>NW_023458561.1:69488350-69508837 GCF_013731165.1 Rhagoletis pomonella | reverse complement strand
CGACGGCCTATGGTGCATAAATGAAAAGCACACTTTGGGCCGATTCAGGCGCTCGTTTTTGTTCTGGGTCAGGCTAATAAAAGTTGAAATCTTTGGTTGTAAATTAAGAGCGCCGCATTGCCGTGGGAACACCCACTGCCCAGAAATAAAGGCTGGGTTGTTTTTTTTTTTTCAAATTGTCAATAGTCTGTCAACAAAAGTGGCTGTCGACGACGACGCGCCGGTACTTACACGCGACCTTTGGCGAATCAGCAAATACCCATTCCTCTGCTGCCGCTGGTTTGCGTTGGCTACCATTTTCCGCCTACTTGATTTACTCTCACTCTCACTCACACTCACTTCTGTTTTTGCGCTGCTCTTTTGTGTCCTCGAGTTGTGCAAGTCGGTTTGGTTCATTCATTCTTTCTTCATCACACAAACTCGAACCTGTTTTAATTTACGCACATACATAAATGTCAATACATTAGTAGTTAGTCTCTGAAGTGCGGCTCACAAATTGATTTGAAGTGCTCCATTGAAGCGGATTTTGTCGTCGCGGTAGCAGCAGCACTAGCAGCAACAACAAGCATGGGTAGCTTTTATTGGCGGACGTGTGTGTAAGTGTGTGTGTGTGTGTGTGAGCGTGCACGCCTGAATGACAAATTCGTATGAGCGGCGCCGCTTGCCAAAAGACGAATTAAGCTCATTCAAGAGCTTTTCAAAGTATTTTCATTCGATTTCTTTCGAATCTGCTGCTGCGTCGTTAAGTGATCCCCAATGACGCATTCAACAATTTTTTCACCCGATTTCTCTCTCGTTTCGTCGTCTCGTCACACTATAGCACTACTTGGTTGTGCCTTGTTACTTGAAAGCCATAGACGGGTTTCATATTTAATACCCAAGTGGAAGCGTTTCAGCATTCTCACGCATAACTAGTGAAAATGTGCATATGTGTGCGTAGACATATGTATGTATGCATGTACATACATAAGTTTCATAAGAAGCTGATGGGCTGAAAAATTTCGCAAAAGTTTGTTAAGTGAAGTGTTTCATAAAATTTAAATACATATATATATATAAGGCAATAATTAAAAAGCTGTAATCAATACATTGAATACATCTTTAAAACAAATTATTATTTTTTAATTACCTGGAGTAGGATAACTCGGCAAAGGCCTTTCTTTATTAATGGTACTAAGTTTTCGAATTTTCGACAGAAAATTAGACCCTGGGATGAGCTCTCATTTCGAACACATTTCCTCAATATCATTATGCTCATATCTTTCTCCTCAAATTCAACACTGATAATAATTTTTTTTCAACAGACCAAAGTGTGCCCGTTTTCGTAGATAATTTTATTACAAGCATCTATTAAGTTTCACATTTGTGTAATAAAATCTTGCAATTAATTTTTTACCAACTTCGCGATGAGCTAGTGACTTGAGACTTGACAAACTCAGGTCAGAACCCGATGACAATCTAGTATGAAGGATTAAGCCTTTAAGTGGCGCAGGTGTAGTGAGAGTTGAAAACCCCGTGTCCGGATTATCTGTTTATAGAATAAGCTGCCAATTTCCCAAATTTAAAGAAACTCGATGAACGTTTTGATTTTCATTGCGACTTCCAAATAGAAGAAATGTGAACTGCTGAATTTCATTCTGATTACTTGGAGTGCGAGAATTTATTCAGCGATTTTCAAAATACCCCACTGTTAGTGGGCAGGGCGAAGAAAATCCAAGCAAAAATCGGAACAGGTTTTGTAATACATTTACATCTCCTCAATGGAATTGGAAGTTAGCGAAAACTTTGAAGCAATTTCCAACTATAGCCGTTTAAATTGCATACTACAAAATATCATTCAGTAAAGTTAAATTAATTACGGTTTGAGATCAATCATGAATCAAAGTAGACTAACAAATCTACTAGGCATTCCTGCAATAAAAGTGGAAAAGGAGCATCCTGCGCAGTTTTATGTTAGGTCACTGCGCAACTCCTGGGTGTTTTCCTCAACGCCAAGGAAGGCGACTGACATTATGCGGGCCAAAATTTTAGTTTTTTTTTTTTTTGAGTTCTCTGTGGGGAAATCGATTTGAATATATCCACAGTGCAGAGATTGTGATAGTTTTTAATTTAAGTTTTATTTATTATTTCTGACCAATGTACAATTTTCATATTTATTTTTGTGTTTGTCTCAAAAATTGCAACTTTTTAAGTTTTAAATTCGCTTCACATAAGTTTTTTCTCCATCTTTGACTCCTCGTCCCACAACCAAACATTTCTTACAAAGCCTGGGAAGCAGCTGAACAAAGGAATGGCAATCTCATTTTGTCACAATTTAAATTCATAAATTCCGTATAGCTTTGAACGAGTAATTTTATGGCTGCCAAAAGTGCCCACAATCCGCACAAAATTACATAGGTAGACAACACACACACACACACACACATGTGAATGTTTCTTTCTTTCTTTTCTTGTATGTATTTATATTTAAATGAAAGAAATACGCTTTCATCGACTACATAAATATATTTATATGATAATTTGCAAGGATAATAGAAAGATAATTTACTTACCACACTGTGCGTAGAGACACTGAGTCGAACTGTTGATAATACCGCGAGGGAAAAAACCTCAGCGATTTCAGTGATATGCAGCTTAGCGTCAGCAGAATGCTTGGCAGGAGCTTACGGCTAGCAAGGATATGGTAATGTTTAGCTTTTGTGTAAACAGATTTGCACACAATTTATGCCGAAATATGCCACCAGCGAACACTTGCCGCGCCCAGCAAAGAGAAAAAAAAATTGGACGAACTAATAGCGGCTTAGCAGAGGCGAATGCTTGGCATCTACGGTAAGTCCAAATCCGCTTATGTAGATATGTAGTTTTGGCGATTTCTTTTGCTAGTGTGTTGGGCAGTATCGGTACGCAAAATTTGATTTGATTCTCAAAAGGAACGACAGTACCCGATTTTTAAAAGTATCGATATTGAGTACTCCAAAGTAGCATTCAATCGACGTTATTTTGTATTAATACTATATTAATTTGAATAAAGTCCTGCTAGCTAGTGAGATTCCAACACTAAGCATTGAAATGTTATCAACATATGTATGTATTTAAAAAAAAGTAATCGATACTTCCAACACTACTTTACAAGTGAAGTACAATTACTTTTTTTGTACGGTTTTTCTCACATAAAAAAAAAAATGTTACTTTAGCTTGGCAATGAATTTTGTCTTATATGTATGCATGTATGTATAGTAAAATATTCAGCTGTGGCGAAAAAAAAATGCTGTGGCACTTCTTTTTCCTACACACTCGCAATATCCCGACGCATACTTTCACAAAGAAGTACCGCTCCATCGCTGCTTAAAAAAAATTTACTAGCATTTCATCGATACAATAAATTTATTGACATCCACTCACACACACACACACACACACACACACGCTCATGCACTCAACGGCTCAACATAAAAGTCCTTAAGTAGTTAAATATCCTTTTGGGTACTTTTCAATGGACGATTGAGGAATAGCTTGGCGATAGAAAGCATATAGCAATAATACTACAAATCCACTTCAACCCATTGCCAGAGGAAGAGCTTTTTATAGGATAAGGCTCCTCCCTGCCAACAGACATTAACGCCACAACCTTTGAGTCGTCGTCATAAAAAAGAGATTTAAAACTGCAGCAAATCTTAAAGAAAAAGTGGGAGAACCCCAAAGTTAAAAGCAAAAGAATTAGCAGAACGTGCTTGGACACAACAAATAGATATTTTAACTCTTACTCTTGGAAGGGTTTAGCATAAAAAATTTACATATATACGAGAATCAAAATACCCTGTACCCAAAGCTGCGAACAATTCACAGAGATAGAGGAGGTATAGAGTTTGTCATCCAGGCCTATTTGGAATCCCGTTGACCTAAACAAGATCAACGATCACTTGAGAAATACATTAACTACTGCTTTCAGTGTTTCTTATTCGTAAAGAAGAGTTATACAGGTAAAGTGAAACCACCGTAGTGTGAGCCAGTGATAGAAGAGATGTTTCAACTAAAAAAAAAACATGCGGAATTCGTAGTGTGCTGCCTGAGTATAATCTATGAAAATTGGAATAGACTGAACTACGTTCCCGTATCTTGAAGGACTACTCGAGTAGCATTTCGGCCAAAGGCAGTCAAAAGTAATCATACGTCTCTGAAGTATTATAGACCAATCCGTCTGACATTCTACATTCCCAAACCAAAACACTTTTGCAGTTAACCTCTGCTCAATGTGAAGTGTGGATCTTTGTAGAAAAAAAGGGGTTGCGCAAGGTAGATTTAAGCATGTCTGGGGTTTTCAAATTTTTCTCGAACCAAGCCATAATAAGCTACAGCACTACAAGAGGTTACGAGGAGTGTATACAGAGTAGAGATGGGCACGGGATATCGCGACTCGCGAGACCCACGGGACTGATTTCAAAATGGCCGGGATGGGCGGTATCGGAGAGGTCTTTATAACTTTTGCGAGCGGGACGGGACCAAAATCCTTTCCCGACACTCCCGATAAAACTTGCAACCTCCGAAAATTCATAAGTTTCTATCCTATGTTTTATTGAGACGAAAACGAACAGCAAAGCAAAAAAATATCCAAAGATGCCAGATCTTTTTTTTTCGTCATTTAAACTTAATTTGAGACATCTGAATTAATCTTAGTTATAGACTTCGGGACCCACGTGACCCGCGGGACACTTCTGAAAAACGTCGGGATGGGCGGGTTCGGGACTTAAAAATTTAATTTCGGGATGAGCGGGATCGCGATTGAATATTTAGTCCCGTGTGCATAGAGGTACACTGCACGTCTAGTTGGAAGGCGGCTCTGGATCTGATGTTGTGAACCAGGGAATATAAAATTACAGACTGGATACTATGCTTGGAGGGATAACCTTGCAGCAAAAGCAAAAAATACCTAGGGATATTATTGAATAGCAAATTGTCATGAAAGCTTGCTCAGGCCTCAGCGGAGCTATACACATGTAAAAAGATGCTAGGCTGTACATGGAACCACACGCTATCACACTGGATTTTTACTGCGCTTGTGAAACCAATGCTCTTCTATGCCCGATTAGGTAAGAAGAATTATTGGTCCGGGGAATGGTGTATGAGCTGCGCAATACTGCTCTGAACTTAGTTAGCATCGGCAGATCCTTTGAGTCGCCAAACAAGTGTTGTATTTTTCTCAAATAAAAATCACAGCGGAAAGGAAAGCAAAATAAACAGTTTTATATGTGGCACCGGAAACGTTCACAATTCGCAAAAATGTTTACCTTTGCTGGGTTCCGGTTAATAATGTCAGCGAAAGAGTTGACATGCTTGCTAAAGAAAGCATCCTTCTTGGCGAAGAAAACGCAAGGCTGTAGAATTTAAGAAATTTATCCATAATTTTGCAAGAGGAGCTCAATCAGCTTTGTTCTAAGTATTTCTCGAAAGAGAGAACTCAGGAGTTTTAGTAGGTTTGCTGATGGTCTACTAAAAAGTGCAGAATTGCGTATTATAGGAACATTTGATAGATATGCTTGGGCGCAATGGTGAGAAGGGATCAAGAAGATAACTTCTATACATCAAAAGGAAAGAAATGCTTTTCAGCGTTGTTCAAGAATTTAGTCCTCAGTTTCACCAAGGCCATATGGCTTTTAACCAGCAGATGCGGATGCAAATTTCTGTCTATTTTGTGGCAAGCCGATTGGTAAATAAATATGTCCACGAAATAAATAAACTTTAATATGTGGTTGAGCGCGGGGCTCGGACTCAAACATGCGAAAAGCTATGAACGAAAAATATCAACAAATCTCTGTTAAGATTACCCATTTTCGATTACGACCCATCAAACGTTTTAAAGATCAAAATTTGAGTCATTTAGTGGATACAGGTTAATTAGTATCTTTGTGCAAAAAAAAATAAAAATTTACAACACACAAAAAAACCATCAAGATTAGATATAGCCGCATCGAAAAAACAAGAACAAGAAAAGACTGGAATGATGAAGTTGCGATAGGCGTACGTACGAGTATAATCCACGGGCCTTACATTGACTCGGTTCACCGTCTTGTAGCCGGGGCCACCAATAGAATATCCGGGCCCGGTACAAAATAGGTGTTACCAATTACCTCGCTCCGTGGAGCTGGGATCGAGATATTAGATAGAAAACCTGGGCTTTCTGTACTAAGGTAACGATATATAGATAGACTAGCAACCCGCCCCGGCTTCGCACGGAAATAAAATATAAGGCCTATGTCACTCACTGAAAAAATGATTAAAATCGATCCCGTAGTTTTGATTTATTCATTACTGCCCGTGGCCCGCACGCGTTACATTTGGAGTAAAACAATTTCCCTTTCTTTATACCATGAAGATTTCCTGCTATCTTTGGAATATCTAAATTCATACCCTACATTTTAACATATTTACTGTTTGCATTTTTACATATTTATTTTATTTTTACAACAACAATTAATATATTACAGAATGTCTTTATATACAACGTTCACAGCTTTCTTGTCATTAGACAATACAAACATGTTTTCTCTTGAGGTTACTCTTGAAAGAGCGACATACAGTTGGCCATGTGAAAAAACAGTCAACGCTCAAATCTAAGCCTGCAACGTTGAAGGTTTGACCCTGCGATTTATTAATGGTCATTGCAAAAGATGTCTTTACCGGAAATTGTAAACGTTTAAATTGGAATGGTAAATCCGATGGTATCATAGGGATTCGGGGAATCAATACATCTTCTCCGGTACCACATCCTGTGAGTATTGTGCACTCTATTATGAAAGTTTTCAGTGATTTTACCAGCAAACGCGTGCCATTGCAAAGTTTAGGTGGATTTAGGTATCTTAATAAAATAACAGGACAACCTACTTTCAACACCATTTTGTGAGGAGGGAGTCCAGACGGGTTCAAAGAGTTTAGAAATTCCATTACCATTTAGAAACAAAAGATAATTACTGATGTAATATCTTCAAAAATTAATTAATTGGATAAGGATAAATGCTGTATTGATTAAAATCGCTTCGAAAATAAGCTATTAGTTGTCGTAAAAAGTAAATGACAAAAAATGTTATTGTGGGTGTAGTCGTTGGAATCGATAGCAAATTTAACGCGCTCCGAATCAATAAAAACTATTCAAAAACTGTATTTTAATTATGTGCGATTTATTAATATAGAACGTGAACAGAGTGGTTTATTTCGCTGAAAAACACTCACAACTAAAAATTTTTCAAATTTGGGTTTTCTGTATAAAAACCCTCAATGCAATGGAATTCAGTACGGCAATAAAGACATGAATTGAAAATACATACATACATACATACATACGTCCGAAATTTAATTATGCGAGAGATTCGTACATATGTACTTACATACATACGTACCGAGTTCTTTCACCATACGATCTAATTCAACATGAATGAGGTGGGGCGAGATTCCCGCATAACTTCTAATGTTTCATTCGGTTGACAGCGAACAAACACACAAACAGCTTTTTTTGGAAAAAGTGCTGCTTTTGTTTAAAAAATTTTGGTTAAATAAGATATGAATCAACTATTTTTTTTGATGCAGAACGAAAGTAAATATTTCAAAGTTTAACTTCAAGTAAGTTTCATTTTAATCGGTGGATTCTTTTATGATTTATGGCTGTGTAAACAAAAAATTTATGGGTTTTTACCACATTTTGTCCGATTGCCACGCCCCCTTTATATATTTCTTCACATTATAATGACATAAACCTTCCTCTTCAACCAATCTATCTATTAAAAAAACCCGCATCAAAATCCGTTGCTTAGTTTTCAAGATTTAAGTATTTAAGGGGACATAGGGACAGAAAAAGTGACTTTGTTTTATAATATGTAGTGAAGGCTGATAAGTGCTGAAAGGTGTATTTTTGCGCAATGTAGCTGTGATCCATATCTATATGTAGACTTGAGATATTAGATTGTGTATATAACTTCCAGCAGAAAGCCCATACTTTACCTACGTCCTCTGTACATACTTTCAAAACAATAGGATCGCCGTGGTTGTTGTGAAAACAACCTGAGTCAGTAGATGTTTTCCTTAATAGGGTTTTTGCAGCCATTTTCAAAAGCGTCACACAAAACAAATCAGATTGTATCGTCGTTGTCACGCACTGAGTAGGTTATAAGAATAACAATAACAATTGTCATAATTATTGCACTTAAAGTTTAAGATATTGAAGATATTGTCCTGTGATGAGTTTAGTCATTGGCTTGGGAATAGGGCTGCAATGAATTTTTTTTAATTTGTGTGCATTTCTTTAGCGCCCAAAATGTAGCTGTTGCGGCATATTTTTAGGCGCAGATAATTATCACAAAAGTGATGTGATTAGTTTTGTGACGCTTTGGAATGCGGGCGTTTGTTAATCTACATATTTCACACATCCAAGCCCTAACTGCGAAATAATTCCGTACAGATCTGCTTGTAAGCACAGCCAGTTTCATTATTTTGAAATATCAGTTTACACAGCTTCAATTCTCCTCTTGACTTTACCCCGGATGTGCAAATCGCCTCAATAAATAAATATATATTCCTTTTGAATTGAAGTGGCAATTAAACCTTTAATTAATGGCCACCAAACACATAAATGTTTGTGTGTCAGCCGAGTTCGGCTTAGAGGCGATTATGCGTAATAAATTGTTTTTAGGTCAAAGGGATTTGTTGTTTGCCATGTCCGGCAACCCGTCCAATGTCCGGCCATGAGTTTTGCTATACATACGTACAATAGATTCGTATGTATGTATATGCATATATTCACGCTGCCGGTCTTACTCTGTGGCTGTGCACGTGCGCCATTCTCCCCTAATAAACCAGTGTAAGCGCCTAAATATAGGCAACATTCGCAATAAAAAAAAAAACATTATCGCACGGCAAAGAATGGAAAGAAACGGCAAAAAGTGCCTGAGGGCATCCCCGTCACCTAACAAAACACACACACACACACACACACACTATTGCACATATGGCACACAATATGGCACGCATGCCAACCACACACACACATACGCACGCTCTACAGTCAACGCTACGGGCAAGTGGGTCGTTTGGCTTCACTTAACAGCACAAACGCATCCATACATACATACATACATACATACATACATATGAACAACCACTTGCACTGTTGTCATTTATAGACACAGAGTTCAATTCTTTAGATCGCCGAGTGGTTGACTGGCTGACTGCCGCCACAGCATCAGTGCGATAGAGCGGCAGTAATGACTGCGGCGGCGGCGGCATTGGCAAGGGCCACTTGCGCTTGGGACTAGGTCAGCAGTTATTCTCGGCAGTGAGTATTCAAAGAATTTATTGTCACGTCGGAAATTTGCACGTCTCACTGATTTCCAATTCTTTTTTTCGATTCGATTTCTATTTGTTTTAGCAACCACATAACTGGTGGCAATGATTTAATATATTCCTATACACTTTGTTCTACAAACTCATTGTGTCGTCACAAAATTTCACTGGCAACCACTTTCGCATACAAAAAAAAAAAAAAAAAAAACCAAAAAAAAAAAAGATTTCAATCATCAATCACTGACTGATCTTGAAAGAGATTACGCCTTTCCACATTCGTTTTTTACACAACAATGAATGGCACCAAAAAGTGTACTTCTTTTGTTTACGTTTTTTATTTGATCACTTTCGTTCAATCGGCGACTTCCGTTTCCGGCAAACGTACGCGTTGCTGCTTACTACGAAACTGGCTACACTGCGAATGTAACAGCTCGTTTTTTATTAAACCTGCGGAGCCGAACAGGATATTCGTCAGTTCAGTTCCCATCACAGCGCGTTATTAATTAAAAGCATCTCGTCGCATCGCTCGGCCATCGGAACTTGTTCGCATCAGAGTTCTACCTACACCTGCTGTACATTCAATTTCAAAACACAACGCGCGTGCTTGCAACGTGTTGCATGTGGCAGAGTCAGCTCAGCATTATTTGTTTACAAAGCCGACAATAAGCAACGTGGCTGGCCGTCCGTCGTACATGCATAAACATGTGTAGTACATACATGCATACATATACATAGATATTTACAAACAGACACACTGCTGCATCAGCCAACCAACAGGGGAAGGACAATGAACGAGTGAACACTTTCACGTTTTCGGCGCATGCGCTGTTGCCAATTTCGAAAGGTCCTCGTACCCTTCGCTTTCGAGTTATTGTTTCTGCCGAAACTGCAGGAAAGCCAGGACACCAACCCAGTATTCTAGGAATTATCGAAGGTAATGTCCTTCGAACATACTATATTTTCGCTCTCAATATAGTCGAATTAAGTGTTCGATTTAAAATTCGATGTCTCATACGAAAAAACTGCTACAAAAGGAGAAACGTCGTCGAAAATGAATTTCCGAGCATTCCGAAAAGACCTAACGGACATTTAAAGAAATAATTTTTAAATCGCTTGTAGTTGGCTGAAGCTGCCGTACTAAGTCTTCAAATATAGACGGAAACAACAAAATACATATGTAGGTATATACATACTTATATATAAACTTGATAAAATTATATGAATCCCCAACGGCAGTAGGCCTGAGTAGACCACGTCCTTGAGACTTGGGCTTATGCAAGAAAAGAATGAAATTTGCATTATCATCTTTAAAATACTGCCACGCAGGGCCATGATTATACACATGCATACTATATATGGATATGGAATCCTTCTCCGTTGTAAACAAGTTTGACATTTCATCTGAAAACTCGACAATG
Source organism: Rhagoletis pomonella (assembly GCF_013731165.1). Taxonomy (NCBI): domain Eukaryota; kingdom Metazoa; phylum Arthropoda; class Insecta; order Diptera; family Tephritidae; genus Rhagoletis; species Rhagoletis pomonella. The sequence continues at coordinate 69,498,092 of NW_023458561.1, read as the reverse complement.
TAAAGGTTTAAAAAAAAATCTGGGCTGCACCTGCGACTTATCGCCTTCTCTTTCCCACTGGATGTGAGCAGTTGTCAGGCGAATTCTTCTGCACTTCTTCTTGGGTATAGTTATGGAGATGAAAATAGTGTATATAGGCAATATCTGATTCGAATAACCGGATCATTTACATCTTCTTTCAATTTTCGCGAGTCAGTCAAGAATAGAGTATTTAAAACTGCCAACAGGTTTATAGCAAAAACATATATATAGCGTCACCACTCTCTGAACAGATCAACTAAGTTCATGATCCTGGACCAGTACTCTGGAAACGATACGAATCCGGTGTATATTTATACAGATGGATCGAAAATGGACGTGGAACTGCGTTGTATTGCGTGAATCTTGAGCCCATCAAGCCAGCTGGATTGTAGAATCGTCCAGAAATCGTCACAAAAAAACGTGTTTGTATTGCTCTAGAATCGATTGAGTGCGAGCATGAATTGCAGCTGCCAGAGGAGGATATAACAAATTCTATCAGTTTGTAAAGTGAATTAAAGTATTCAATGGCAGAAAAGCGAGTAGCTACTTAGCCGGTGATTTTTTGAGTTCGCTCCTAATCAAACTTGTGATAAGGCAGAACTAGGAGGTTGCACATCGACGGTTGTTTTAATATTTGAGTCTGCATTTTACTGAAATGGGGAACTAATTGTAAAGACACCTGAAAAATGGCAGCGTAACAATTGGACCGAATTAACTGTCGGAGAAGAAGCTCAGCCAAGCATTAGAAAATTTACAAGCGCCAAATATTTATTTATTTATTTTAGATTCCTACTTGTTTGCTTTACACTCCAGCAGCAGTAAAAACGAATTAATAATGAACAGAGTGGCTGCATAGCTCTTTAATAATAAAAATACAAAAGTACTCGATAGTCTTCAAAAGCGAACAGAAAAACTTATTTATGGATGTATGTATGTATATGTGTGTATATGTAGTTGTATGTGTACTTCATGACATCACTTCAGCATCAAGTTATTGGTATTCTGGCAAGGTGTATCCCCACTATGTGTAGCAGCAATTATTATTGCAATTAACTATATATCGTTTTCCGGGACTCGCGGTCGACGTTGTCACCACCACCACCACCGCGTGACTCCTACAAACACTCAGCGGCAACCCAGCATTGGGTCTGTCTGCGGCTTTGTGTGAGTCAATTTTCGGTCACTTTTCCTTTTTTTTTTGTATTTTCTGGTTTTGTTTTATGTTTTGCCCTCGCTTTCTCTTTCACTCTCCTCCTCTGTTTTTATTGTTTCATTTCTGACTGTGACTTTTGACTGCTTATATTATGATGAAAATGTAATTAACTTTCGTGTCAATATTTGCAACGCTGTCATTCAGCGCTCTTCACCTCAGTTAAATATGGTAGTTATGTACATATGTACATAGTATGTATATGTAAATAGCAGCAACAAGCACATGACTACTTGTATGTACATATGTACATACCTTGCAGGGAAAATCTCCAGTTCTGAACTGGTGCGCTTCTAGTACATTTAGACCCACTACTGGTTCGCGATAAATCTCTTTTGCTTGCAAACAACTGGCGAATTTAATATGGCGATGTCCTAAGAAGCGCCAAAGGCCGCCCCCCCCTTCCTTCATCCCTTTTTCGATAGTTCCAAACCAGTTCTAAAATCGACAGACGAAAGAAAAGAGTATCATAATTTTTCAATCTTTTTGGTTCTTGAGTGTGTGCGATTTGAAATTATTTTCAAAGAAATGTGTTTTCAATTTGAAATTAAATTTGTTTGAATGATTGTAAGAAATGTACGTTTACATACCTTCGGCTGTAGCTGATTTTGTAGAGGTGCTGGCTGTTATTGGTCCAGAATGTCCCAAGATGTTAAAATGTTAACAAACATTTTTGTTTTGTATTGCCAAGCTATGAAAAAGCATCTGCGAAGTGCAGAATGAAAGCGTATTTGAACGAAAGAGCCGCTAAACACATATCTATGTAAAGTAAACCAGCCTTCCGTCTGCATTCCTTTTTCTATAGTTCCCAACTAGTTCCAAATTCGATAGATAAGATCTAGTTCGTTCTGCATTCCTTTTTCTATAGTTCCCAACCGGTTCTGAATTCGTCACCTAAGATATAGATTTCTAATGGAAAAGGTGAAATAAAATAGTTTTTAGACTGGTGTGGATCTAGTTCCCATCGGACTTGTTCGTTTTTGGCTATAAAGATCTAGTACGGGAATAGAAATTTGTTTCATTGGTTCGGTTCGGTTTCCCTGCAGGGTATGAATATATGTACTTGCGCTTGCTACAGCATCTGCCAAGTGATTCGCGCATCATTGCTGGCCACTTTTCCACTGGCTTTATACAGAAGTTGCGATAATTATATCTATGAACCTTTGTACGAGTGTGTTCATACATATGTATATCCCTATGCGATAAATAAATAAATTCTTCGAGTTTGGAGTTGGCAACTTTTGCACATTTCTCTTCCCTCGCTTGTGGAGCAGTCCGTTCCTTCCGTTAACGTGATGACATCGTACAATTGGTCGCTGATTCACTGCCATTCATGTCAATGGTCCCTATTGAAGTCACGGATATGTTTATATGCACATGTACAACATATGTACATATAAATGTATTCATATACATTCTTCTAAAACCAATATTTGGCACGAGCAACAGAGTGCATTACATATTCTTTTATTCTGTTTTTTTTTTTTGATGTGTCATAAATTCTTTTTGTATGCTCACTGCTTGCAACAGGCTTGATTATACTTAAAACTGGTAATTTCTTGAGTACACTAAACTGGAGTTTAGTTATATCAATCAATTCCTTAAAATAATTAGACCTTGGCATCACTGCCGAGTTTCTCAACCTCGGCCCAAATCGAATGAAGGAATCACCGATTTGCTGGTCAATTTCTCCATCAGTCCGTAAGCCGACATCCTTGTACTGTAGTTTTTGCAGCAGCTTAGTACACCCTTCTATAATTAGTCAATCCATTAGATGGCCCGCCGTTGATTTCGTGGAAAAAAAGTGTTTGGTTCTATGAAGTTGGAAATCTAGAAAATTCTGAAAGCTAACCACTTTGAAACGCAAGTAATCAAACTTTCACCCTGTGGGACCACTTGTTTAATTATTCCGCTCAGTTTAGGTTGAGGGCAGAGTGTTTACTACATAGAAGCGATGCTTTTCTACAAAATAAATACATATGAAACAACAAAAATGTTAAAAAAAATTTTTAGCGTCGCTTCTAGCAAATACACACCTCAACCTTAGACAGATTGTTATCCGAAGACAGCTGCGTAACTCATAAATTTTTAAGGGAAACACAAGTAACAGTTTCCCTCCAGTTTTATTTATTGCAGATAAATCTGATCAGAAAAATACAAAGAATTTTATTACACAGATTTACAAGAAATGGAATTCCCTTACTTGACTTTTTGTCCACAAGCGTTCCAATCATTTTATCTTAAAACAGCTGATAAAGATGCATTCATACAAATGTGCTTATACATACATACATGCATAGTACGTGCATATACATACATACATATGTACAATGTATCAACATACACTTTGAGATACTGCAATATTAATTGGCCTATTAGCAGCTTGACTTGGGGATATGAAAAATACATTGCCCATTACCATAAATCAAGTTGCATCGTAAAGAAATTTGCAGGCAAACACATTCATACTCAAACACACCACACACACACACATATCCATATACATACTTGTTTATGCATGTACAAGCGCTTGGATGGGTCAGTGGCTAAGCAATGGTCAGGCCAATTTACAGGTTATCAGGTACTGACATTCCCCGGAGACTGATTTGCTGCATTTTCAGACTCGTTCGTCGTTCATTTGTTTGTTGTTTCTGTGTGTGGTGAGTATTCCATTTTCAGTTATGGCAGCAAAAACGCTGATGTACTGTCACTTTTTATGTTTGTCGAATTTGCAACTATGCAATTTTTGTTGTTGTTTTAGTTCGACACTTTTTGCCTCTTCATTCATTGTCGAATGTATTGTATGTATGTATTTATTTTGGCTTTTGGATTGCAGCAGCCACTTTCTGCAAATTGCAGCAATTTTTTCATACAAAGCAACTTTTCGTATATGAAAAATTTCGTTCAAGTTTTTTTTTGCAGTTCTTTGTATGTACATATGTGCAAAGTTCCACGGCGGTTATTTGCAGATAGGTACATACATATGTATTCCGTCAAATTTCATGTAATGGACTTTACCCAGAACTGCAGTTGGTTGCAATAAAAATCAGACTACCATTACTATTAACGTTACCTTAGAAAAAAACTAACATTATTAATACCATTACCATTGCCATAACCATTATTACTAGCACTACCATTACGATTACCGTTACCATTATCATTTTCATTATTTTTTTATAAGCTATAAATTCACATCTTTTAAAGATATTACATTTTACCAGAAAAAAAAACATTTGTTTACCTGTCCCGAAACTGATTCCACTTACAATTCTGCAAATTTTAATACAAGCATTCCTTAATACATTCATTATCGCTTCGGAAAGCTCGATAAATAAATGAAATTTTCGCTTAAATATGGTAAACTGATGAAGTTTTATTGCAATCCTCCAATATATTTATGTATTCATTAACTAGCAAATACACAGCGTGCTTCAAAGTATTTTTGTACTGTATTTTGTTGTAATATTTCGTTAATTTGATCAATTTATAATAATATAATTTTTCAACCGGATGGCAACCCTCCTCAAAAATATTTTTAGCAGTAAACTTTCCCAAACCTTTTCAGTTTGATACCCATATTGCAATATTAAATTAATCTTATCAATTAAATTGAGCTAAAATTTTCAAACAGGTGGCAACCTGCAAACATTATTTTCGGCTGTAAGCTTTCTTAAACGTCTTTCTTTTGGCAGTTTTACTTTATCTTGTCAATTTTTTAACCGGTGGCAACTCTCTGGTTTTTTTTTTCTTTGTACATTTTAAATTAGGTCGCTAGCAGTACATCTCTGAAAACTGTATTCAATTCCATGCATTAGTTTTCGAGTGATGCGCGTACAAACATTTTTTGTACTGAAAATCTGCAAAATCTGAAATATGCAGACTTGGTGATTACGTCGCGACCGCAAAAAGCAAAGAACAGGAGCAAAAAACGAAACTGTAAAGTGCTGACGTCATCAATTAGCTGATATTGTCAAATTCGGCAAAAGCAAAGTAACGGATTTTGTTTTCTATACAATCCGTTCCGTTTCCGTTCAAGCAAATGCCAAAGGTTCTATTCTCCGCTAACACAAATTCTACAGGGTGTCATTTCAGCCACCGCGCAGGTCTCGACAAGGCATAAATTTGCGGTCAGTGTTCGGACTCTTTGTACTACTATTGTGATAGATCTAACACAACTTTTTCCTAAATCTGATTGCTACCACTCTCCTGAGCTTAGCTTCGGACCTACCACATTTTAATTTTGGCTTATTTTAAAATAAAAAATACATACCTTATTGTGAGTTCCCATTTGTTTTAATTATTTTGCCGAATTTCTCTTCCAAATAGTTAATATGTCAGACAAAGGATTAAATCTATAAAAACGAAAGGAAAATAATTTTTTACGAGAGACTTTTCCGTCGCGGAAGTGCGCACCGTTGTTTCTCATTGGTTGCCAAGGAGCGACAACTAAAATATTTATAAACGTTTTCCACAAAAGTTGCTTTAGTCCTGACGGGGTTCCCAGGCGGAATACGCACCTAAATTGCACAAAAGTTATATTTTATTAAGAGGCATTTCAGTGTTAATATCTCTAGACTCTGATATTACACCGCCCCTCAGCAGAGTAGATAATTAATATTAATTTGAATTTTATTTTTAAATACAACACCAAAAACAACCATAATAGCAAATCTATTGGTTAATGAGAGTGAAGTAAAATTTAATCGTTGAACAGAATAATTAATTAAAAAAAACTTTGTACCACAAAACTGTTTAGACTTATCTAGTACAAAAAATCTTTCGAGAGTCCGAACACTGGTTGCAGTGTTGTACCAAAAATGACACGAAAACAGAGTATGTATGTACTTATCCAAGCGGTTGCTCTTCAAGTGGTAAACCTATTTGTGACTCATTCGCTCTCTACTCATCAGAGCACAACAGACCGCCTTTCACAGCCGGTACACATAATTACTTCAGGCAGCCAAAAACACTTCAGTCAACAAATGTTTATGTCATTTAATAGACGCGAATTAAAATATCAAGCGCATTTCGGGAATCACCAGTTGGAAAGCGGATACTATTGTCAACTTGGTAAGTTCAGTTTAATAAAATAAAATAAAATTTGTGAAAATTGTGATAAATGTTTGGCAATGGAAACTGATCAGGGCTGAGTATTCTTGTCAAAATGTGGTAGTATGTCTCTTTGCGACATAGATAGTAGTAATTTTAGGAGCAGGAGAGCAATGAACTGTCTGTCGTTCAGTGAGAGCATTGTAAAATGCCTGTCAGCTGGAGGGTATTTACAAAACATTCCTATACTGCATATGTTTGTATATATGCACATACTAGGGCACAAAGACTGGAGAGATCAATGTGAAATCTAAAAGTATGTGTCATAAAGAGACGCACAAACATACATATCGTCAGCTGAAATGCAAAACACCGTAACAACATCGTAAATGAAATGGAAAAATTTTAATTTTTTTCATAAAATGATGTGGGGAGTTGTAATTCGATGAAATCCATCATATAAATCAAAAAGTGAATTTTGAATTTTTTATTAGTTATGACTTATGTATGTAGTTGATTCGTTAAATTGAAAAGTGAAAACAGTACTAACACCTTGGGGTTTCCTTGGGGTGACTGAATGCGATCAAGACCATGATAAAAATATAGTAAGGTAGAACCGCTGAGAGTCACTTTTGAAATTCTTGGCGTTTCCAAACAATTTAATTTTTAAATTTACTCACAAACTCACACACACATTTTCATTTTCAATCTCAAGCAAAAACAATTTCGAACAATTTCAATTTTTTATTTTCACTTTTATATGATTTTAAAATGTTGGCAAACTTCAACAAAAAAATCATGGCCGACAAATTGAGAGAACGGTTCTACCTTGCTATGTTTTTATCATGATCAAGACTGCTATTTCAGAAAAGTATTTACAATTTTTAATTTTGTAAATGAGAGTAATTGCCACATAGAAAAATAACAGTTTTTTCTGAGAAGCTATAATTAGCTATAATTTTTATGTCTGGCACCGCAAATAAAATAATTTTATATGTCAATTAAAAAAAAAAACGGGACTTTTCAGGAGACTCGTTTAAAGTTGCAATTTACCGCAAAAATGCAAAAAAAAAAAAAAACTACTCAAGGTTGTACACGCAATTTTTATGTTTTCCGAGTTATGACGGTCTTTTAGTAAATGAGCGGCATGTTTGAAAAAGAAGGAACTGTGATTGGCCGTAACACCCAAAGAAAGTTTCCACACACTCAGGCATGCATAGTTGCAAATTGTATTTAAGACCTAGAGAAAGGATTAAGAAGATAAAACAAACCATGTGGGTGGTATGGGTAAAGATTACTCTTCTGCAAACTTATCAGATTCTTTTATGATCTTCGTAGTTTGTCGAGACAAAGAGAATGTAGCATCATCGTTCATTTTCAGTACATCCGAACCAAAAATGCACCAACTCAGTCTCAGGAAACCCGTACAGCTGCAAAGTAACAGTACTATCCTCATCGTTCAAACGAGGTGTACAGAAGTGTGACGTCGATGGTATCTATGGCGACCATATGTCATCCCGATGGTGTGGCAGATTTCCAGAAAATTCTTCGCTCACTTGTCCCTATGGTTAGCTCTGGTCCAATCGGATGATACAACTGACCGCAGTCCACCAATTTTAAGTTCAAACTCGTTACTAGGGCTTTAGAAAATATGTACCCCGGTTTAGCGTTCAGTCTTCTACTCGGAGGGCGGTTTTCTCAAGTGGGTTTTCAAATTTACCTGCCCTCCCAACACAGTTTTTCAGAACAAAATTTGAATTCAAAGGGCAGATTCATTTTAAACCACACTTTGAGATCACTGCCCTAAGTATGGCAAAGACTTCCATTTCGGTCTTGGAGCCGTCGATTTACCTTCCGCTCAACTTGAGTTTCCTACATCAGCTTCGCATCTAAAGTTACCCATAGACATTTCACTTCCGCGAAAAGACTTAAGCTTACGCCCCTAAGCAGCGGAAGCCAGAAACTTTCCAATTTTGCATGACCATGCAAAGTGCACCGTTCATCCATAATTTTCAGGACCTTCCTAAAAAATATTATGATGCAAGTATGCACATCATCACCATCCACCGCCATCCACGTAAGCAGTCAGAGTATACAAGGTCATTTATAAGCATTTATAAGCTTCTCATCCCAACACGTCGGCATTTTCCAATACACACCATCTAGGCTCAACTAACGGGAGCATGCAGCTTTGATGGTTTTTTTTCCATAGGGACAGAGGCGTTAGTTGAGTGGGTTTAGTGGGCATACGAAGAGATGTCTTGAGTCGTGGGGTGTCTCTCCGCATGCCGGCACTCGTTGGGCGCATCTGCATCTAATCTGCTCAGGTACTAGTTTAACCTGCTGCAGAAGGCGTTGGCCAACTTTGGTAATGTGGAGACTTTCATATAAATGCATGTAGTCATAATCAGCTGTCGAAGCGACGCCAGCGCCAACGCAACGCCAAAGTTGTATGTAAACGGGCCTTACGGACTCCAGAGCCACCCATACTTGCTATCAACTGACTAATTTATGTTTCGTATTCGAACTAAATCGGAACTTAATTAAGAGTTAATAAGAGAGCGATTGATCCTGGCAACATCCCGGAGTAGTCGCTTTTTTTCAGGGTTTATTTGTGTACAAAATAGTAAACAGATGAATCAATTCAAGAAACACTTGCATGAATGTATAAAGCAGAGACTGACAAGTTTTTCACAAGTTCAGAAAAGTTTTCCTCAGATTTATTCATTTGTCCGCTCGCAGTGTTTTACACTTCACTTATACTATTATGCCCAATTGCAAGATACAATGAAAAAGCTAAAAAAATATAAATGTGGACTAAAAGCGCAAACAGTCAACGTAGACGTAGGTTGACGCAGACACGATCTATGAGCCATACCTAAATAAGCGCGTCAAGCGTTAAGCCTGTCGGCCTCTCTTCTTCTAGCGTATATAAATTTAATGCGTCAGAGAGAGATAAAGATACAAGCGAAACGCTCAACGCGCTAATTTAGGTACGGCTGTATCTTATGGGATTCGCATGTTAACGAAAACTTGCCGTTGCTTCTCTCTCTCTCTATCAACAGTGAATTTGGTATGCTGCTACGTACGTCAACCTACGGTTACGCTACGTCGTTGACTAACTGAGAAATATAGCGAAATTCGCCGTTCGTCGGTATTGTATTTCAAGCATTACAATAACACAATATCATTAATTGAGAGACTGAAACTTTATAGCAAATGCCAGTTTTTTTCGAACTCACTGTTAAGTGTTTAAATATCAGCGAAAAATTAAATGTTATTCAGTTTCGCTCCGCTCGTTTAGCGCGTCGGCCGCAGTTATTGTCGATTTACAGTGAAAATCAAAAAAATTTTGACTGCTGAAATAAAAATCAGATGCAATTAAGTGCATATAATATGAATCGGGAATTTCAAAACAAACAAATGGTGATATTGCATTACAGCTTTCAGTTTTGGTAA
>NW_023458561.1:69486959-69488250 GCF_013731165.1 Rhagoletis pomonella | reverse complement strand
AAAACAAACAAATGGTGATATTGCATTACAGCTTTCAGTTTTGGTAATACTTAAAAACCCACTATATGAGAGTGAAAATTGTGAATAAAAACAAAGTAAATTATTCAATAAAAATTTAGTGATAATTGTAAATTAAAACACGCAAAGAATATATGTATGTATGTATGTATGTATAAAAGAATTTGATTCAGTGAAGATTGAAAATAGTGATAAAGTACAAAATGTTCTTATCAGTGAATTTCGTGAGCGGTAAGTTTGGCACTAAAAAGTTGATATTTTCAGAACAAAAACTTAGAATCAAACTTTAATAGAAAATATTTTGTTAGTTGCTTAATAGAAAGAATTAAAATATGCAAGTTGCTTCGGCATTTCTGACTATTTGAATGCCGGTTGGCATTACTTTACTTTTTTAACTATTGGAGTGTTCTCGTATTCTCCAGAAAAAATTATCCAGCAGAAAAAATTCTGAGAATTTAGCAGCGTTCGCTCTCGAAGAGACAAATACCGACAGAAGTGCGAGTACGCAAAATTTACAAAAACCTGCTAACTCCGAAACAGCTGATCACTTTCACAGTTGCCACAGGTGGTTCATTTAGTAATTTATTTTCTGCTTGGTGGTGCAATGTCCCCGATGTGGCATCCAGTGTTGCCGCGTGCAAATTTTTCCCCTACTAAATTATAATGCATTCAAAAATAAGGAAATCTCCTCCAAATACCCATCCTTGTTCCATATAGATAGATTAAGTTAGAGTTTTGTAGCTTCAAACCATTAAAATGATCAAATTTCAAATTTACTTAAAACTAACAGCTTACTGCATGCATTTTGTGGAAAAATATGGTAGAGAAAACATCTTTACGGCAACCATAGTTAAAAAAAAAAAACTAGAACTTAACTAAAACTAAACTCAACAAATCTTGGGCTTAATAACTTTACTCTCTTTTTATTACAACGCTTTTATCAACTTGCAATGTTGTGTTCCAGAAACTTTCAATGTTGTGTTCCAGAAGCTTTCAATGTTGTGTGTCCGACACCATAAAGCAAAGCTTTGAAAAGTGAATAGGGCGAGGTAGATGACATCTAGATGTCGCCCTATGTACTACGTTTGCTACACCGGAAATAGACGACACGCCATTTCTTTAAATAAAATTAATTGGTGCTCGTTTGTATGTACATACATATGTAAATGCATGTGTGTGCACCTTTCTATCAATATCGTTGAATTATTTTAATATCTATTGCAAACTTTTATTCAGACAGGACTAAAAAGTAGAAAATAAATAATATAAAAAA
>NW_023458561.1:69485458-69486859 GCF_013731165.1 Rhagoletis pomonella | reverse complement strand
TTATAAAAGCGTTGTATATTAAAAAGTTTTTTTTTATATTATTTATTCATTGTTTACTTACAATAATTATAATTGAAAATTTTCGTAAATAAAAATGGTTGCAGCTCTTAATTTCTCTCATTTTTCTCTCTCAAGCTTTCTCTCTACTTTGCAAGCTTTTTGAGAACGAGAACACAAAATGTGTAATAGTTTTCTACAATTTTGGATTATTTGGAATATGGGAACACACCGCATGTACATACATATGTAAGTACGTGTGTATTGTACTTCACAAATTCCTTTCGTTGATTTTAGCCGCCTCAGTTCGATCTCAAAATGCAATATAATCAAATTAAATGAAGTTCGAAGTCCGCTTAACTCCATTAAGGGAATTCTGCAGAGACAGGAGGGAAAAGGTGTAATCGGATAGTGCAAGGTGCGGCGTTTTTCAATGAATTACATTGGTTTACAGCAAAATTGTTCAATGGATGCCACTGTCCAATTTCTTTGAAGAATTGCTCAGTGATTCCGAAAATCTAGTTAATTTTTTCTTTTTTGATACAATTTCGAGATATTTGCAATTTACCGTTATACCGCTTTAAAAAAGAGTGGTTCCACTTAGGGCCAAATTCACTGTGCTTAGTTAACTCAGAATTGGCAGTTAACTACAGATTTTCAGATTTAACGAACCAATTGAACAATTATAATACGAAATACGTAAAATTAAAGTCAATGAAATTCTCCATAGACCGCATGTACATCACTTTTCGAAAGGCCTGATAGTTTCTGAGAAATTATTCAACAAAAAAAAAAAACAAAAAACATCTGGAGTTATTAATTGATTTCTCAAAAACTATTAGGTCTATCGAAAAGTGATGTACATGCGGTTTATGGAGAATTTCATTGACTTTCATTTGACGTATTTCGTATAAAGATGGTTCAATTAGTTCGTAAGGTATATGTGATTAAGTGGAACCACTCTTTTTTTAAGCTATATAACGGTAAATTGCAAATATCTCGAAAACGGAAGTGCATCTTGAGAACAAAAACAAAATTAAAATGTGTAATCCAGTATTATTATTTAAATAAAAAAATAAAATCCCCTATAAGGCATTTTCTTTACTGCGAAAATAACTTCTGAGTAGCCTTGAAATTCCGCATGCTTCTGCATTGAGTTGTGGAGCATCGCCTACTGTAACTCTGTAGAATACTTGTTCCACCATCTTAACACATGCATCCCATGGGAAAATAAAAAAGAAATCGGCAAAAAGCCGAATGTCTCATTGGTAGTTATAAGTATTTTCTTTTCAAAATCAACTACTTTTGGTTCGTTTAATGAGTACATAATTTTTTATGACAATTAACTGGCATCCTATGTAAACGGGATATATTATCCCGTTGGTGTATATTTAAAGTTTTTTT
>NW_023458561.1:69474435-69485358 GCF_013731165.1 Rhagoletis pomonella | reverse complement strand
TAGAAAGCAAGAAATTTTTAGAGGAACGTAAGCATTTGCGTCCATTTAGGCTATCACACAAACAAATAAAATCTATTATTAACAAACCGAATCTTGATAATCATAGAAACACTTTTACTAATCAATTTATTATGCAATACGCCAAACATTATTTAAAACTTCTTTTCTGGCGAAAGGGAGACGAGACATTACATTGAGATATTCTGCTCTCCAGCGGACTTAACGTCCATCCCACCAAGAACGAAATGGTACCCTCTCTCAATGGAGTGCTGCTCACACTCTTTACCAAGTTTAGATATGCATAGACCTTGCTGTAATTCCCGACATGAAGTTGGACAGGAATCGAAACCTTAGGGACCATTCCATGAAAGCCATAACCAATCTCTATGCCTGCAAGGAAGTTATCAGAAAAATATTGAGTCTGAAACCAAGCATAAACCACTGGATGTGCACAGTGGTTAAGCGCCCCATCCTTTTCTATGGGTTTACGGTAGGGTAATGCTAAACAGAGAAGCCTTGAGGATCATATCCAGCAAAGTCCCAGAAATTTTACTAAATCTTATTCAAACAGACCTTTGCGGCAGATTTCAGGCCAAGTGCAAGGCAACCAATTGACTGCAGCCCATACCTGGAGAGAACTTAAGTTCGATCACACCGAAATTCTGAACAATATTTCAGTAATTATATGTATATACATAGGTGAATCACAGGTTTTCTTAAAGAATTTCAGTGAGAAACGAATGGAATACCCGCAAATACTTGGGACCAGGCTCGACTGCAAAAAACGCATTTTTACTGATAGCTCAAAGCTGAAAAGTAAGATTGAAAGTTGATCTACTCACAAGAGCAAGGAAGCTTTCCTCCGACTCGGTAGTATTTCAGCCTCTTCACATCGAATTACAGTGGTATGGAAACTTTACAGCAAACAAGCTCGCAAGGATGAGAATAAATCTGTATTCGTATGGAAAAGTAGCTTATGTCGAAAGGCTGGCTTTAGCTCAAATCGGCATTCGCAGCATACGATTGCGAATGACTCACTGATGACGCTGAGCCGTTGAAGAACTTTTGGCAAATAAACGCTCAAGAAATAGTTCCGATACTAACAAGTCGATATTCTTATTAAGTCTCATCAAAAAATTCCTTTTCGTTTAAAGAATAAAAGGGAATGCCGCATTATACTAAAGCCAGTTATTGATTAGGAAGGAAACACAGATTTATTTACACATACTATGGGCTGCATTAGGGTGGATAATTTCTAAAATTACGATTTTTGCCGACCCCTAATAAAATTCTTTGTTCAACATTTTAACGCCCTCTAACCGCAATTTTTTTCGAAAACAAAGTTTCGAGAAAAAGATCCATACTGGAAGTAGTAAAAAGGTTAAGATAAGAAATATGTTTGAAGTCGATTTATACATAAAATTGCATGATTTTTGAACAAATAGTGGAATTTTTAACCTTCTATCCGGTATGAATATAAGCGTTTGGACATAGTTTGGTTGAGGCCATAAAATAGCTGTTTCTCTGAGATGGAAAAAAATACGTTGATCACCATTGTTCTCAAGTTCAAAGCTGATTCTGAACTCTTTTGGTCCCGCAACGATCCAAAACATTTGCAAACACATACACACTGCGAACATTTCGTTTACTTACAGTAAAATATTTCGTATGCATAACCCTCTTAAAAAATGCCTCTGGCATTATTTCATTACCAGGTCTGATTTAGGTGCGCTGCGCATTCATGGGATTTATAGAAGAGCCTCCCCAATTCTTCGTCGGGAGACCATTTTTCTTTGAAACAAAATTTGTTATTTTGTGGTTAAGTTACGAACCCAAATACATATCAAGAATACTGAAAATTAAAGACAGTAAAACAAAGCTGGACTCGGATCGTAACATCCGTTCACGGATCGAAAACGATACGAAAGAAGAGCACGTGATACGTTAGGCAGTATAAACTGAATGGGACAAAGAGTACGTTCACGTATGTCATAATCCGAAAAATGACGAGCAGTACGATATCGTATGTGACGATTCGAGCCCTGATTGAAACATTGGCAACCATCGAAGAAGTAGAAATTATTAACATTTTCGAAATCGTTGCATGTGTACTACATACTTAGAGCAATTGTAAAGGAGTTCTTATTTAGTAGCTAGGAACGATTTCGAGGTCTTTCAAGTGCGTGGAAGCTATTGAAACCCCACTTATTTTATAAAAAAAAATGTACTTGAACATAGGTACATACGTACATACACACACATGTACAAAATGTATGAAATACAAAGTGATTATAAAAAAAGGAGTTATGTTTCTGACATTTTAACTTACTTCATAAAGCTTTGTTTACCAAAAACAACACAATGGGGTGATTCACAAGTTGTCGTAACAGTCATATTGCGATAAAGTCATACATTATAAAATGTTTAAAACTGTTTGTGGTTGCTACGAATTTTTAAGAAATATTTATACATACATATGTATATAAAAAAAAAAAGTTCAGTTCAACTTTGAGCTGTGCCAAAAACTCACATCCGCTTCTCTTTCCGCTCCGTTAACTTTGGAAAATGTGTTTTTAAATTATACGCCCTCATTGAGAAGTTTTTTCTCCAACTACAAATTGAGATAAAAAAGAAATGGTAACCAACTTTTTCAAATCGTTTCCTACTTTTTCACTATTTGAGCAATGCTGTTGGTCCAATTTCCATCACCTCCAAATTTTTGAAATTTGTTGCACAGTGTTATTATAAAACATGGTGTCGCTACCTCTGAAAAAGATACGTCGGAAATTACGCTAGTATAGCTTTTGAGCTTTTTGAATAATCATTACTATTAAGTGAAAAAATAAAACACATTATAATAAACACTATTTTTGATCGAAAAAATTAAAATCAGGTAAAATTTTCTTTTCAGCGAACAAAGTTAAACTTAATTAGTTTTATTTTTTATTGGTTAAATAGAAAAAAAAAAACATATCTGCGTGCGATCGAGCGTTTTTTTGCCATACTTAAAACATGTTGACTTAAGAAAAATAAAATAAAAAAATAATGATTATTTTCTGTTCCTGTTTTTAACCTTTGACTTTATAATACTCGTAATACAAGAGTTGTGAAAAATACATTAATTTTTTAATGCATTAATGTTACTTAAAGCAATAATGCTACTGTAAAAAATTAATGCATTAATTTTTGAAATTTAATGCAAATACATATCTCAATGCATTAATTCTGAAAAATATAATGCTAATGAAATTTATTTTCATTAAATTATCCAAACTAATGCTAATGAATAAATTTGAATGCATTAAAGCATTTAGTAACTTTGCTCGTTTGCATTATTAAAAATCATTAATTTTTTCTAGTGATGTATAAATAACCTCTTTCAAAAGGACTTCGAATAATTTTAAGAAATTTAAGTATATGTATTTTTTCCACGTTTTCTCAACAGCGGAATGGATGCGTGTTTGACTACCAACTAGGGATGCCAGATCGAAGTAAAAGATTGAGTTTTGAATCGATTCAAATCGAATTAAAAATAAAGCAGCCCCAAAAATAAATGTCATGAACTTTTGACAGGAAATCCCTATCACCATATTATTTTGGTGCGCTGAACACGTATACGAAATCCGTTTTGCTCCATGACGTCAGGATTTTTCCCCAACCACAAAAAATATGGCGAGTGACAGATTCGTGTTGAGCTCATCAAAATATCCAAAAAATAACGCCCAATCTGAACAATTTGCATTATTTCCGAACTATAATTTTTCCAATAATAATTTTTATGCTATAAGTAAATTAAACGATGAGCGTTCAAAAAATAGGGTTTTTAAGGCATTAGTTCCTTGCTTTGGTTAACCTTCAGTGAAATCATTTTAAACAGTTTTTAACCATTTCTGTTTTCGTTTGCGAAAATCGCCTAAGTCTAGAGTTTAGTTTTACTTTATTAATCCATTGATCTTATATTTATTTAAACCGTAAGCCATGCTTCAATCTGGCTTCGGTTATTTCAAACAAACACAGACTCCTTCACACATTGACACCACGAACAACACACAACAGCATTCAGCGCCACTTTAGAAGCTAAAGTTTATTTAAGTCCTTACGTTTTTTTTTTTTGTTTTTATCGCTAAAGAATCTATGACACAAAAAATTTCTTGCATTATTCCCCTTACAGCTGTGATAATCACCCGCATTACATCAGTGGGGATGCCAGAAATTCCTCGCCATTTCAACGCCGACAGACCATTTATCTACGCAGTTGTGAATTTAAAGCGAATCTTATTATTTGCTGGCCAAATTACCAACGCCAACATTTAGAAAGCCGAGGAGGAAATTGAAAACAATTTTAAAAATGTAATTCATAAATATCTTTTTCAAATATGTGATCCATTTTGAATTTATTAAACCTTGAATGGCTTAACTCAATCATTCGGAACTTTTAGTAAATAAAAATTTTGCAGTTTTCATAATTTTAACGATAATTACATATATGGAGCACGAATACTTACAGTTGAAGGTTTGTTTTTTGGGCGATATCGAAAAACCTGTCGTATTACCTTAAATATGACGTTAATTAAATATCGATAAAGGTTTCGAAAGGTATATGTGACGGTTTATTGCATTGAAAGGAGCGTAGCATCTATGCTGAGAATCGCTTAAAAAGTGAAAATCTATTTTTGTGCGACCCGTGAGTACCTTTTAACTTCTATTGTCCCCTACATGTATACGTGCATATATATGCCGAAAAGACCATCGATAATAAATCGATAACAATGTCAATAATAGTATCCAAAGTGACGAAAGTTTACTATTTTCGTTACTGCAGTAATGTTTTTTTTTTTCAAAAGGTGGTTTAATTCAATCTATGTACTTGTATATGTATATATATGTACTTTCATTTTAAAGATCCTCATACATACATACATATATATAATAATACGTCAGAACCATATACGTTTTTTTTTTAATAATTCATTGGTGGTTGTTTCATTTGTAAATGCCGTCTTCCGTGGTGGTGGTCAACCGCTTTTTTTTGGAAATGTGTCAATTTTTTCTTCAATTCTTCAACATTCATACCTGGTTTATGGTTTTCTGCGAGATGGAAGTATGGCTTCATAAGCTGTTTCTACTATTATGTATCTCATTTAACGAAGGTTATCGCTTGATCAAAGCATTAATTTGTAAATAATTTTTCAATAATGTAATGTGTACAGTATATTTATAAATGTCTTCATTCATCATTTCTCACATGTTTCCATTTAGTTTTTGTTCTGATATAATTACAAATAAATGTTTGTTATAACTGGTGGACCATATACATATATATTCATATACATATGTATGTGTATGTAGTCGTTATGTTTTTTCGATATTTTTAGCTAATGATCGCAAGCATATTTTCAATTACTTAATATATTTTTTCAGGCATGATTATGGGCAGGTCACTACCCCGACTTCCACCGCCAGAGCTTGTGGTAGATCATCCATTCATTTTTATCGTATATAGTGATATTGCGGAAATATCGCTTTTTACCGGTCAATTTACCAAACCATAACTGCTTATAAAAATGTATGAATGTTTTTAAAACTTTTTTTATTTTAAGCAGATCTTGCATGCATGGAAGAGATACATAGATTTACAGATACGTACATACTATGCTACGAAATGCTCGAAATAAGTATATAAAGAGAAAAATTTGTTCGACTAACATACAGGTCCGGAAGCATTTCAGTATTTCAAAAATTGTTACTATCATCTTCAAAGCCTTTTTTATATAAATACGAATTTATATCGTTAATTTATTCAATATATCGTTATTTTTACGACAAATTTTTGACATACCAAATTATTTACATTTATTTATCTACAAATAAATTTCACCAACACCCTTATTCTAGAACTCGAATTTTCGTAATTCGTAATTCGTAGCTAAGTTACGGAAAACGAAAAATCCACATGCTGCAACCCTTGCGGAAAAATGTGCAAAATTATTAGACTCTACCGAAAATTAAGTAAAATCTTTAAAATGTCCCGCTTTGCTTCAACGGCGTGGATCAGGGGTCCCACTGAGAAAAATTTTGTCGAATCCCCCAAATTTCATTGTTTATTTACTAAATAGCAACTAAGTAATTTTCAAATATCGTTTAATACATTGAAATATAAAAGAGTTATACATAAAAAAAAAAAAAAAAAATTAATGCATACCACCAATTGCATACTTTCAGCTATTATGGTGCAATACTGTAGCTTCGTCGCCCAGCCACCCAGATTCAGCGCTGATCATCCATTTATCTATTTAATAAGCAAAGGAACTTATCGCCTGCCATTGTTTGTTGGAGATTATGTGAAACCATAGTGATAGTCTCATTAAGTCAACCACAAAGCATTCTCTATTTTCAATTGTTGCATAGAAAAGGACAACAAAGTGTAGTACACAAAAGTGTTCGGGTATTTATTATTCTTTTCAGAAATGTCACTCATGTAGTATAATTATTGCAAATAAAGTAAAAATAAACACACATACATATTTGATTCGGTTACGAAAGGGATTAAGTCAGCATTTTTTTGATACGACAATTTTAATGCAGTTTGATTCGTTTAACGGGGCTATGTTGAACTCCACCAAATTTGCCATATCGGAAAAATTCTGAGTTATTTCCTCTAGTAGTTAACCGATTCATTTATACATTTAATTAAGGGTTGGTTCACTTGATCTTGTTTGTTTCCTGACTTCCCAGTCGACACTTCAAAGACTAAGCCTTAACTAAGCCCACTATGCGGCGACCGTTGACCAAGGAACCGACTGTTTGACATTCCCGATATTTCACGGTAGACGATATGGAACCGAAAATATCGATATTGTACTTATTTAAAGTATCGCTTTAAAAATATCGCCTACTCATTAATATCGGAATAAAAAAACTCGATATTTCAAATATCGTTACCAAAATTCAAACAATGTATCTCGTACATAGGCCGCTGAGGTGTAGTGGATAGAAGTGCGCAAACCACCAAAATGATAAACAGTTACCCATAAAAGTACAATCGCCGTTCAGAGTCGACATAAAACTGTGGGGACCCCCTTTGTGCCTGCCACAACATTAAGGCGCGCGCGGCAAATCAAAGGAGAAGCTCGGCCAAACACTAACATATTGTGTAAGTGCTGCCGCGGATTGAAATCCCACCACATGCAATCCCAACTACGTAGAAGTATAGGTTTATTTAAAAATTGTTTGGTCGGAGTTGTAATAGCACTTAGACTTTATATGCCAATGTGTGACTTCTGTCCAGGATTATTTATAGACAAAATAAGAATGGATGAAGTTCAATTCACATTTGCTACTAATGACAGATTGGCGCTTACAAAAAACTACTTATTTTCTTTGGTTTTTTTTTTTTTTGTTGTTAGTCGGAGATTGGGCTCTAACGTTTAAAGTATTTTGTTGCCTAAATAAAAAAAAAAAGTTAACGAAATATCTATAAGAATAATGAACTCCACAGGTTTTCTACCGAATTTCTACAATTTAGGTTTTATAGTAAGATGATATTTTATTTTAATTACAATATATTCCATTATTATATAAGAGAATTTAAGTTAGTTTTTTGCATCACATTTCGTAAATTTTCTATTTGTTAATAGCCATGACGTCTTACTTCAGTGCTTCAGTATGCTGCCACCAAGAGTTTTTAAAGCTGATAGGCCATTCATATTTTTAATAAAAAATAGCAAGAATTCTCTATTATTTGCTGGACAAAAATCAAATCAATATTGAGGGAAGGGATGCTAATGACCTTCGAAAATATTCAAAAAAAAAAAAAAAATGCAAAAACACATCTACATAAATTTAAATTAAAATACATATTTACGTAAAAAAAATTTTAAATTAAATAATAAATTGCATACAATATTTCGTATCTAATGAATAATATATTCACATTTTATTATTAATAAATAAATTTACATGTTAAATGGAAACGTATTTTTATACATAATATGTATATGTATGCAAATAATATTTTGTTTTAATTTCTAATCCTTTTTGGCAAATAAGATACAGCAGCTGAATAACATTAAATCATAATAACCTATGTACATTAGGGTGGTTTAAAAATGCATGTGAAAAGGTAAAGTCAGAATGTTTATGCTCTCATCCCCTAGGATTGTTCTATGCCGCAAAAAATATACCCCTACTTTTTATTTTGAATTAAAAAAATATTTAGAGGTCGCTCAAAGCGCTCAATGTTTTTCATTTAATTTATATAGAAAAGAAACAACTTTTCGTTGAAATGGTATAGACTCTGTTTCTCTTCAGGAAATTCCCAATATCCACTTCTTTATTTAACAATTTTTTCATAGTAGCTATATTTTTTAGGCCCCCAAAAACCCCCCAGAAAGCATAATGGGAGATAAGTAAAAAATCTTTAGTATTAAAAAATCGAAAAATATTGATTTTCAAGAATTCCATACCATTTGTACGAAAAGATGTTTTTTCCCCATATAAAATTTATGGAAAACTTTGAGCGCTTTGAGCGATCTCTAAATATTTTTTGATTCCAAAATAAAAAATTGGGGTATATTTTTTCGACATAGAACAATCCTAGGAGGTGATTCTTAATTGATTTATTCATAATAAATGCCTAAGTAAGGGCATTGTAAAAAAATAATAACAAGTTGTGGTTCTGATATTTAAGGCCCCTTAAAAAGCCCGAGCCCGGAAGCATTAGTCCCTTTTACCCCTCTCTACCGACGGGCCTAGTGACGATGATAAGGATGTGCATATTCGCATAAGCATGTTTCACATAATAATTTTAATTTACATACATGCATACATATTTATTGACAGCCTAAAAGTATTCTAACATAAATTTACTAACACATATGGATGTAACATACAATAACGGGATGCATAAACGCATTGCACATCGGGTAACGACATACATTAGTATGAAGGTGGGCATATCCTTCCATTCGGGGGGGCCATTCCATTAATGTTTAAAAACATTTAAATCTAAACCAAAATTTGCTCTTAAACATTTCAGTTTGGCGAATAATGCCCGTGAGTGGGTTCAGACGTAAGCGTTTCATTGCTGATCGCCCCTATGTGTACATCATACATTCCAGGAAACATGGAATTGTTTTTATGGGACAATTCGCTAACAACTAAAACTTGAGTTTATGGCGTGCCTTACAGATTCAATAGAACTCATTACTCTAAATATACAGAAAGTTTAATAAATATTTTAAAATTAAAAAAAAAAATTAGCTATTTGATTTTAATTCATTCGTTCAATTGAAATATAGACGTACCTAGGTAAGTATGTATGTTATTGAGATCAATTACTTTAAATACTTACAATAGTTTATTTCTTTTAATTTAAAGTTTAAATTACATATTTTACGGTGAATTTTTTAGGTTTTTTGAAAATTCTCTTCAAAAGATAAAGACGTTCATATAAGAGGCCGATCGATTAATCGACATCGACATCGGCATCGGCTACTATCGGCCAAAAGAAAAAAATTTGCCGATTCTTTTTACTTTTTCCACACTTCATTCCATGTTATTTATTTTTTACTTTTTTAATTCTTTTAAAGTTTAAAATATTAATGCTACTGAGTTCCCGCCATAAATGTATTCTCATGTTTTTTTTTTACATATGACACATTTTAGCAAGTTTCGGCTATTTCTCTTTATTTATCTTCTTTAAAGAAATATTGCTTACTATTAAAAAAAAACGTAAGTCAAAATTTCAAACTTTGTAGAGCATTTGTAAAAATTCGACGAATTTCAAACTTTTTGATCCAAGGCGGTTTAATCAGATTTTTTTGAGTACGCAGTTTTTTAAATTTCGTCCTAATAAAGTGCAAATTTTAAATAGCTAGGACTTGCCGTTGATTTTTAGCAATTTTTTGTTTACGCATGTTCTTTCAAACAAAGGATGTTCGACAATTTTTTTGTATGGAGAAAATCAGCAACACCTTCCACAAAAAATTGCCAAAAATCAATGGTAAATCCTAGCTACATAAAATTTGCACTTCGTTAAAATAAAATTGAATGGGCTACAAAACTGCATACTCAGAATGTTTAAAGAAAACGTTTCAAATTTTTACTTACATAGTTTTTTAGATAATAGGGAATTTACATGATTTAACTTTCACAGGCGATTAGTTGAATCAAAAGTTGAACGAAAGTAGGCAGCCGACCAACTTCATTGAAAGCGATTAGTTTAAAGGCCGTTTAAACCAGGCAATTGTTGCTTTCAACTAAAAATCGCCTGAAAAATCGTCTAAATTTTACACACAAAAAAATCAATATATTCGCGAATTTATGGGTAAATTATAGTAAAACTGCGTACATAGTTTCGCTCTCTGATATCAGGATTTCTTTTAAAATGACTTTAAAATTTCAAAAATTCGGTGCAATGTAGGATAACAATGAAGGTATCACATAGAAGAAACAATTCTTTAGAATTATAGAAGAATAAATTTTTTGGTGCATAAGGACGAATGGGTATGGAAAATGTCCTTTACAAATTTTGTCCTTAAATATCCTTGAAAATTTGAAATATATTTTTTGAAAAAAGTATTGTTTGAGGACTAATATGCGAAAAAGATAAAATTTATGAAAAGCGCGTTTACAATACCTACTCGTCCATTTAAACCAAAAAACATTATTGTTTTTAAATTCTACAGAATTTTCTCTCATTTAGTGCGCATATTGTTATTCTACATTGCACTGATTTTTTTAAATAATTTTTTTAATTAATCTTATCTTTAAAGTTTCAAAGTCCTTTGAAAAAATCCTGACGTCAGAGTCAAAAATTAAAAACGCAGTTTTACTATATTTGGCCCATAGTTTCGTGAGTATGTCGATTCTTTCGTGAGTTTTGAATTTTTTTGTTTTTGTCGTACGGTGTTATTAGTTAAT
>NW_023458561.1:69436403-69474335 GCF_013731165.1 Rhagoletis pomonella | reverse complement strand
AAAACAAACAAATGGTGATATTGCATTACAGCTTTCAGTTTTGGTAAAACCTAAAAACCCACTATATGAGAGTGAAAATTGTGAATAAAAACAAAGTAAATTATTCAATAAAAATTTAGTGATAATTGTAAATTAAAACACGCAAAGAATATATGTATGTATGTATGCATAAAAGAATTTGATTCAGTGAAGATTGAAAATAGTGATAAGGTGCAAAATGTTCTTATCAGTGAATTTCGTGAGCGGTAAGTTTGGCACTAAAAAGTTGATTATTTTCAGAACAAAAACTTAAAATCAAACTTTAATAGAAAATATTTTGTTAGTTGCTTAATAGAAAAAGAATTAAAATATGCAAGTTGCTTCGGTATTTGTGACTATTTGAAAATGCCGGTTGGCATTACTTTACTTTTAACTATTGGAGTGTTTTCGTATTCTCCAGAAAAAATTATCCAGCAGCAAAAACTCTGAGAATTTAGCAGCGTTCGCTCTCAAAGAGACAAATACCGACAGTAGTGCGAGTACGCAAAATTTACAAAAACCTGCTAACTTCGAAACAGCTGATCACTTTCACAGTTGCCACAGGTGGTTCATTTAGTAATTTATTTTCTGCTTGGTGGTACAATGTCCCCGATGTGGCATCCAGTGTTGCCGCGTGCAAATTTTTCCCCTACTAAATTATGATGCATTCAAAAATAAAAGGAAATCTCCTCCAAATACCCATCCTTGTTCCAAATAGATAGATTCAGTTAGATTTTTGTAGCTTCAAATGTACCCTGAAAATTATCAAATTTCAAATTTACTCAAAACTAACAGTTTACTGCATGCATTTTGTGGAAAAATATGGTAGAGGAAACATCTTTACGGCAACCATAGTTAAAATAAAAAAAAAAAATCAGATTTTACGAACCAATTGAACAATTGTAATACGAAATACGAATTACGTCAGTTAAAGTCAATGAAATTCTCCATAGACCGCATGTACATCACTTTTCGAAAGGCCTGATAGTTTCTGAGAAATTAATCAACAAAAAAAAAAAACAAAAAACATCTGGAGTTATTAATTAATTTCTCAAAAACTATTAGGTCTATCGAAAAGTGATGTACATGCGGTTTATGGAGAATTTCATTGACTTTCGTTTGACGTATTTCGTATTAAGATAGTTCAATTGGTTCGTAAGGTATATGTTATTAAGTGGAATCACTCTTTTTTAAGCTATATAACGGTAAATTGCAAATATCTCGAAAACGGAAGTGGATCTTGAGAACAAAAACAAAACTAAAATTTTTGATACAGTGTTATTATTAAAAAAAATAAAATAAAATCCCCCTATAAGGCATTTTCTTTACTGCGGAAATAACTACTGAGCAATCTTGAAATTCCGCATACTTCCGCATTGAGTTGTGGAGCATCGCCTACGGTAACTCTGTAGAATACTTGTTCCACCATCTTAACACATGCATCCCAAGGTAAAATCAAAGAAATCGGCAAAATGCCGAATGTCTCATTGGTAGTCATAAGTATTTTCTTTTCAAACTCAGCTACTTTTGGTTCGTTTAATGAGTGCATAATTTTTTATGACAATTAACTGGCATCCTATGTAAACGGGATATATTATCCCGTTGGTGTGCATTCAAAGTTTTTTTAAGCTTTTATTGACGCCTGTTGTAAATGCAAATATTCTTTATGAGAAAATATCCACACAAAATTAAAACTAAAATAATTCGTTATCCTACTTGCAGAACAGCTCATTGTGCAAGTTAGAGCTGCGAAAAAATCAAAACGATATCTACAACAAAAGGAGCAAAAAAAGAACTTTATATGCGAGATTTAGTCCCAATTAATGTTATGTAAACAGCCCAATGGAACATTTTATCCCAGGTCATAGTTTCTCTTTAAAGGATTTTCTTTGCTTTATTTGATATTATATCGACCCGAAAAAGTTACCTAAATTTCTTTAAGTGCGATGCTTATAGTATGGTAGTGAAGGGGTTAAGTAATTTGTTTTAGCTTCTTTTTCTTCATAAAGAAAAAACACAAAGCCTCGAATATACATATTTAAATACATATGTTTGTGTGTATGTAGCTTACAGGTGGCATAATATTGTTGCCGATTTTGAGGGCGATGCCTTTTTTTTTTTTTTTTGTATTTAAGATCTTAATGTAATTGTTTAACAAGGAAATTTTCGTATAAAAAGATTTCTTATTGTTGCTATAGGGAAAGTTCTTATTGATGTTATTAATAAGAAAAGGTTGATAAAATAGAAGCACTTCCAACTGCAAGCTGACATTGTAAACCCCCTCGCCACCTTCCATTGGTGCGTTGGCAGATGAGGGTTGCAGCACCGCAGGTTGCCTTCGATCTCCCCTGGCGTATATGATTCGAATGGAGGTCAGACTCGTGCTCGCGGACGCACCACCTACAATTTGGCACCCTCCCGCACTTTCGCAGTGCAGTGGCTGTCCAGAGTTTTCACTGCCTATTTAGCAACTTCATTAGACGATTTTGGCGCCTCTCTAGCAATGGTTTATTTTGATAGGAAGGTTTCTTCTAATTAAGATCGCTCTAGACCCTACCTGGTTGCTCTTCAAACTACTTCTCCGACACCTTGTGGCCCAGTCAAACTTCCCACCCATGCTTATCGATCAACTTCTCTGTACTCTGGCCACCGTGGCCATGCCTTGGTCAGCGGTCAAAGCTTCCGCAGGCGACTTCGCCCGTAACTTTTCCCTGCGGACGATTTCACCTCCAACCAATTAACCATCAATACTTCCTGAGACCGGTACAGAGGATGAGGCCGGTTCTGACCCAGCTCTGCAGGTAATATCAAAATCTGCTTAACCGAAGTCTGCCAAATGTTGAAATGTCATCCCACCGTTTGAGATCCAAGGTTACATAGAATACCTTTTTATACGTACTATCTATAAATTCGGCTACTTTTATGAGTCTTGCTAATAAAACTTATCTATTCTCATTGCAGTTACCCTTCTCGCAGTCATTCTAACTCTCTCTACTCACTCAACAACAGCAAATATGTCGAACGCTGGTCAACTCTCAGTGCAACATGAATTCGCCCGTAAGTCAGCGCAATTCGCGATCAATTTGTTCAATTTCATGTATCACAGAGAGCCCCAGAAGAATATTATATATTCACCCTTCTCGATACAGACATGCGTGGCTATGGCACGCATAGGGGCTACCGGTGAAACTGCGGCCGAACTTGACCGCGGACTGGGCCTGCCATCGAGCGATGTGTCTGTCATAGCAGACACCTTTCACAACGTCTTGGCCACCTACACAAATAGTACAATTTTGAAAATTGCCAACAAGATTTACGTCATGCAGGGCTACCAAATAGCCCCGAAATTTAATGAAATCGCTACGACCAAGTTCTTTTCCTCTGCAGACAGCATTGACTTCCGCAGTAGTGTTGCCGCAGCGAACACAATTAACCAGTGGGTTGAGTCCCAGACCAATAACCTAATTAGAAATCTCATTTCGCCGGACGCGTTGAACGCAGAGACACGTGTAGTATTGATTAACGCAATTCATTTCAAGGGTGAATGGAAGTATCAGTTTCCGAAGCAAGCAACACGAGAGGACAATTTCTACCTGAATGAAGTCGATTCAGTTAGAGTGCCAATGATGAATGTCAAGGAGACTTTCGGTTATGGTGTCATACCAGAGCTGGACGCAGCGGTGCTCGAAATGCCCTACAAGGACTCCGATCTCTCCATGCTGGTTATATTACCCAACTCCCGCACTGGCCTGGCCAGTCTGCACGAGAAACTGAAGAGCTTCGATATCTCAGAGATCACACAGCGTTTGTATCCAACGAAAGTCATAGTGAAGTTTCCGAAATTCAAGGCCGAATATGATATCGAGCTGAATGAAGCTTTGCAAAACGTAAATAATATTTTTTTTTGTTAACGCGAAATTGTTTCTCGGATTGATTTTAAAATTCCACTAACACACACGGCCTCTTTTGCAGCTTGGTATGGCGCGCATGTTCAGCAGACAGGCCGAGTTCGATAATTTGCTCGAGTCCAATGAGCGATTACAGGTCTCTAAAGTAGTGCACAAAGCCTTCATCGAGGTGAACGAAGAAGGCACTGAAGCCGCAGCGGCAACCGGTAAGCATGACACCTTTTTTTTCATTGGCTAAAACATCTTTAGTTTAGTTACTTGTAATGAATTTATGTTTTTAAGTTTAAGCTATCATCGTCAAGTCTGCTTCATTTGAAAGAGACTCATCGCTGTTTACATTTACGTTCATACATAAATACTACATATATTTATCTGCAGTGCAATAATTATCTACTTGTGTGTATGTGTGTTCTGTTTCTGTTCTTTCATTAGGCGCCATTGTACGCAAAAAACGTTGTGCTATGTCCTTTTCCGAAACGCCGGAATTTCACGCCGACCATCCATTCTTATATTCGGTTATCAAACGAATAAGTCACGGAGCGAAAACTTCACCATTTCCATTATTTTTGGGTACAGTGAACAACTTGGATGCTGCGGTCGCATCCGAAAAGCATGATGAATTGTGAAAAACTTGGGCTCATTTAATTTATGTAGTAGTTACTGTTGTACTTGTCATGCTTTCACATTGTTGTAATTTATCTCGTAAAGTTGGAAAAAACACTAGGAAAAATAAAATAAAAATTAGAAAGCAAGAAATTTTTAGAGGAACGTAAGCATTTGCGTCCATTTGGGCTAATTTCCACTAACAAGCCGCGCGTAGCAAGGAGGGATGTAGAGTGATACAGCTATTGTGATATTATTTATTGCGTTTGCGGACCCAGTCTGAAGAGCCTTTAAAGGTTAGATAAAAAAAAATGGAATACCACACAAACAAATAAAATCTATTATTAACAATCTGAATCTTGATAATCATAGAAACACTTTTACTAATCAATTTATTATGCAATAAGCCAAACATTATTCAAAACTTCTTTTCTGGCGAAAGGGAGACGAGACATTACATTGAGATATTCTGCTCTCCAGCGGACTTAACGTCCATCCCACCAAGAACGAAATGGCACCCTCTCGCAATGGAGTGGTGCTCACTCTCTTTACAAAGTTTAGATATGCATAGGCCATGCTGTAATTCCCGACATCAAGTTGGACAGGAATCGAAACCTTAGGGACCATTCCATGAAAGCCATAACCAATCTCTATGCCTGCAAGGAAGTTATCAGAAAAATATTGAGTCTGAAACCAAGCATTAACCACTAGCTGTGCACAGTGGTTAAGCGCCCCATCCTTTTCTATGAGTTCACGGTAGGGTAATGCTAATCAGAGAAGCCTTGAGGATCATATCCAGCAAAGTCCCAGAAATTTTACTAAATCATATTCAAACAGACCTTTGCGGCAGATTTCAGGTCAAGTGCAAGGCAACCAAATTGATTGCGGCTCATACCTGGAGAGAACTTAAGTTCGATCACACCGAAATTCTGAACAACATTTCCGTAATTATATGTATATATATAGGGGAATCACAGGTTTTCTTAAAGAATTTCAGAGAACAACTAATGAAATACCCGTAAATACTTGGGACCAGGCTCGACTGCAAAAACACGCATTTTTACTGATAGCTCAAAGCTGAAAAGTAAGATTGAAAGTTGATCTACTCACAAGAGCAAGGAAGCTTTCCTCCGACTCGGTAGTATTTCAGCCTCTTCACATCGAATTACAGTAGTATGGAGACTATACAGCAAACAAGCTCGCAAGGATGAGAATAAATCTGTATTCGTATGGAAAAGTAGCTTATGTCAAAAGGCTGGCTTTAGCTCAAATCGGCATTCGCAGCATACGATTGCGAATGACTCACTGATGACGCTGAGCCGTTGAAAAGAACTTTTGGCAAATAAACGCGCAAGAAATAGTTCCGATACTAACAAGTCGATATTCTTATTAAGTCTCATCAAAAAATTCCTTGTCGTTTAAAGAATAAAGGGAATGCCGCATTATACTAAAGCCAGCCACTCGACATAAGCTACTTTTCCATACGAACACAAAAATATACGCTCAGTAAACTCTGCGCGAGGTGGACATTCTCCGAAGACAAGAAATATATTTGAAGTCGATTTATATATAAAATGGCAAGATTTTTGAAGAAATAGTGGAATTTTTAACCTTCTATCCGGTATGAATGTTAGCGTTTGGACATAGTTTGGTTGAGGCCATAAAATAGCTGTTTCTCTGAGATGGAAAAAATACGTTGATCACCATTTTTCTCAAGTTCAAAGCTGATTCTGAACTCTTTTGGTCCCACAACGAGCCAAAACATTTGCAAACACATACACACTGCGAACATTTCGTTTACTTACAGTAAAATATTTCGCACACATAACCCTCTTAAAAAATGCCTCTGGCATTATTTCATTACCCGGTCTGATTTAGGTGGGCTGCGCATTCATGGGATTTATAGAAGAGCCTCCCCAATTCTTCGCCGACAGACCATTTTTCTTTGAAAAAAAATTGTTATTTTGTGGTTAAGTTACGAACCCCAATACATATCAAGAATACTGAAAATGAAAGAGTAAAACAAAGCTGGACTCGGATCGTAACATCCGTTCACGGATCGAAAACGATACGAAAGAAGATCACGTGATACGTCAGGCAGTATAAACTGAATGGGACAAAGAGTACGTTCACGTATGTCATAATCCGAAAAATGACGAGTAGTACGATATCGTATGTGACGATTCGAGCCCTGATTGGAACATTGGCAACCATCGAAGATGTAGAAATTATTAACATTTTTGAAATCGTTGCATGTGTACTACATACTTAGAGCAATTGTAAAGGAGTTCTTATTTAGTAGCTAGGAGCGATTTAATTAGCAGGTCTTTCAAGTGAGTGGAAGCTATTGAAACCCCACTTATTTTATAAAAAAATGTACTTGAACATAGGTACATACGTACATACACACCCATGTACGAAATGTATGAAATACAAAGTGATTATAAAAAGGAGTTATGTTTCTGACATTTTAACTTACGTCATAAAGCTTTGTTTACCAAAAAAAACAGAATGAGGTGATTCACAAGTTGTCGTAACAGTCATATTGCGATAAAGTCATACATTATAAAATGTTTAAAACTGTTTGTGGTTGCTATGAATTTTTAAGAAATATTTATACATACATGTGTATATAAAAAAAAATGTTCAGTTCAACTTTGAGCTATGCCAAAAACTCACATCCCCTTCCCTTTCCGCTCCGTTAACTTTGGAAAATGTGTTTTTAAATTATACGCCCTCATTGAGAAGTTTTTTCTCCAACTACAAATTGAGATAAAAAAGAAATGGTAACCAACTTTTTCAAATTGTTTGCTACTTTTTCATTATTTGACCAGCTTAATCTAATGCTGTTGGTCCGATTTCCATCACCTCCAAATTTTTGAAATTTGTTGCACAGTGTTATTATAAAACATGGTGTCGCTACCTCTGAAAAAGATACGTCGGAAATTACGCTTGTATAGCTTTTGAGCTTTTTGAATAATCATTACTATTGAGTGAAAAAATAAAACACATTATAATAATCACTATTTTTGATCGAAAAAATTAAAATCAGGTAACATTTTCTTTTCAGCGAACAAAGTTAAACTCAATTATTAAATATTAGTTTTATATTTTATTGGAAAAACATATCTGCGTGCGATCGAGCGTTTTTTTGCCATACTTAAAACATGTTGATTTAAGAAAAATAAAATAAAAAAATAATGATTATTTTCTGTTCCTGTTTTTAACCTTTGACTTTATAATACTCGTAATACAAGAGTTGTGAAAAATTCATTAATTTTTTAATGCATTTAAAGCAATAATGCCACTGTAAAAAATTAATGCATTAATTTTTGAAATGTAATGCAAATACATATCTCAATGCATTAATTCTGAAAAATATAATGCTAATGAAATTTATTTTCATTAAATTATCCAAACTAATGCTAATGAATAAATTTTGATGCATTAAAGCTTTTAGTAACTTTGCTGGTTTGCATTATTAAAAACCATTAATTTTTTTTCTAGTGATGTATAAATAACCTCACATGTACACGACTGAAGACCTATTCTGATCTAAATCAATCAATAAACCGTTTTTTAGTTCCATTTGACAATGTGTTTTTACCTATTTGACCTATTATTCCATTTACTCTGACAGGGTGGACACCAGCCTTAACTTCCGCCACTTTCTTTTTTTAACCTCAAAATTCTACCCTCAATGTCAATAAAGAAATTTTACTTTAATATAAAATTAGTTTATGTGTTATAATGCAATAAATTATTGCAATAGCATTCATTTAAAAATTTTTATGTTCATGTAAAAAAATGCATTAGCACTATTTCCTCTCAATTAATGCATTGAAATTTTCATTTATATTAAATTTCAAGAATTATGGCATCAATTTTTTATATTAACATTAAAATTGCTATGTATTAAAAAATTTATGAATTTTTCACAACTCTGCGTAATACAACCTGGTGAAAAATGGGGAATGCATCACCTTTTACTACCAAGAAAACATTAACGAATACGGTTGTAAGAAAATATGCATTGCAGTGTAAGCGAGGTGGTAATGTGTAGCCGAGGAGTTGAAACCCTATCGAAAGAAAAGTGTGAAAAGGAATTTAAGTATCTATATGTATAAGTATGTATTTTTTCCAACTAGGGATGCCAGATCGTAATAAAAGATAGATTTTTAAATCGATTCAAATCGAATTAAAGATAAAGCAGCCCCAAAAATAAATGTCATGAACTTTTGACAGGAATTCACTACCAATATATTATTTTGGTGCGCTGAACACGTATACGAAATCCGTTTTGCTCCATGACGTCAGGATTTTTCCCCAACCACAAAAAATATGGCGAGTGACAGATTCGTGTTGAGCGCATCAAAATATCCAAAAAATAAACGCCAAATTAGCGCTAAATCGCCCAATCTGAACAGTTTGCATTATTTCCGAACTATAATTTTTCCAATAATAATTTTTATGCTATAAGTAAATTAAACGATGAGCGTTCAAAAAATAGGGTTTTTAAGGCATTAGTTCCTTGCTTTGGTTAACCTTCAGTGAAATCATTTGAAACAGTTTTTAACCATTTCTGCTTTCGTTTGCAAAAATCGCCTAAGTTTAGAGTTTGGTTTTACTTTAATAATCCATCGATCTTTTTTATATATTTAACCCGTAAGCCATGCTTCAATCTGGCTTCGGTTATTTCAAACAAGCACACAGACTCCTTCACATTGACACTACGAACAACACACAACAGCATTCAGCGCCACTTTTAGAAGACAAAGTTTATTTAAGTCCTTACGTTTTTTTTTTGTTTTTATCGCTAAAGAATCTATGACACAAAAAATTTCTTGCATTATTCCCCTTACAGCTGTGATAATCACCCGCATTACATCGGTGGGGATGCCAGAAATTCCTCGCCATTTCAACGCCGACAGACCATTTATCTACGCAGTTGTGAATTTAAAGCGAATCTTATTATTTGCTGGCCAAATTACCAACGCCAACATTTAGAAAGCCGAGAAGGAAATTGAAAACAATTTTAAAAATGTAATTCATAAATATCTTTTTCAAATAATCCATTTTAAATTTATTGAACGTCGATGGCTTAACTCAATCATTCGGAATTTTTAGTAAATAAAAAATTTGCAGTTTTCATAATTTTAACGATAATTTCATATGTAGCACGAATACTTACAGTTGAAGGTTTGTTTTTTGGGCGATATCGAAAAACCTGTCGTATTGCCTTAAAGATGACGTTAATTAAATATCGCTAAAGGTTTCGAAAGGTATATGTGACGGTTTATTGCATTGAAAGGAGCGTCGATTTTTGTGCGACCCGTGAGTACCTTTTAACTTCTCTTATCCCCTACCGTCGATAATAAATCGATAACAATGTCAATAATAGTATCCAAAGTGACGAAAGATTACTATTGTTGTTACTGCAGTAATGTTTTTTTTTTTTTAAAAAAGTTGGTTTAATTCAATCTATTACTTGTATATATATATATATATATACGTCAGAACCATGTACGTTTTTTTTTTAATAATTCATTGGTGGAGGTTTCATTTGTAAATGCCGTCTTCCGTGGTGGTGGTCAACCGCTTTTTTCGGAAATGTGTCAATTTTTTCTTCAATTCTTCAAAATTCATACCTGGTTTATGGTTTTCTGCGAGAGGGAAGTATGGCTTCATAAGCTGTTTCTACTATTATGTATCTATGTAGCATACATGTACCAAGCAAGAATGATAGAATACAAGAATGCGCCGATTGCAGCAGAATTCGTGAGAGTAATTTTAGCGTGACGTCATCGTAGAGTTGACAACTGAGAGCGGCGAGAATGAGGGCGACTAGTGATGTGCTGAATTGTCCCCAATACTCGGTACCCAAAACTTAAAAAAGATTTCGGTACCCTATACTTCCTTTTCGGTATCCGATACCGATTATTTACATTAAACCCTCGCCATTATATGCATTTCAGGTTTAGAAAAAACTTTCATTACTAATTTATATGATATCGGCTAAAACACTTGAACTTATCGAACAAGAAAAATATTATTTTATCAGTTTTAACCTTAGTCGATCCAAGGTTCAAGAAAAATACTTTGACGGATGAAGAAGCCTTTCTGTAGCCAGTTAGCGACAAGTTTCGGATCGATATCGCACTTGTTGACTTACAAATATTTGATATCAAACGTCGACAAAACCGATACCGATTCGAAAATTGTCGTTGACTGGTTACAGAATCTGTCCCAGGCCTACAAAAATGATATCGTCTGATTCAGCTGGAACAAAAATGCTTCAAACAAGTAAGGGTTTCTCTGTATTATGGCATCGAACCGACATATATAACTACATCTTTCATTTGAATCAGTAAAAAAGCTCTATTGGCTCTTACATTCGGGTTTTGTTAGGCGTTTTTTCCATATTTTTGGCCTATGTGCGCTTTTATTCGAAACCTAAATGTTTCGGTACCGAGTATCGAGAGTATTCGGTACTTAAAAGTATTGACTCAGCACATCACTACTGCTGTCTTCTATACTATGACGTCACCAAAACAGCTGATTCTGTCAAAATCACTGAGAGCCGAGTAGCGGTATTCTCTGTATTCTCTCCACCGTGTGTACCAACATCTCATTTAACGAAGCTTATCGCTTGATCAAAGCATTAATTTGTAAATAGTTTTTCAATAATGTAATGTGTACAGTATATTAATACATGTCTTCATCCATCATTTCTCACATGTTTCCATTTAGTTTTTGTTCTGATATGTTTACAAATAAATGTTTGTTATAACTGGTGGACCATATATATATATTCATATACATATGTATCTGTATGTAGTCGTTATGTTTTTCGATATTTTTAGCTAATGATCGCAAGCATATTTTCAATTACTTAATATTTTTTCAGGCATGATTATGGGCAGGTCACTACCCCGACTTCCACCGCCAGAGCTCGTGGTAGATCATCCATTCATTTTTATCGTATATAGTGATATTGCGGAAATATCGCTTTTTACCGGTCAATTTACCAAACCATAACTGCTTATAAATATGTATGAATGTGTGTATGTATGTATATAAATACATGTTTTTAAAATTTTTTTTTATTTTAAGCAGATCTTGCATGCATGGAAGAGATACATAGATTTACAGATACGTACATACTATATATTAAGAGAAAAATTTGTTCGACTAACATACAGGTCCGGAAGCATTTCAGTATTACAAAAATTGTTACTATCATCTTAAAAGCCTTTTTTTATATAAATACGAATTTATATCGTTAATTTATTCAATATATCGTTAGTTTTACGACAAATTTTTGACATACCAAATTATTTACATTTATTTATCTACAAATAAATTTCACCAACACCCTTATTCTAGAACTCGAATTTTCGTAATTCGTAATTCGTAGCTAAGTTACGGAAAACGAAAAATCCACATGCTGCAACCCTTGCGGAAAAATGTGCAAAATTATTAGACTCTAAAATACCGAAAATTAAGTAAAATCTTTAAAACACCCTCTACATTAAAATTATTAGACTCTAAAATACCGAAAAATAAGTAAAATCTTTAAAATTGCCCGCTTTGCTTCAACGGCGTGGATCAGGGGTCCCACTGAGAAAAATTTTATCGAATCCCCCAAATTTCATTGTTTATTGTCTTAATAGCAACTAAGTAATTTTCAAATATCGTTTAATACATTGAAATATAAGATTTATATAAAAAAAAAAAAAAAAAATTAATGCATACCACCAATTGCATACTTTCAGCTATTATGGTGCAATACTGTAGCTTCGTCGCCCACACTCAGCCACCCAGATTCAGCGCTGATCATCCATTTATCTATTTAATAAGCAAAGGAACTTATCGCCTGCCATTGTTTGTTGGAGATTATGTGAAACCATAGTGTTAGTCATTAAGTCAACCACAAAGCATTCTCTATTTTCAATTGTTGCATAGAAAAGGACAAAGTGTAGTACACAAAAGTGTTCGGGTATTTATTATTCTTTTTCAGAAATGTCACTCATGTAGTATAATTATTGCAAATAAAGTAAAAATAAAAATACATACTTACATATTTGATTCGGTTGATTAGGAAAGGGATTAAGTCAACATTTTTTTTGATACGACAATTTTAATGCAGTTTGATTCGTTTAACGGGGCTATGTTGAACTCCACCAAATTTGCCATATCGGAAAAATTCTGACTTATTTCCTTTAGTAGTTAACCGATTCATTTATACATTTAATTAAGGGTTGGTTCACTTGATCTACTTTGTTTCCCGACTTCCTAGTCGACACTTCAAAGACTAAGCCTTAACTAAGCCCACTATGCGGCGACAGTGGAACAAGGAACAAACTGCTTGACATTCCCGATATTTCACGGTAGACGATATCGAACCGAAAATATCGATATTGTACTCACTTAAAGTATCGCTTTAAAAATATCGCCTACTCATTAATATCGGAATAAAAAAACTCGATATTTCAAATATCGTTACCAAAATTCAAAAATGTATCTGAATATAGATCTGGTATATATGTAGGCCGCTGAGGTGTAGTGGATAGAAGTGCGCAAAGAACCAAAATGATAAACAGCTTCCTATAAAAGTACAATCGCCGTTCAGAGTCGACATAAAACTGTGGGGACCCCCTTTGTGCCACAACATTAAAGCTCGGAACACTTTGACGACAGCAAGCGACAAGCAGCATCTGTCAAATTTTAAATACACACGTTCTTACGGACACAATTATTTTGACGACAGCACGACATCTTGGCTGCAGGACTGCAATTGTCGACGTCACCAAATTAAATCTATTTCTAATTTTGCCGGCGACAATGAGTAGATGTAGTGCTGCAAAATTAAATTGTCGCAAAATTAATCACATATTCTTGATTGTTCATGTTTTTCTTATTTACTTAAATAAAAATACACAATTTGTGAAACAAATATACCAAAATGTCAAACTTTAAAATCAGCTGTTTGCTATGTCGCTGAGGTCTTCAAAATGTTTAAGAAGCTGGCTTCAAGGCGACATTTGTCGACAAAATGATGTCGCTGTCGTTACGTCGTGAAGTTGCAGTCGTCAAAGTGTTCCGAGCTTGAGGCGCGCGTGGCAAATCGGAGGAGAAGCTCGGCCAAACACTAACATATTGTGTAAGCGCTGCCGCGGGTTGAAATCCCACCACATGCAATCCCAACTACAGTACACATTTCGGCTCTTTAAAGCCTAATTTATATCGGGAAGAATTGTTAATAACATTATCCTTGTAATGTGCGTTTAAGGCATTCGATACGATACCTGGTTCTGGTACTCGATTCCAAAAAATATAGTTTTAAAACTATCGAATAGAAAATATCGGTATCGAATGCCAAAAGTATCGATATGGTATCGTATCGTATCGTACCAAAATTAGTGTCCCTAGCAAGTACTTAGAGTTATTATATTCGAATAAAATTTTGCACAGCTTATTTTCAAACCAAAAACATCCTTTTCCGCCCTGATCTATCTAATGTACATATGTACAAATATTTATTTTTAATAACAATCAGAGGTTATATTCGATGTAAATAAGCTGGTTTAATAATTAAATAATTAAAGCAAATACTACTATGCACTTTTAAGAACACCTTTTTGTGCTACCTTGCTACATTTTGAAGGGGATTGAATTCTTCCCCTTTTCCCCGTGCTTCCAAAAATATCCCTGTGGGTGGGAGTGTAAAAAATTATGGAGAAAAGCTATTTACAAAACCTTCAATAATTGAATCATGGAATGTACCTTCAATCCATATTGGAATTATACCAGGTGAAGTAATTAGAGCGGGGAGAAAGATTTTGATACTGCCTTATTAGAAAATTTGCCTATAAAATTTGATTATGAGGCAACCGAATGTCAGAAAATAAAGAGAGAAGGCTGTTTTATTACTTTAGCTGTTTTTTTGCATCATGCCTTGAATGCAGCTCATTTTCGAAGAGAAATATAAGACAATTACTCTTCTTAACGAATAAAAAATACTCTTCTTAACGAATGAAAAATACATTGGATAACGAAGGGTCTGTTTTGCTAGAGAACGGCCAACTAGGCCACATTAGTTATCGAAGGTTGCTTTTCCAATCATTTTCGAATTGTTAACCAACCCGAATGTTTATTGGGTAAAAACGATCTTAGAAGTAGAAAGATCGAAGAAAAATATAACAAAAATCGAAGAAAAAGATAACAGATCGTAGAAGTATAGGTTTAAAAATTTAAAAATTGTTTGGTCGGAGTTGTAATAGCACTTAGACTTTATATGCCAACGTGTGACTTCTGTCCAGGATTATTTATAGACAAAATAAGAATGGATGAAGTTCAATTCACATTTGCTACTAATGACAGATTGGCGCTTAGAAAAAACTACTTATTTTCTTTGGTTTTTTTTTTGTTGTTAGTCGGAGATTGGGCTCTAACGTTTAAAGTATTTTGTTGCCTAAATAAAAAAAAATTTTTTCGAAATATCTATAAGAATAATGAACTCCACAGGTTTTCTACCGATTTTCTACAATTTAGGTTTTATAGTAAGATGATAATTTATTTTAATTACAATATATCCCATTATTATATAAGAGAATTTAAGTTATTTTTTTGCATCACATTTCGTAAATTTTCTATTTGTTAATAGCCATGACGTCTTACTTCAGTGGACCCGCTGCGCCTATGCTGCCACCAAGAATTTTTAAAGCTGATAGGCCATTCGTATTTTTAATAAAAAATAGAAGGAATTCTCTATTATTTGCTGGACAAAAATCAAATCAATATTGAGGGAAGGGATGCTAATGACCTTCGAATATATTCAAAAAAAAAAATCCAAAAACACATAAATTTAAATTAAAATACATACTTACGTAAAAAACATTTTAAATGTACATATATAAATTATATAATAAATTGCATACAATATTTCGTATCTAATGAATAATATA
This sequence comes from Rhagoletis pomonella, assembly GCF_013731165.1. Lineage (NCBI taxonomy): Eukaryota > Metazoa > Arthropoda > Insecta > Diptera > Tephritidae > Rhagoletis > Rhagoletis pomonella. Next base: position 69,458,839 of record NW_023458561.1, on the reverse strand, counting down.
TTCACATTTTATTATTAATAAATAAATTTACATGTTAAATGGAAAGGTATTTTTATACATAATATGTATGTATATGTATGCAAATAATATTTTGTTTTAATTTCTAATCCTTTTTAGCAAATAAGATACAGCAGCTGAATAACATTAAATCATGATAACATATGTACATTAGGGTGGTTTAAAAATGCATGTGAAAAGGTAAAGTCAGAAAGTTTATGCTCTCATCCCCTAGGATTGTTCTATACCGAAAAAAATATACCCCTATTTTTATTTTGAATTAAAAAAATATTTAGAGGTCGCTCAAAGCGCTTAATGTTTTCCCTTTAATTTATATAGAAAAGAAACAACTTTTCGTTGAAATGGTATAGACTCTGTTTCTCTTCAGGAAATTCCCAATAATATCCACTTCTTTAATTAACAATTTTTTCATAGTAGCTATATTTTTTGGGCCCCCAAAAACCCCCCCAGAAAGTATAATGGGGAGATATGTAAGTAAAAAATCTTTAGTATTAAAAAATCGAAAAATATTGATTTTCAAGAATTCCATACAATTTGTACGAAAGGATGTTTTTCCCCATATAAAATATATGGAAAACTTTGAGCGATCTCTAAATATTTTTTTATTTCAAAATAATAAATTTTGGCATATTTTTTCGACATAGAACATTCCTAGGGTGTGAGAGCATTATTATTCCGACTTTACTTATTTTGGACCACCCTAATGTACATATGTAAAACTGCATCTTATCTCCATCAAAAAAGTGGCATTTAGGTTCTTTTGCTGTGGTGACGATCATACATATTTATTGACAGCCTAAAAGTATTCTAACATAAATTTACTAATAACTACATATGGATGTAACATTCAATAACGGGATGCATAAACGCATTGCATACATACATATGTACACATTGTTACATACATACATTGGTATGAAGGTGGGCATATCCTTCCATTCGGGGGGCCATTCCATTAATGATTAAAAACATTTAAATCTAAACCAAAATTTGCTCTTAAACATTTCAGTTTGGCGAATAATGCCCGTGAGTGGGTTCAGACGTAAGCGTTTCATTGCTGACCGCCCCTATGTGTACATCATACGTTCCAGGAAGCATGGAATTGTTTTTATGGGACAATTCGCTAACAACTAAAACTTGAGTTTATGGCGTGCCTTACAGATTCAATAGAACTCATTACTGTAAATATTCGGAAAGTTTAATAAATATTTTAAAACTAAAAAAAAAAAATTAGCTATGTGATTTTAATTCATTCCTTCAATTGAAATATAGACGTCTTACCTAGGTAAGTATGTATGTTATTGAGATCAATTACTTTAAATATTTACAATAGTATATTTCTTTTAATTTAAAGTTTAAATTACATATTTTACGGTGAATTTACAGTTTTTGAAAATTCTATTCAAAAGATAAAGACGTTCATATAAGAGGCCGACCGATTAATCGACATCGGCATCGGCTACTATCGGCCAAAAGAAAAAAAATTGGCCGATTCTTTCTACGACGAATTTTAACAAATTTTCATCAAAATTTGAAACTGTTTAATCCAAGGCGGTTTAATCAGATTTTTTTGAGTACGCAGCTTTTTAAAGTTTAGTATAATAAAGTGCAAATTTTAAGTAGCTAGGACTTGCCGTTGATTTTTAGCAATTTTTTGTTTACGCATCTTCTTTCAAACAAAGGATGTTCGACAATTTTTTTGTATGAAGAAAATCAGCAACACCTTCCACAAAAAATTGCCAAAAATCAATGGTAAATCCTAGCTACATAAAATTTGCACTTCGTTAAAATAAAATTGAATGGGCTACAAAACTGCATACTCAGAATGTTTAAAGAAACAGTTTCAAATTTTTACTTACATGGTTTTTTTTAGATAATAGGGAATTTACATGGTTCAACTTTCACAGGCGATTAGTTGAATTAATTTGAAAGTTGAACGAAAGTAGGCAGCCGGCCAACTTCATTGAAAGCGATTAGTTTAAAGGCCGTTTAAACCAGGCGATTGTTGCTTTCAACTAAAAATCGCCTGAAAAATCGTCTAAATTTTACACACAAAAAAATTAATATATTCGCGAAATTATGGGCAAATTATAGTAAAACTGCGTACATAGTTTCGCTCTCTGATATCAGGATTTATTTTAAAATGACTTTAAAATTTCAAAAATTCGGTGAAATGTAGGTATCACATAGAAGAAAAAATTCTTTAGAATTATAGCAAAATAAATTTTTTGGTGCATAAGGACGAATGGGTATGGAAAATGTCCTTTACAAATTTTGTCCTTAAATATCCTTGAAAATTTGCAATATATTTTTTGAAAAAAAGTATTGTTTGAGGACTAATATGCGCACGACCTCATCATCGAATTTCGTCCTGCAACATTTATTAACTTAAAAAGATAAAATTTATGAAAAGCGCATTTTCAATACCTACTCGTCCATTTAAACCAAAAAATATTATTGTTTTTAAATTCCACAGAATTTTCTCTCATTTAGTGCCAATATTGTTATTCTACATTGCACTGATTTTTTACAATAATTTTTTTAATTAATCTTATCTTTAAAGTTTCAAAGTCCTTTGAAAAAATCCTGACGTCAGAGTCAAAAATTAAAAACGCAGTTCTTTCTTGAGTTTTGAATTTTTTTGTTTTTGTCGTACGGTGTTATTAGTTAATTTTTATTTTTTCGACCACAAATAATGATTATTTTATGATTTTTATTTTTTTTTTTGTTGCTTAGAAATAAAAATTATTATCGAGTTTTATTTTCCACTTAGAAAATGATTATCTAACTAAACTAATCCAACTAAATTGCCTAACTTCGACAATTTTTATGCAATTGCATTGGATGAGGTATCAATTTATTCGAAAATAAATGTTATTTTAGATAAGTTCCACATATTTGGCAACTTTCATAGAAATTTTTGAAATTAGAGATGATCAAAGTTCAAAAAATTAATAAAAAAAGGGCCTCATAAAAATGTAACCGATGAAAACTCCCAACAAGCTAAGTCTAACAATACATTGTTATACATCGTTTTAAAATGTATAAATCTTCTTTTCAAAACTTGTCTTATTTTTAACATGGAAAATAGTCAAGCTAATAATTGATAAGTGCAACAAGTACGAAAATATCGTTTTTTTTGTATAAAAAAATGGAGGGTTCAGGAACTATTTCATGTTGTACTCGACCATACCTACAACCTAAACTAGGTTTCGTTTCCAGTGTATTTCAGTTTTTTTTTTTTTTTTGTAGCACCGTGTAATTTTCTTTGAGCAAAAAAATAAAAAATAGTCTGCCTTATCCTGAGTTTCGCCTGAAAAAAAATATTCACCCGAAATTTTTTCACGCGCCCATAGTAAAACCATGGTAACCATAACTGGAAAGTGAACCGGTTCGGGGAAAATTAAACTCATGAAAAGGCTGAATGATTATTTTCCGTCCTTGATCACTACTTAACCTGAGGAGGCAAGACAGCCGCATTATAACTGGAGTTCTTACCCGCGCTTGTCTTATTGAATTAACTTTCGTAGCTGTTGAAGCAAATGCTGATGAGACTAATCATTTGAAACATAGCATTAGGGTTCAGTGTAAACATATTAGCATAAATAAATCAAAATTTTATCACTCAAAATAGAATGGAAGTGAACAGACTCGCGATGCAACCCTGCCCAATGGCAAATGACATAAATGTCACAATCGACACTTTTCTCAACTCCTTTCTTTTTCCGCTCAACTGTCAAAACCGAGGTACGGAAATTATAAAAATTTCGTGTAATAATCTTACTAAATCCAAAAAATTGTGATCAGAAATATTACAACCAAGTGATATATTCCACAAGAATACTCTATTTTATGTGTTTTAATTATTATTTTGCTTTTTCTTCAATTTCATGCTCTGCTAACAAAACTTTGTGGCCATGAATTTAATTGGATTTGTTGCCACCGCTCCATCATACTCGTTCGACTAAATAAAAATGGACTACTTGATGTTGGTGCACAGGTTTATTAGCACATAATGGCCAAGTCTAAGAATCACACAAATCATAATCAAAACAGGAAAGCCCATCGGAATGGCATCAAGCGCCCAATCCGCAAACGCCATGAATCCACTCTGGGTGTAAGTTCAGAATGTGTACAATATTTCAATAAGCGCCTTGTTTAAATAATTTCCTTGCTAATTTACAGATGGACGTTAAATTCCTAATAAACCAGCGTTATGCGCGCAAAGGTAATCTGTCTCGTGCCGAAGCCAACAAACGCTACGAAGAGCGCGTGGCAGCCCAAGCTGGCAAACCAAAACCCATTAAGCTATAAATGTCGCAAATTCTCAAGTGTTGGGAAATTTAGGTATACAATGGGTTTAAAAACGGGTGAAAATAAACTTTTTTCTAAATATTTGGTGGTTTATTCTTTGTACAAAAATATTCAGTAGTAAACACTTAGTACTTTGTGGAATGGTATGTGTTCTAACTCGTCTGCATGTTTGCGCCGATAGTCCCACAAGAAGTGATCAATTAATATGGAGTTAATGTACTCCTTATTAAGTTCAATTTCCTTGCGATGCAACTTTTTCAAAATTTCGCCTTTTACTTGCTCAACAATGTAGATGGAGGCCCCGCGAATCTCCACCTCGCGGGGGTCACCATTCTCTAGAATTGTGTCTTTGCTCAACAGGTCAAGCAGCTCTGGTTTGTATTCCAAGCTACCAAAATGTATAAGCACCTGCGGTACACGATAATCTGCAAACATGGTTATTTTTTCAAGGTCATTAAAAGCTCCTAGTTCCTTGCCGTGAAAGCAGGACCATATATCTCCAATTAATATTTGCGCACGCTTGTACAATGAGACCCGCTTTCCCTCATAATCAGCCTCGTCGCGAAAGCATGGAAATTCAGTGACTATAAGCTCTAATAAACGAGCGGCAGAATTTTTCGCTGCGCGTACCACATTCTCAAACTTGCCTTGCCAATTTTCCATCAAACGCTTGCCGACTTCTTGCAAGCAAACGATGCGTTTTTCAAAAAGCGGGACTGTGGTTTGGCCATCATCTGAACGGAAAACGTGACGCAATGTTTCAGAGTCAATTTTTGAATAGAACGCAGAGTTGGTGATGTCTATGCCCTCAGCTATAGCGCGATTTATAGCAGCACAGAGGGCAAAGTAGCCGGTATAACCGTTTACCTTGTATTTAGTGTAATCAGCTGTGGAACAAACGCAAGATTTCAACATGCATAAATCAATTTCAGCGAAAACTTGTTTATCACTTACTGGGCGTCCAGAAACAGAAGTTTAGGGTGTCAACTACAAAGATCCATTCTGCGGCATGGGGATCGTTAGCTTTTGGATGAATATCATTTTGGGAGAAATTTTTCGGATCAAGTTCCCCCGACTGGATGCGACAAATAACTTCCTTTGCAAGTTTGTCGATTCCGTCCGGCTGTACGGTCAAGTATTTTGCGTTTTTGACGATATATTCGCCAGATTCGCGTGGATTTAGTGTCATTACTTATGTATGTATCTATTTGCACTACTTCACAACTTTTAATTTGAATGCAGCAATAAACTGCGATAACTTCTTCTAAGAGTGAGTTCAAACCCAAGATGCATTTACTGTACTTACCAGCTGCATGATTAATAAATTGTTTGTTTTTTATTGTTCAATTTTTTTAAACCGCATACGTTTTTTTTTGTTGTGAAAAATTAAAACAAAACAAACGATAGGAGCGAACATGTAGATTTGTTTTAAGGCCCTGCCACACGCTCAGTATTTATAGACGTGATCGAAGTATCGCAATATTTATTGACGGTGTAGCATGCCATCCATTTGAGAAGACAGTAACTAGTCGTCTCCACAGGATAAAATTTATTGCTGTCCAGCTAGTATTTTGTAGCTTGATATAAGTTATATCAGTGGCAATATTTGAGTGGGCTTTTTATATTTTGATATAAGCATTTGTAAGATGGCTTCTAAAAGGTATTTTGCCCGGATTTAATCGCTTAAAAATTTGGAAATTGACTATTTTACATCCAAGTACATAATAACAAATATCTTAATAGAAAACAGCTCAATTTTTGCTTTTATATTAAAATATCAATAATGTTGCCGCCGCGAATTCTTCATGCATATGCAATGAAGCTGTCAAACCAAAGAAGGTAAATCTTTATTTCTATCATCGATCACTCTGTCTTCAACATCCTTTGTCGCCGCGAAATCAAGTTTGCGGCGAATTCATTTACGAAACTTGATGTCAAAACGGACACGAATTCCTCTTGATTCGCTGATTTCACGGCGAATTTGTATCGTTTGTCAAAATCACGTGTTTGTTGCAATTTGGCTTTGTACTGATTGTCAAGGAGCGTATAATTTGTTATAATTTTTGTTTTTGTTCTGTTAACACCACCTTGTATAAATTCGCCTTGCAAACCTTCTAGACTCACTCGCCACACTTCAGCGAGTTGTCCCTTCTTATAGATTTACGTTCTTTGGTAAGGAGTGGTGGGAAGCGCTCCCTTCCTGCAATCAACAACTTATGTTTTGCCAAAGAAGGTAAATTTATAAGGACAACACGTTACATAGATTTACGTTCTTTGGTTTTGCTAAAATAATTACCAATCTGTTTTCGGTACATTTATTTGTATTTGAGTATACAAGTTTTTCACTGGCTAGGTACAATCAGCACATTTTGATTTCCATCCCTGATGACAGCAGAGTAAATTTCGACCAGTTGCCAACACTCGCTTGTGTCTTGAAAAAAAAGAGCAAAAATTGGAATTGTTTGCGCTGTGTAATTACACATTTGCAATAAGTAATTTTAATTAATTTGCTAGTAATTATTTACAAAATTGAATTGCTTGGGTGGTAGGTACATAAATGTCATGATATATAAATGCAATCGAGGAGGATTATACCAAAAATTGCAAGGAAACCAGACGCATGAACTTGCGATTGTCAAAATTTTACATCCATAAATTTTTCCTCGGTTATACAAATGTGAAGGACTGTGCAGAAAAGATAGACCATGAAGTGATAAAATAAGTATTCCATTATTCAGATAAAATACATAAAAAAGTGCAAAAATTACAGAATTCAAGGACCATATAATTATGAAGTGAAGTTAATCTAATTCTCAAAATATTTAAATGTACATATCTTTCTATCGACGTCGTGCAAAGGAGCTACTAAAGTGAAAATAATAAATTGTAATCATAAATTGTCTAGAATGTAAATATAAAGCGATTGAATGTTCAAACAAAATTTGATTCCACCAATAGTTTAGCAAATTTTATTGTAAAGTGTGCACGAAGTACTCATTCAGCGTGCTGTGGTAGTAGGGAGACGTGCGTTTTCATGATTGTTGCAATTTCGGCATTTTAAGGTTGCTTTACGCAAAGTAGCAGCCAATTCATCGCATCAACACCTCGCTGCATCGGCGATCATCGAGAAGAGCCGTGGGAATAGTCGTGGTCATCAACGCACACCATCATCGTTTTCAATTATCTCTGCATTTTTTGTCTTATTCAAATTGCTGGTTTTGTTTTGGCACGGTGCACAGCGCACAGTGCTGCGAAGTGACTGCGTGAAACGGAGTATTCCTTTGCTGAAGTCCAAATTTGTATGACTGGCGCTGTCAAAGGTATGTAAGTGTCCAAATTTTTAAATGCCTATACACACATACTAGTTGCGTTCCAGCAGCAGTACGAATAGCAGGTTTTGCAGGATTTACAGGAACAGCTGTTTTCGCCATTTATAAATCTTATGTAAGGTGTCGTGCGGGAACAGCTTCCTGTAAATTCCTGCTTTCGTAATATTTTTCGAGCTAAATGTTTTTTGGTATTTTTATATATAAAACGCTGTAACCAAAATCACAGTTTCAAACTTAATACAAAATTTAGAAAAATTCAACAAATTTTCATCAAAGTTTCAACGTTTTATTCAGAATTCTTAGAAAATTTTTTGGTATGCAGTTTTATAGCCGTCCATACAATTTTAGTCCAATGAAGTGCAAGTTTCAAGCGGCTAAAAATCGCTTTGATTTTTGCGAATTTGTTTTCGTGACGAATTGTTGCACTTTTTTCATATAAGTATGAGTTTCTAATGAAATAAAACGCGGGAGACCGTTAGCAACAAAATATCGAAAAAGGAGCCTCCGAAAAAATCTCAAAAACGCGATTTTTTAGCCGTTTGAAACTTGCACTTCATTCGACTAGAATTGTATGGGCTATAAAACTGCATATCCAAAAATTTTCTAAAAATTGAGAATAAAAAGTTGAAGTTTTGATGAAAATTTGTTGAATTTACCTAAATTTTGTATAAAGTTAAACTGTGATTTACACGGTTTTGGTTAAAGCTTAGACGTTATTTTTATATAAAAAAATAAAAAATAAAAATAGCTGCAAAAATATTACGAATATTAAAAAAAAATACGTGGTCATTTGTTTATAAAAACGTACGATTTTTTCAGCATTCACAAACAAAAATTTTAATGGCATTGTGCAGGAAATTGAACATTTGTAGAGACAATCATAAGTAAACGATAAACCATATGAATGTTTATGTACACGATTAAATATCTTGTTTTACTAAAAGTACAATGCGGCCATATGCGGACGTTTGTTAGCAATAAAAAAAATATGGTGACATTATAGCTTTTCGGGGTGCTAATTGGATGGTCACAAAATACAGAAGAGAATGAACGCCTCTGAACTCATGACTACCAGCTAGCACATAAGTACATACATACATACTTATCACCGCTTTGTAAAAGATGCGGTTGTCTATTCAGTTTTGCAGTTACAAACGATTTCGCGATAAAACACTAACGACTTAAAGAATTGAATTTCTTAATATTTTGTTGATTTTATTTGTAAACTTAAAAGAATTATACAAACGAGGTTTTGGGTAAAGGTGAGTGAGCGCTTGGGTGTGATATTAACTGATCAATGTCGAACAAATGTCTTAAATCCTGCGATATTTTTGTATATTATTATTGATGCAGCACATACGTTTGTACAGTGGTTTTCAAAATAATAGCAGTAAAATTCTAAAAATAGGATTAAAAAATTTAAATGCAGTTTTATAGAATTTTTATATTTTTTGCACACAGTTAGAAATAAAATCTTAAATAGTTTTTGTTAGATAATGAGCTATAATTACATATAACTATAAAAAATAAAAAAAAATATTATAAACAGAAGACCAACAGGCAAAATTTGTAAAATGCGCGATTTATTCACATGGAATTGGCCATATAAGGCTAAATGTTTGACCAGCGACTGATTAGTACTACCGAAAAAATAAAGTCGATTGTTGGCAAATCTGTTTATAACTTTCTAATGGCTTGGCGAATATTTTAATTCGTCTTGTCTTTGAAAACCTTTTAAAATAACTAAGTTCAAACAACCGCTCTTTAATTCTGCGTTTTCTTATCCAATAAATACACAATTTTCGATTACCTTATCTGTCTTCTTTCGGACAGTTTCGACGCTGGTATTGTCAACTTGTCAACAAACATCATATAAATCCCCTTTTTAAACTTTTAACAAACATTATAAAAATTCGGCAAATTTTCACCAAATTTTCAAACTTTGTATTCAGAATTTTTAGAAAAATTTTTCGTATGCACTTTTTTAGCCCATTTAATTTTAGTTTAACAAAGTGTGCGCGACATTTTTTTTTTTATGGAAGAGAATGCCTAGCATCGCTAACAAAAATTTGTGAAAAATCAACGGTATTTACCAGCCGCTTGAAACTTACACTTTATTATACTAAAATTGAATGGGCTACAAATCTACATACCAAAACTTGTTTGATGGACTTGGGCGAGCCTAAAATATTGACCAAAAATTGTCCTCTTTCACAGACTGTTTTGTACTATAAAAGATCTATGATTTTTTTGTTTTTTCTCTTAATAAATGAAATGAAATGAAATAATGAACCATATTTTTGCAATTACTAATCAAAATTCTAAAAAAAAAGTCAATCCATCATTGCGTACATTGCTTTCGAGCGGCTACAATTTCAAGTATGTAGTCATTATTGTGGCTTAAAACTATAAGCTTCGGTCTGTCTAATAGCAAACAACATAACGATTGATAGGCCTTTCTCGTGCTACGCTCAATTTGGCTACGATAAGATTTCTGTGCACCAATTTCATTATCGCAAGTGTTCAAGGCGAGTACAGTATCCTTCCAAATAATCCGTAACGGAACTGTATATTAAAAGCACTTGACAGCATAAATAGAAACGTTTAAGTAAATTTAATGCAATATTATTTCTTTCTGAAAACACCGCATAATATCCAATATACACCACTGCTCTGGACGTTAATGTCAATCGTTTGTGTAAATTAATCGAAATCAATACATTCGTAAAGTACACTGGCGAACAAAAGTGGATAATAGTGTTTTGTTTTTAATATATTTAAAATGTTTTTCCAGCTAAATTTTTGTTTTATTATTTATTGATTTGGTTTAGATCCGGTCATTGGATCATGAAGAAATTATCAGTATTCTTAAATTTTTATATGAGAATTGAAGTCGGTTTTGGTTTTTGCTTAAAATGACTTGTTTTCATATAAATAGGTAAATTTAGGAAAACTGGCGTAGATTTTTTTCTTCTCAAACGGCCTTGAGCATTTTTTTCCATTTTCATATATATATATATATATATATATATATATATATATTTTTTTTTTTTTGTAATTTAAAGTTACTATATATATATTTATATGGAAAAAATTCAAAACGCCGTAAAAAAAATTAAAAATCAATGCGATTTGCCAGCCGCTCAAAACTTGCACTTATTTTACTAAACTTCTATAAGCCTTGTAACTGCATACAGGCCTGCCACTTTGGTAAATTGTTACCAAATTGAGTAGAAAAAATTTGGGTTGGTAAAAAGGTGAATTTTTTCTCATTTTGGTAGATTTTTGTTGAATTATTTTGTTTGTAACACAAATAAAACTTTTTGTACCCGCTTTATTTTTATAGTTATCTTTATATTACAAATTTCTTTCCAAACTTTCCAAAAGTGTAGTCCACTTTATCGCATTAATTTTCGAACGCTTTAATGCACACTTTTTATACACATACTTTTAAATGAAAATATATCGATAAAAGGTGAACATAACGTGCTCCATTCAAAACTCATTTTACTAAAATCCCGGGAAGGTCTTGATTGCCTAAATATTTTAAATTATTATTTAAATAAAAAGAAAAAAATTGACAGGTATGTATGTACTTACGCACTATTATTGTTCACAAAAAATAAAATTTAACTCAACGCTCAGAAATTTAACGAAAATTTTTGGAAGCGCAAACAATATTCTTATGAAAAAAAAAATACCAAAAATGTTTTAATTGAAGAAATTGTGAATATTAAAAAGAAAATACCAATCGTTTTGTCTATAATACTTCAGTTGAAATTTTTATTTAAATGATGCAGTTTCGTTGCTGGCCTTTAGTTTCATCACTTTCGCTTTGGTTGAATGAAACTGAGAATATGCCATTAATATGATCTCAAATACCGTATAATAAGTTAGATGAAAAGCTCCTTAAAAAGCAATTTTCGTTTTTATTGAAATAACAAAACTATAGTTTTTATTAAAATAGCTAAAAAAAATGTTGTTTTATTTAAAAAGAGTTATTGATAAATATTTTTTAGGTTTGGAAAATGCTTTTTCAAGTGGATGGAAAGTATTTGTTTCGTAAGTGGCAACCCTGACTGCATACCCAAAAATTTTATAAAAATTCTCATTACAAAGTTTAAAATTTAGATAAAAATTCCCCAATTTTTTTTTTTTAATTTTGAAAGTCTGATTTATATGGTTTTTGGTAAAGCATGAACCAAATTTTAATAAAAAAATAACAAAAAAAATGTTTGCTTGAAAACATTATAAATATTAAAACCAAAACACCATTCATTCACATTTGAGCGCCCAGTGTATGTTCATTAGGGTGGTCCAAAAATGCATGTGAAAAAGTAAAGTCGGAATTTTTATGCTCTCACCCTCTATACCGAAAAAAGTATACCCTTATTTTTTTATTTTGAAATTAAAAAAATATTTAGAGCTCGCTCAAAGCGCCCAAAGTTTTCCATGAAATGTTATAGAATAGTTAAAAATCAATATTTTTCTAAAATCATTTTATCTGTAGGAGATGCCCAATAATAATACCCAATCGTTTATTTAACCATTGTTTCTTCTCAACTATAATTTATAGGTCCGCCAAAAATCCGCAAAAACCCCGAAAAATGCTATGGGACGACAAATAAAAAATTGTTATCACTAAAAAATGGTTAAATAAACAATTGGGTATTATTAGTGAAAGTATTCCGAAGAGAACCAGAGTTTTCCGATCGAAAAATATTGATTTTCAAGAATTCTATACCATTTCTACGAAACATTTTTTTTCCCCATATAAATAAATATTTTTTGATTTCAAAATAAAAAAATGGAGGTACACTTTTTTCGATATAGAGCTATCCTAGTGGGTGAGAGCATTACAATTCCGACTCTGCTGTTTTTGGACCACCCTAATGTTCATACATCCATACATACATATGTCTTTCATCTACCACAAGAAATATCTAACGAGGCAATAATTTGTAATGTAAACATAATTTAAAATTAATATGTTTCATATGTAGGTCTAACTACTTCATGGTTGTTTAGCGTAAATTAATCACTTAAAGGAAATATGCGAATTGGAAAATGATTAACTTGTATGTACATAAATAGGCACATCCATACAAATCTAGATGTACTTGTATATATGTATGTATGCATGCATGCATGGTGTGACTAATTTGATTAGAAATCACTTCAGCAAGCAATTCCTTCTCGGCTGCTGTCGCAGAGAATACCCGAAGAGCCGCTTGTTGGAAGCAAAGCCACCTTCTAGGTACGTCAGAAAGCATATCTAAGACAGGGAATGAACGACATTCAAGGAGAGACCAATCACACGTCCCACGAGAGTCGGGTCTTGTTCACAGGACACCCCATATAACCTATATACATACATAGTTAGACCTTTTCAAAGCATCCCACATGATACCTACCACCGTTTCACTTGACCTCTCAAATCCTCTCAACTAATACCCCTTTGTTTTTGTCCCGACTGCGTCGAAACAGCACTTGACTATCCGAGGTAGTTAGTATTTACAAACATATGAACACATGCATACGAATATGATTAGAAAGTTATAAAAGTCGCCAATATAACCTTAATCTTATCTTAAAAATATGAGTGATTGTCTTATAGACACTTGTTTTTTTTTGCAGTTAGTTGACATAGGGAATAATTTAACAATAAACTTCCACCCACGACGTAACATGTCAGACTCATCAAATGGCGGAGTAGAGAAAACATATAAAGTACTTATATAAGGTATATTCGGCCTTAAACTTTAAAATGTGTGAAATTTTTCCCAGTACAAGTAATTTTTAAACAAAAAACACAACCGACTTCAATTCTCATATAAAAATTTAGTAATACCGTTAATTTTTGCATGATCCAAAGATCGGATCTAAACCAAATCAGTATGGGACCACCTGTGAGAATTTTTGAAATCGGTCTCCTTTTTTTGAAGTCAGTTAAAAATAAACCAGTTTTAAACTCTATCATAGTTCGTAATGGGAAACCCTTTAAAGGCCTGTATGAAGCTCTCAATAAAAGCAAAAACTCCATATAAAATGACGTACAAGAAATGGCTAAGAAATTTTCTTGAGTCAAATTTCCTTAAGGCAGTACGCAGTTCTAAAAGGAATTTACTACGCTTTCCACTACGGTTTTCTAAAGTTTTTTGTGAAAAAAGAGCACAAGGCAACCCAGGTTTGCAACAAGAAATATATGCCCGTTCCATTATTTCTTGAGGAAAGAGTGAGCCAACAGGCTGTGAGGTATCAAAAATGTCATAATTCCTTGGACACACACGCGAAATAATGGCAATTTTCCGTTGACCGTTTTCTTGAGAGCTGCATACAGGGTTTAAATCAAGCTCAGTGGTCAAATAAAGCAACACTCAACCACAACCAAAATTTACAAATTTTGATAAATACTTAGATAGGAGCCTTAATAAAAGATTCAAATAAAAAACTTAAGAAGACACTCGCAGCACGGTACCGCCAGGTGTCAGGCATCACACTCGGGCGAAAAGAAACGTTTACATATATGCAATAAGGCATTAGAACGGCATTTGTCACAGAGCGCTGGTTAAGGTCGCTACTGAGTCGGCAAGCGGTCTTCAAATGAGAACATTTATTATTTGCTTATCAAGTTTATCAAAATCTCATATTCACTATAGTGTTTATTGCCTGAGCTCGTGTTCGCTGTTCTATGTGTAAATACCTACATACATACATACATATGCCGTATCAAAACAGTAAATAGTAATAAAAAGTATGCGTAAATAGTGTCGGCAGAATCGGGTGTTTGCCATCAACGCGCGTCTTCCACTTCAATCTCGAAACGAATAAGGTAACGAATGCGGGCAACTGCGAGCGAAAGAAAACGATATTCGACAACTAATAAATATACTTTAAACACTATGGAAGATCAGTTGTCTGTCTTCACTGTCTCTTATTTCATGGACACCCTTTATCAGTCAACTTCTTTGACCGACTGGAAAGAGGTGAGTTTGGGTGAGGCGCAAATCGAAATGCGCAGAGATTGATCGAAAAGAAAAAGTAGTATTTTTGGTGGTGCTGAAGGGGCTCGAATCGTGGCATCCGTTCACGGATCGAAAACCATACGAAAGAAAATTACGTGATACCGTCAGTCGTATAAGCTGAATGGTGTCTCCACGTGACAAATAATAAATACGATATCGTATGTGACGATTCGAGTCCAGATCTATATCAGGATCATATCGTTGTCGTTGTATTTGTGATTGCGTTTTCCCACAAAATATATAGTTTATTTAAAAAAATTGTCGATATCTTAATAAATAGAATATCATCGCGAACGGGTTTTTTGTGTTAAACATTGTGCGCAATTATTTTTGTCATTTTCCATTTTTGACTCAAGTAAGTACTAAATATTCATGTACATGTACATTAAAGTGGTCCAAAAATGTATGTAAAAAAATAAGGTCGCATTTTTAATGCCGCCAGCCCCTAGGATTGTTCTATACCAAAAAAAATATACCCCTATTTTTTATTTTGAAAAAAAAAAAAATTAGGGAGTGCTCAAAGCGCTCAAAGTTTTCAATGTATTTTATATGGGGGAAAAACAACGTTTCGTAGAAATAGTGTAGAATTCTGGTAAATCAATATTTTTCCATGGGAAAACTTTGCTTATCTTCAGAAGATTCCGGGTAATAATACCCAATTGCTCCTTTAACAATTTTTTCATGGTAACTATATCTTATAGGTCCTAGAGAATGCAATGGGGGGACCAATAAAAAATCTTTAATCATAAAAAATGGTTAAATAAACAGTTGGATATTAATATTTTAAGTCTCCTGAAGAGAACCACAGTTTTACGATTGAAAAATATTGATTTTCAAGAGTTTATACCATTTTGACGTAAATTAGTTTTCTTCCCCATACAAAATACATGGAAAACTTTGAGCGCTGTGAGCACTCCCTAAATATTTTTTGATTTCAAAATAAAAATTAGGGGTATATTTATTTTCGGTTCAGAACAATCCTAGGGGGTGGCGGCATTAAAATTCCGACTTTATTATTTTGGACCACTCTAATGTACATACATAAATACATACGCCATTTTATGCTCTATTTTTGGCATTTCTGCGCTATTCTGGATGCTTTCTTCGATTTAAAAATAATTAGCATGAAGTAAAAATATCTATAATTTCTGAGTAAACGTCACCAGACCAGAAGTCTAACATAATTTTCGATAAAACTGCTTGAAACCGTATATTTAACCATAGCTGGTGTTAAGAGGGCAATTTCGAATTCAGTCGTATTTTTTTCTGTACTTTTCCTTCTAGTACAGTTTAGAAATAAAAGAGATTGATGATTTGTATTTTGACGTTTTGGAATGCACAACCAAAAACATTATCAAACTTATACTTTAATATACAGTGGCGCCCACCTAAAAAGCACACTTCTAGTCTTTACCATATTCACAATATTTTACTTAATAATTTTTTTTCGCAAATTTTTTATAAAAATATAGTAGAATCTATAACATAACCCATATAAGTCAAAGTTTAAAACTTTGTGTACAGTTCAGGAAAATTTAACGAATTTCAAAAAAAAAAAAATCATCAAAATTTTCAACTTTTTTTTTATAACTTTCAGTAACTTTTTGGGTATGCAGTTTTGTAGCCCATTGAATTTTAGTATAATAATATGCAGGCTTGAAAATTCTTTGAGAACTTTTTTTGTCGATGAAATTGCGCATTTTTGCCCCATGTACATAACGCATGAACAAAATCTATTTTTATATGGAGGAAATTACGCAACGCCCTCGACAGCCAGTTCGAAAGCGCCCTATCTTAGAATTTTTGGTTGAAGAACGCCCTATCTCACAATTCGCAAAAAAAAAAAAAAACCTATCACAACTTAAAATATATTGAAAATGTGCTGAGATAGGGCGTTTTTGAACCGAATTCCGAGATAGGGCGTTTTCGAACTGGCTGCCGAGTGAGGTCGATCCTCCCACTCAAGTGCCGCTATATCGTCAACTCCGATTTGTTGCCTTAGAAACGAGTTATGAAGTTTTAAATTTAAACAAGTTTTTTCCTGTGTTATTTATATGGAAAAAAATCGGCAAGTGTCTTCATTTTTCAATGTTCCGAATACATTTCACGGAGATTTTGAAAAACAACCAGTCCTATGCACATATCGTCGTTTAAAGCACAAAGCCGCGTATCGTCATTCTGCAAAACCGCGTAAATGACATTTTTCTTCATTTTAATCTTTATCCATTCGTCCTAAAATATACTAGCCAGAAATGCGATTGCTTTATAAAAACGACAACCATTTTGAAATCTGAGTGTTTTGACTATCTAGAAAATAATTTATGCAACCTCACATACGCGGTTTTGTACTTTAAACGACGATATATCCATAGCCGCGAACGTGGTACCATAAATTCAGAAGTAAATGCAATAAAAGGTGATATCTATCAAACAGCGGTGAAAAATTTTGTTCCACCCAATCAACTATAGCTTCCAAGTATGCACGTATGTATGTCTAAAAATGCATTTCTCATTTAAAAGAGTTTAACTTATTTGAATTCAGGCATATGTATGTCTATTATATATTTACATATTTGCATAGTACATACCTATAAATGTGTTTTCAGGTACATATTTTATATCGTTTTACTAAGAGATATAGATACTGGAGTAGTGATAACAACGGCACACAAGTGGCTGTTCATTCTACCTGTCCACACACATTTACATATTTTTCATGCACTCACACCAACATGTCTCTGTTAAATCAATTATTGCGCCTATAACTATGCAACTGAAATTTTGTTAAGCCTAAACAAAAACAAATTATTGGACATCTGTGCATATCGCACTTTTGCTGGAAGGCCGTCTTAATTAAAAAATGTATCAAAAAAAAAAACTGCAAAAATCAGCTTTAAAACATTTGCGACAATAAAGTTTGTTTTTGTTTTTTGAATTGAGATAATTCACAGTGTGTAATTGAACCGAATATTCGTTCGGATGTTCGTATATACGCATATAAAATCCGAACACTAGGATATTCTAAGTATTTTAGCGGATTCGTTAAATTGTTCTCAAATAAATAAATAAATAAAATACGTGTATAATGATAACACTGTACGGCAAAATCAACTTTTTTTCTGGGTATTGGACCAAACCATTTTTTTTTAAGAGATTGAGTCATAGGTAAAAAAGTAATTTCCCCAGCCGAGTGCTGTACAGTGAAATAGGACGACTCTTCATTTATACACAAACAGATGTTATTTTATTATACAATTTTAGATTAGAATATCCGGTTATCTATACACTCTTCGGATATCCGAATATTCGGATTTTTTATTCAGATGTGGAAATATCAGGATAGTCAAAAAATCCGAATTGTGATGTCAGCTAGTAAGAGTAACTGTGAATTCTTGTTTGTGTATGCACGAAGTTTATGCAGATGTTTTAGGCACGGTGCACATTAGGAGATACGATATGCGATACGTACGGTGACCATATTTATGGGAGGCGAATACGGGACAAAAATAATTTTGCTTATTATTCCACTAAGGCTAACAGATCTTAAAACCTTCTTAAATGATCCTAGATGTATTAACTTTGAAACAGCATCCTTGTAGTAACATCACACATTGGTAGGATAATTTTCTCGAGATTTTTACCCCACAAAATTTGTTACAAAGTACAAGTTTGAAGTAGATAGAACTTCCCGTTCATTTTTGGCAATATTTTTTGTTGACGGTACTACGCATTTTCTTTCATACAAAGGGAAGCAATTGGTGCTGCTCACTTCACTATAATCAATCTTAATGAGCTACAACACTTCAACCAAATTTTCTTCTAAAGATCCTGATTAAAAAGTTTGAAATTTTGGTGAAGCTTTGCATAATTAATTTTCAAAGAGCTTTACTTTCATAAAAAAAATAATAAACATTTAATAATAATAATAATAGATTGGCGCTTACACAAATGTTAGTGTTTGGCCGAGCTTCTCCTCCGATCTGTGGCGTGCGCCTTGATGCTGTCACACAAAGCGGAGGGACCTACAGTTTTACGCCGACTCCGAACGGCGATTGTTTTTTATGAGAAGCTGTTTTTCTTGGCAGAAATACAATCGGAGGTTTGCCATTGCCTGCCGAGGGACGACCGCTGTTAAGAAAAAACCTTTTTTCTATATTTTTAGCGATGTTGCTTTGACCAGGGTTTGAACCGAGGTGCTGCGGAGTGGAAGCGCGCACTGCTTACCACTACACCACAGCGGCCGACATTTAACATTTAATAACCAAAAGAAAAATAGTCAAACCTTGATAAAATGTAGAGTCCTAATTTTTGTTTTGGTCATTGTTTATGTTCATCAATTCGAATCACAGGCATTCAGATTAAAAAATAATAACTGATTATGGAGAAAATTACGATCACATACCAACATCATTTAAAACTGGTTCATAGGCATGCCATTTTAATGAGTTGTTAAGGCGTCGAAATAACGAGCACCGAATACGGGACAAGTATAGGACAATAAAAGAAGTACAGAAAATTGGTCGTCCCGTATAAAATAAATTAATTAACTGGCCGTAGCGATACGATACGCGATACGATATGAATGCGACATCGATATGCGCGCAGTGCACATTAGAGCGATACGATCCCGTGTCGATTCCATATGTGGTGTGATGGCAAACAGTGTCGCTCGGCCGATACGCAAGCGATTTTATGTCGCCACAGTGTCGCTGTCGTGCAAGTGTGCACAGTTTTCATCGCCTATTTTATCGCGTATCGTATAAATCTAATTTGCACCGTACCTTTAGTATTCGTGTGGCCGGCACTGCTATAAAGCTTCAGCGTACAGTTTTAAGCTGGCTCCGGACGGCGATTTTATTTTTATGACCGCTATCAGAAAAAAAAAATGTTTTTTATTGTTTTATTTTTATTTTTATTTTTTTTGTGTTGGATGGAACCGAGTTTGAACCCAGGCTCTGCGGAATGAAAGCGCGCACTGCTAAACACAACACCACAGTGCTCGCCTTTGGATATGGGAATGGCGTTCAGAATTTGGCTTTTACAGCGCATTTTTCATTACTAGAGTGATATTTGAAATTTTTTGCGACTTTTCTTTATGAAATAAGAAAAAATAATCAGTTCTCTGAATTATAAAGTTTCAACCATTCGTAATATGACTAAGTGAATAGTTATCTACTACGAATATTAACAAAAATTTATAAAATTTGTACATATGTACTTGAACTTTGCGCGTTGGCGATGGCAAATATCGCAGACGATTTAACGATAAAGCGAATTAAAATCCAGCGCGAAAATTCGACAAATCAAAAAAAAAAAATCATAAAAATTTTCAACTTTTTACTCGAAATTTTTAGAAGCCAATTAAATTTTTTTATAATGTTAGCTAATGAAAATATATTTGCATATATTAATAAATGAATAAATAATTGCATTATTCAGTGTGTATATATAAATGAATATGAGATAAATTGAAAAAAACGGCAGCCTGGAGCAAATAGTTCATTTAAAATTGCGAACTAGTTCGTTCGATCAAATCAATGACCTAATGCATTGAACTAACTAAGTAGTTTGTAAACTTCCCCACTGTACTGACTAGGCGAATTAAATTCGCTTTGATTGCTGACATCAGTCTTGCTAATGCGAAATTGGCAGTTGCAATTGTGACTTAAAAATAAAATTTTAGAAAGAGTATTCTGCACTCTAGGTAAGTTATTTCACGATTTAAAATTAAATAGTCAAAATTCCCCGCAGAAGGCAGTGATTCCCCGATTCGCCGCAATGAGACAAATTCCCCGCAAATTGGCATCGCTGATACATACATACAGTGGCGGCAGAAATAATAGACTCGCCTTACTTTGAAGAGTTTTGGCTATTCTTTCACGGTTTATTTTATGTTTAATATTTTTTTTATAAAAGCCTGGCTAGCTATACAACAAACCTCATGTAAATCCCCTTTTCAAACTTTATAGAAAAATTATAAAAAATGCCACAAATTATCACCAAATTTTTAAACTTTAGAAAAATTTTTGTAAAATAAAGTGCAAGTTTCAAGTGGCTAGAAGATGGTTTGAAAATTTGGTGAAAATTTGTCGAATTTTTATAATTTTTGTTCAAATTTTGAAAAGCGGACTTATATGATGTTTGTTGCATAGCTACCTAGGCTTTTATAAAAAAATTAAACATAAAGTAAACTAAATAAATATAGCCAAAATTCTTAAAAGTACGACGAGTCTATTACTTCTGCCGCCAGTGTATGTACGTATGTTTGTATTTGTGTATGGAAGTAGACCATTTGAAGAATTCAGTGAAGCTCGAGAGTCTTTATGAAATTCAATTGTATTCAGGCCTAAGTAAACAATATTCCAAAAATGCAACGAAAAATTCGCGCTCGACTGGGCGCTTATCTCGTTTAAATGTCTAGCATTTTGTTGACATACACATACTCATACACACTCGTATGTGTGGGTGTGTGTTACGCACACCTTATGGGTCTTCATTGCTTTCTGCGATAGAACAAAGAGCCACCTCTGGAACCTCTGCAGCCGATTTGCAAAGACACAGACATTCCTAATCACTGAATTGTACACACAAATTGGAGCGATCTCCTCTGCTGTCCGTTGTGCTAAATACTCAAAATAATTCATCACAACGCCGAGTGCTGCTGCTTCTCATCGCTCAAATATTAAATGGGGTAAACATTGTCTGTCTGTCTGTCTGTCTGTCATTGTTTTTGGGGCAAAACAAAATACACGGTGTAACTGTTGTTCGAGTTGATACGCGCCATTAGTTGATCCGCGCGCGCGCCGGTAATTAGTTAGTTTAGTTACTCGCACTGAAGCTGACTGAAATCGCGCACTTTCACCGGTGTGACGTCTCCGCTCTTCCCAGCAGGTCTCTCTGTTCTGCCGAACTTTGCTGTTATCGATTTGTTAACATTCGACGTTTGTTTGTTGTTTTTTTTTGCTTTTGTTTGTTTGTGTAGATCACAATGTGTTGATTTTTTCCAAGGATTTGTGTTTTGCTTTTACAAAATTCATGCCTGAGAAACTATAAACCTTATAATAAAACTAAATTATATGTAAGCTTCAAAAGAGTGTGTGCAGATTGTCGCAAATTAACAAATAAAAGTTACTCGTAAATTGATTGCATAAGAAATGGAAAATATGAGAAACGAGGATGAGGTCGGGGAGCAGAGCAGCGAGCAGCGGCGTCGCATTGCGCCTCGGTTATCGCAAGTG
Source organism: Rhagoletis pomonella (assembly GCF_013731165.1). NCBI lineage: Eukaryota > Metazoa > Arthropoda > Insecta > Diptera > Tephritidae > Rhagoletis > Rhagoletis pomonella. The sequence goes on along the minus strand of NW_023458561.1, from coordinate 69,436,915 downwards.
GGCCGTGCTTTCTCCGAGATGTCGCCGCTGAATCCCGCCTCCACTTCGCCTACGTGCCGTGGTGGCACCTCAGCTATCCCGGGCGCTATCGTACATTTTCGTCGGGACTCTGGCCACTATGGCAGTATCTTTCCCTTCGGCTTTCTACGTAATTCACTACAAAAGACCGGAACCTCTATACAGGTAAAACAATGTTGTTGTCCATTAGAAATACATAGCTGTTGATATGTATTGCCGCGACCGTAGCACCACTCTTTGTTTGTTCACCGGCGAAAAATGCACAATGAAAATATAGATTGTATAACATAGTACCTGAATACATACTTTCATACAGTTGTGTTCAAAAAAATAAGTACTAGGCGCACAATGATAAAAAAATATTTTTTGACATGTTCTGCTTTACAACTTGAATAGTTGTGATTAAATGTTTTATGTTAGAATATAACAAACAGGAAAGTGAAAAGGAAATAGAAACTTTTGTGCTTCATTTTGCCATTTCATGAGGTATTTAA
>NW_023458561.1:69432966-69436303 GCF_013731165.1 Rhagoletis pomonella | reverse complement strand
AAAAAAATTCTAACACTTGTGAGAAAAAAGTTTGAAATTTTAGTGAATTTTAGTTTTTTTGAAATTCGTTCGTTTAAGAAATTAAAATGCATGCAAATTCCTTTTTTTGTTTGTTTCGGCAGTATGCCTTTTAACAACGCTGCAGACAAGACTAAAAAGTAGAAAAAAAAAATAATAAAAAAAACTTTTTTTAATATACCACGCTTTTATAAGTGGACTAAAAAGTAGAAAATAATATTTCTTAGTCTCATAGAAATATATGAATAACGACCGCTTAAAATCGATCTCAAATCTGTAATTTCTCTGTAGAAATTTTAGTTCTATGTTATGTAGTTTGACTATTGTCAATTAAATCGAATGCTTTGTATTGCATGCGCTCCACGTTTTTCATTTTCAATCTTATAAATTATTTATAATGACTTTTGCTAAAATTTCAAAATCAAAAGTTATCAAAACGAATTCTATGGGACTGAGAAATATTATAAAAGCGGTGTATATTAAAAAACTTTTTTATATTATTTATTTTATATGCGCTCAGACGTTGTTATGCAGAAATGTTCTTATGTATGCATATGCAATACATTTGTAAGTATGTATGGAGCGAGGTACAGTCAGAGTCAAAAGTTAGTATAGATTTTGTTCTAATATAATATTCAAACATTTTTCATATTTTTTTTTTTTAGTGAAAATAAGGTTCATTCTATAACACTACTGGTCGACATTTTTATGGCAATTCAAACCAGCCCGGAATTTGCTAGTATTTTCTGAAAGTATAAATATCCAGTGATGAAACACTCGATGGATTTGCAAAAGTTGGCTCGTATTTTGATTTTATGGAATACTAAACTTTTCATGTCTCGGCCTAAGTAGTTTTCGAAAAAGTGTGAAAAATTGTTAAAATAAGTATCGGAGTGAAATTAAATATTAAGACATTTATAGTAAAATTACATGGGAAATATTTTCGTAGAACATTTTAACCTATTAGCTCCCACCTAAAAGGATCGTTTTGACCGTTACTTCAGGAAACCCCTCAAAAAGCAAATTTGGATGTTCGTTAGAGGGTTGATATATTCTAGAGGATGATTTTTCGGAAAATTTTACTAGGGGCCTCTCAACTTAAAAGTCTCTAAAAAATTAAAACAAAAATCAACAAAAAAACTTGGCTTTTACAAGCTTTTATTTAACTTGCTCTGTATGTATATATGTGTGCTTGTTACCGCTGACAATGTGATACGATAGATGAATTAATCCGACAGGTGGCGCAGGAGTCGAGATATTTGAAAAACCCTATTTATAATCCGATTTGGTTAATATTTAGCACGGAATTTAGCAAAGGAATATATCCACAAAAAATTTTACCGATAGGTAGCGGAAGAGTTGAGATATTTGGTAAACCAGTATTTTGGTCCGATTTCGATCATTTTTATTTAGAAAGCTTGTGTTAAAAATATTCTGCACGTTACCGATGTTTTGGTAACCAAAAAATGCTACCACTTCTTGTCACCTCGCTTCCAGGTTCGTCGGTAATGCAGCAAGATTTGTGGATATTCTTGTAACACAATTTATCGGCTATAAGAGTGCACAGAATGCAAACAGGGTTTAAAAATTTACAGACACCTTATTTACCGGTTACAAAATTTATGCTACCTTCGCAGAATAGACCGGAAACTTATTTTCATAAAAAAATTAATGAAAAAAATTTTCCATGAAAATAATTGTGAATATTATATTAGAACACGCTGTACGCTGACTTTTGCCACTGACTGTATATACGTATGTCCGTGCGCGCTCCAGTATATGGGTGCAAATAAAGATCCATATCAGCGAGTAATTGCAAAAATGTTATTTGACGAAAGATTATCAGCTCCACAGCTGCCAGCACTACACAAACGTATGTACAAACCTGTACAGCTGTGTTCGAAAAAATAGTAGTGTCGCTGGATCATTTCCATCAAACAAGAAACTCAAGTATTACACATAAAGGATTTATTTAGATAGGTTAAAAAAGCAGATTCTAGATATTTCCAAAATATTTAAAAGTTTCATATATGTAAATATTAAAATTATACACTAGGACTTAGAGAAAACAATAATGCTAAATTGAGTTGTCCAAAATAATGGTAGTGACGGCTTATGATCCTTAAAACGTCCGATGCGGATTTAAGCCCATTTCTCTTTAAGAATTATTTAGATCATTGATTTTGTTAATAGATTTGTTGCGTTGACTACCAGAAGTTTCTTATTGTTTCAGCTATTAGGCAAAACAGCCTAAATCGCCGTTATGGCAAAAATGAGATTTGGCATCCCCGAACTCCAAGCACCGGGATTTATGCATAAAAATCCTACAATCGTTATTAAAACAACAGATTTGTAAAATAATAGGTATAGAAAATACTGTCTATCAAAGGCAATGCCTTCAAAGAAAACACGTTTTTTTCGCTCTCCAGTAAAATTTGAGTGCCGTAAGATAGACGTTTTTGCAATTGGTCGATGGGCGCTTTTGCAAAAACATCGACGATATGTAAAATAATGAGAATAGTGTATCCAACTATTTGTTCTGAGGTTTTTTTTGTACATTTTGTCGTCGTGAGTTCTTGGTATAGCTAATTATTAGCTGCGATCCCGTACGAGTCCGGACTAATTAGAATTAATCAGATTTTACTGGAAATCGATCCCGTGCTCGATTCTCCGTCTATTGAGGGGACAAAAAAGAGAGTAAATAAGGTCTTTAATTTTAGTCCGAAGATTTTTTGCTGGTAAATGTTTCAAACGATCAGCTGTAGTGTGCTTGACAACCAAATTATAAACAAAAGAAAAGTGCACTCTGCTAACGCATGTTGAAAAGTATTTAATTACTTGTTTAAGTGAATTCTAATAAATATGAAAGTATTTTTGGATATTTACATGTGTGAGCTGAGTGTGTTTACAAAAAAAAATGAGCAAAAAAGTTGTCAGAAGCTACCATTTTTTACTACATGGAAAGCGATCCCGTTCTTTTAAGTGTTACTCTCTCGTTCTGAGCGAATATTTATTTTTGTGAGAGTTTTACTAATTTTAGTCCGACTATTCATCGGGATTGCACCTGTTACTTCCCGCTTATCAATAAACAGATGCGTTTATCTTCTCAATTGCAACAGAGGGTACCGTACTTTTAGTAATTTTACATTGAAAATTCTTAAATACCTAAAATCACCGAATTATGGAGGCATTTTTATTTACTTAAAATGTTACGAGCTTCTCAAGTTAAGCACTACCTACTTTTTTTGAACAGCTGGTTTTTGGGCATATAGTTAAATACCTCATGAAATGGCAAAATGAAGCACAAAAGTTTCTATTT
>NW_023458561.1:69429485-69432866 GCF_013731165.1 Rhagoletis pomonella | reverse complement strand
AAATAGAAACTTTTGTGCTTCATTTTGCCATTTCATGAGGTATTTAATTATATGCCCAAAAACCAGCTGTTCAAAAAAAAGTAGGTAGTGCTTAACTTGAGAAGCTCGTAACATTTTAAGTAAATAAAAATGTCTCCATAATTCGGTGATTTTAGGTATTTAAGAATTTTCAATGTAAAATTACTAAAAGTACGGTGACCTCTTTTGCAATTGAGAAGATAAACGCATCTGTTTATTGATAAGCGGGAAGTAATAGGTCCAATCCCGACGAATAGTCGGACTAAAATTAGTAAAACTCTCTAAAAATAAATATTCGCTCAGAACGAGAGAGTAACACTTAAAAGAACGGGATTGCTTTCTATGTAGTAAAAAATGGTAGCTTCTGACAGCTTTTTTGCTCATTTTTTTTTGTAAACACACTCAGCTCACACATGTAAATAACCAAAAATACTTTCATATTTATTAGAATTCACTTAAACAAGTAATTAAATACTTTTCAACATGCATTAGCAGAGTGCACTATTCTTTTGTTTATAATTTGGTTGTCAAGCACACTACAGCTGATCGTTTGACACATTTACCAGAATTTAAGAGCAACAAATCTTCTGACTAAAACTGGCAACTTGTGATCCATAGAGGACCTTATTTACACTCTTTTTTGCCCCCTCAATAGTCGGAGATTCGAGCACGGGATCGATTTCCAGTAAAATCTGATTAATTCTAATTAGTCCGGACTCGTACGGTATCGCAGCTAATAATTAGTTATACCAAGAACTCACGACGACAAAATGTACAAACAAACCTCAGAACAAATAGTTGGATACACTATTCGCATTATTTTACATATCGTCGATGTTTTTGCAAAACCGCCCATCGACCAATTGCAAAAACGCCTATCTTACGGCACTCAAATTTTACTGGAGAGCGAAAAAACGTGTTTTTTAAATACATCCTTTATGTGTAACACTTGAGTTTCTTGGTTGATGGAAATGATCCAGCTACACTACTATTTTTTTGAACACAGCTGTACAGGTTTGTACATACGTTTGTGTAGTGCTGGCAGCGGTGGAGCTGATAATCTTTCGTCAAATAACATTTTTGCAATTACTCGCTGATATGGATCTTTATTTGCACCCATATACTGAAGCGCGCACGGACATACGTATGTATATACAGTCAGTGACAAAAGTCAGCATACAACTTGTTCCACAAATCTTGCTGCATTACCGACGAACCTGGAAGCGAGGTGACAAGAAGTGGTAGCATTTTTTGGTTACCAAAACATCGGTAGCGTGCAGAATAGATCTGTTTATATAACATTCACAAGAATTCCAAAAATATTTATACAAATTTCAAACTAAATTATATGGTTTATGTTACACTGTGTGACGGCCGAAACCAGCCCGAACTTTGTTAACATTTTCTGAGAGTATACCCATCCAGTAGTAAAACACTCGATAGATTTGCGAAAGTTAGCGCGTATTTTGATTTTATGGCCTACTAAAGTTTTCATGTCTCGGCCTAAGTAGTTTTCAAAAAAGTCGAAAAAATGGTTAAAAAAAAATGTATGAGTGAAATTTAAGATTAAGACATGGTAAATAAAATTTCATGGGATATATTTTCGTAGAACATTTTAACCCATTAGCTGCCGCCTGAAAGGCTCGTTTTGACCCTTACTTCAAGAAAATCCGCAAAAAGCGAAAAGGTCGTTGATATATTCTAGGTAGAAATATTCTGCAAGAAGGAATAACAGCCAAACTCAATTTTAAAAAATTATTTGTAAAATAAGTTAATAGTAAACAAATATTTTTAACACAAGCTTTCTAAATAAAAATGATCGAAATCGGACCAAAATACTGGTTTACCAAATATCTCAACTCATCCGCCACCTATCGGTAAAATTTTTTGTGGATTTATTCCTTTGCTAGATATTAACCAAATCGGATTATAAATACGGGTTTTTCAAATATCTCGACTCCTGCGCCACCTGTCGGATTAATTCATCTTTCGTATCGCATTGTCATCGGTAACAAGCACACATATATACATACAGAGCAAGTTAAATAAAAGCTTGTAAAAGCCAAGTTTTTTTTGTTGATTTTTGTTTTAATTTTTTAGAGACTTTTACGTTGGTGGCACACGAAGCTTTCGCCTGAGAAGGCCCCTAGTAAAATTTTCCGAAAAATCATCCTCTAGAATATATCAACCCTCTAACGAACTTCCAAATTTGCTTTTTGAGGGGTTTCCTGAAGTAACGGTCAAAACGATCCTTTTAGGTGGGAGCTAATAGGTTAAAATGTTCTACGAAAATATTTCCCATGAAATTTTACTATAAATGTCTTAATATTTAATTTCACTCAGATAATTATTTGAACAATTTTTCCCCACTTTTTTGAAAACTACTTAGGCCGAGACATGAAAAGTTTAGTAGGTCATAAAATCAAAATACGAGCCAACTTTTGCAAATCCATCGAGTGTTTCATTACTGGATATATATACTTTCAGAAAATACTAGCAAATTTCGGGCTAGTTTGAATTGCCATAAAATTGTCGCACAGTGTTATAGAATGAACCTTATTTTCACTAAAAAAAAAAAAATATGAAAAATGTTTGAATATTATATTAGAACAAGGTCTATACTAACTTTTGACTCTGACTGTATCTCGCTCCATACATACTTACAAATGTATTGCATATGCATACATAAGAACATTTCTGCATATCAACGTCTGAGCGCATATAAAATAAATAATATAAAAAAGTTTTTTAATATACAGCGCTTTTATAATATTTCTCTGTCCCATAGAATTCGTTTTGATAACTTTTGATTTTGAAATTTTAGCCACAGTCATTATAAATAATTTATAAGATTGAAAACGAAAAACGTGGAGCGCATGCAATACAAAGCATTCGATTTAATTGACAATAGTCAAACTACATAACGTAGACCTAAAATTTCTACAGCGAAAGTAGAACTTTGAAATCGATTTTAAGCGGTCGTTATTCATATATCCACATACATACATACATACATATATTACCCTTCATATCAATTCGGGTCTATTACATGCGCCCCACGGTTTTCATTTTCAATCTCATAAATTGTTTATGTTTTGCTAAAATTTCAAAATCAAAAGTTATCAAAACAAATTCTATGGGACTAAGAAAAAAATTATTTTCTACTTTTTAGTCCATTTATAAAAGCGTTGTATATTAAAAAGTTTTTTTTTATATTATTTATTTTCTACTTTTTAGTCTTGTCTGCAGCGTTGTTAAAAGGCATACTGCCGAAACAAACAAAAAAAGGAATTTTCTACAAAAAAATCAAAAACTTTTCACTAAAATTTCAAACTTTTTTCTCACAAGTGTTAGAATTTTTTT
>NW_023458561.1:69421080-69429385 GCF_013731165.1 Rhagoletis pomonella | reverse complement strand
CTTGTTTAAATAAGTCGAGTAAAAGGTGTCTGAAATTTTAAGAAAAATTAATGGCTTCCGTTTTATTCATAAGGCCCATTGTACTTTTTTTGTTCGAAAAATTACTGTTTTGTATTTCGAACTAAATATTTATGTATATTCGCAAAGATAACATCAGTAGATTTTTTCCTCAATTTCAGCACATACTGATTTTTTTATTACCTTTCTGGCATGACAACTTCCTTAAAAATATGTATTTGTTGAACATTGTATGCGTAACGGATGTATGCTTTGCTGCTAGATAATTTTCAATACATTTCTCTTCTTCTTCCACATGTAGCATCTCAATCGCTACGGAGATTCTATGGGTTCACTAGCACATCGAGCGCTCCTACAATATGTGGATACTAATGACCTATCTGGTTTGCGCGCTATCTTAGATAGTCGGCATTTATCCGTCGATGATCGTGATGAGGTGAGTTTGAGTGGGTCAAGGGTCGTCGAGGTCAATCCCCCTAACCCATTTTTTATTTTTTTTTTTTGTTTGTAGAATGGCACCACTGGACTTATGGTTGTTGCTGGACGTGGCTTAACTGTTTTTGTGCGCGAATTCTTGGCTCGCGGCGCAGATGTCCAAGCTGAGGACAATGACAACTGGACCGCACTGCTGTGCGCGGCCAAGAATGGCCACTTCGATATCGTACAGCTGCTTATCGATCATGGTGCTGACATTGAGCATCGTGATATGGTAAATATTCATTTAATTATCCAGACGTAGAGCTGTTGACATGTTTCGTTCTCTTCTCTTACCTCTTCCTCACTCCCCGCCAGGGCGGTTGGACGGCACTAATGTGGGCTGCATATCGTGGTCACACCGATCTGGTGCGCTTTCTGCTAGAGAAAGGCGCAGATGTGAATGTACATGGCAATTACCATCTGGGTCCCCTTCTGTGGGCAGCTGGTCGTGGGTTTAAGGAGATCGTTGAGCTCTTGGTGCAGCGCGGTGCTAAAGTGAATGTGGGCGACAAGTATGGCACGACTGCGCTTGTGTGGGCATGCCGCAAAGGTAATGCTGAGATTGTCGATACGCTGCTGAAAGCCGGGGCTAATGTCGACACGGCGGGCATGTATTCGTGGACGCCGCTGCTGGTGGCCACTTCAGGCGGACATACTGACTGCGTGACGTCGCTGCTGGAGAAGCGACCAAATGTGAATGCATTGGACAAAGATGGCATGACGGCGTTGGCCATTGCGAGTCGCGAGGGCTTCCAGGTGGGTGCTTGGGAAATGCATGCGGGGATTTATAATGAATTTTTTAAACTTTCCATTGATTCTGTGGCACATAACACTGTCCATGCATTGAAATTGACGCTTTCTCTTTGACAGGAAATATGCGCTTCTCTAATCGCTGCTGGCGCCTATATCAACATTCAAGATCGCGCTGGCGACACGCCCCTCATACACGCCGTGAAGGGTGGCCATCGAGGTGTTGTTGAGGCATTACTAAAAAAACACGCTGACGTCGATATTCAAGGCAAAGACCGCAAAACGGCTATCTACACGGCGGTGGAGAAGGGCCATGTGCACATCGTCAAAATACTCCTCTCCACCAATCCCGATCTCGAGGCGGCGACCAAAGACGGCGACACTGCTTTGCTGCGCGCAGTACGCAACCGCAATTTGGAAATCGTACAAATGCTGCTCGATCGCAAAGCGAAGGTGACGGCGAGCGACAAACGCGGCGACACCTGTCTACACATTGCCATGCGCGCTCGGTCCAAGGCGATCGTTGAGGCATTGCTGCGCAACCCGAAGAACAGTCAGCTGTTGTATAGAGCAAATAAGGCCGGCGAGACCCCATACAACATCGATACCATACACCAGAAGACCATACTCGGACAGGTGTTTGGGGCGCGGCGCTTGAACACAAATGAAGACTCTGAAGGCATGCTCGGCTACGAGCTGTACTCATCTGCTTTGGCCGATGTACTGAGCGAACCAACACTGACCACGCCCATCACAGTGGGTCTGTACGCCAAGTGGGGCAGCGGTAAGAGTTTCCTGCTAAACAAGCTGCGCGATGAGATGAACAACTTCGCACGCCAGTGGGCGGAGCCGCCCTTCAAGACTAGCGGTCTAATGTTTCTTGTAAACCTGCACATAGCGCTGGTGCTTGCCACCATTGTCGGCTTGTCGTCCTGGTCTGCCATGTGGGGCGCAATAGCAGCGGTGCTATACCTAGTTTTAACCTACCTCCTGCTCGCCAGTATTAAGTACGCTAACAACCACATGGACGTCTATTGGGCCTATTCGGTGCAACATGGTATTAAGAAGCGCATAGGACGCCTGCGTCTCATCCTACAGGTGGCGTTTTGTCACCCACCAGGTGCGCAAGCAGACGCCCAAGCGAAGCCGGTACGTTTTCACTTTGCGGAGGCGAGCAGCGCATCGCCGACAGGAGAGGGCGCCGTTACGCATATGTTGGCCGCACTTTTCGAGGCCATCGAGTCGCACTATGGCTGGCTATCGACACGCTTGTATCGGGCCTTTCGGCCCAAAGCGGTGAAGGCGACATCTGGTTGGCGTTGGCGGCGCATGTGCTGTATGCCAATTGTGATTATCTTCGAACTGGGTTTGTTAACGCTTATAACGGGCATAGCGCTGGTAGTGGCATACTTTACGTACGCCTCAGATAAGGAACAAGAACGGATGCTCGTCTCGATTTACGTCATTTGCGCGGTGTTGGTGTCCATTGTCTGCACGAACTTGCACATACTGGCCAAGGCGTTTGGGTCGCTGTTCATTTCGCAGGGTCGGCATTTGAGGAAGTCGGTGCGGCATAATGAGGGTGCGCCACTGACAGCACTGGGAACGGAAGTGGCTCTGATGACCGACATGGTTAAGGTAAAATATCTTTGCAAATCTTACATCCTACTTAATATTTTGAATGTGAGAGCTTGTGAGTGAGTGTGTGAGTATGTTACTACCTCACATAGCCAATATTACTGTATATTTTTAGGCAGTTGACATCTAATTAAATATACCAACATACTTTAATAATATTTTCCTTCTCCCTCACGCAGTGCCTCGACGCGTTCACGAACCAACAAAGCCGGCTTGTAGGCGTGGTGGACGCCTTAGACTCCTGCGATACAGAGCGCATTCTCTCGGTGCTTAATGCCATTCAAACCCTGCTCTCCTCCCCAAATCGCCCCTTTGTTGTACTCATCGCCGTCGACCCGCATGTGATCGCTAAAGCAGCCGAGGCTAACAGTAGACGTCTCTTCACCGAAGGCGGCATCGGCGGACACGATTTTCTGCGTAACCTCATTCACTTGCCAGTGTATTTGCAAAACTCGGGCTTAAGGAAAGTGCAACGCGCCCAAATGACCGCAATGCTCTTCAAGCGTAATTACAGCGAATTTCCCAACGAAGATGGCCCGACACTGGGACATTCAGTGTCGGCTCGTCGCTTATCGAACGCATCAGAAATTATGTCTAGCCAAGAAAAATTACGTACGTCCCATAATCCGGGGCGCAGTGGTGGAAAGAAATTACGTTTGTCCGAATCGGTGGCCAGCTCGATCGGCTCGAACCTGCATCGGCTGGGACAGAACCCGCAGGGGGTGCTTGATCTGTCGCGCATGATGCTAACCGACGACTACTTCAGTGACGTGAACCCACGCAGCATGCGGCGACTCATGAATGTCATTTACATAACGGGTGAATTTCGAAAATCGCTGTAATGGTTTGTTTGATACTAACTAATAGCTCATTGCGGTTTTTTACTGTTTTAGTGCGCCTGCTGAAAGCATTCCAGATAGACTTTAGTTGGTATCGCTTAAGTTCGTGGATAAACTTGACAGAACAGTGGCCGCTGCGTGCCAGCATGATTGTGTTGCAGCACGACAACTTTATGGACTCATATGACGACAATTTGCCACTACAAGCTGTCTATGAAAAGTGCGCCCAATTTGTTTATTTGTTTAATTGCTTTTTTTTTTTAATGTACATTTACTCTTGCCGATAGAGTGCGCCCAAAGATTGCTTGTCTACGCGAAGCTGCACCGCTGCTCGAACTCGATCGGGACGAGCGCAAGCTGGACGCCTTTTTGCAGTTGCATAAATCGGATTTGCTCGTGGCAGATTTGAGAATATTCCTGCCATTTACAATTAATTTAGACCCATACTTGAGAAAAGTATTAAAAGGTGCGCGCAATATTTTTTTCTTAAACAAATCCATATATTGTATTGAACTTGTCTTCTTTTGATTCGCAGAGGATCAGCAATCGATCGAGGACGAAGGCACACTTATGCTACAAAACAAGCCGAGCGTTAACCCAGCCGTACGCATACCTCCACCAACGCCTACGTATGTGCCTTCACCAGCTGCTTATCCACCGTATCAGTTGTTCCACAACGATTACGAGCTGAGACAGCGAAACGCCAGCACGATCTCCGAAGCGGCTTTGACACCGTTGATCGGTTCTCCGAGTGAATCTTTTGCAGTGAGTGTTGCCACACATAATTAAATATGTGTTGAAAAACAATTTATTAACTATTAATCTTAAAAAAAAAAATAAATCCAGGATGACGTTCTACAAACAAAACTTTCCGACCTAACTGTCGAAGGCGTCATAAGTTTAATAGAACGAGTCGACGATCTGCGTCCCGCTTTACCCAAATTATCGCCGATCCTCAAAGAGAACGCAATCAGCGGGCGAGTACTGAAATACTGCGATATAAGCGACCTAAAAGCAGTAAGCAGAAAATTCAGAACATCCTTAATTTTTATTTTTATTATTTTTTTGTTAATTTCTCTTACAACTATTTTATTAGGTTTTAGGACTCAATTTCGGTCACTGGGAATTGTTCCGACTGCTTATAAATACGCTGCGCGACTGTGAGAAAATGCAACGCAAATTCAAGCCAACACCTGCGATAGCCGATGTGCCAGCTACTAGCACGGCGGCGCCTAAAGACAACACAGATTCACATACGTTGGCACCTAATCAACCGCATTCGCGTAAAAATTCCACCACCAGCCATATGGAAAAGCAGGTTTGTACCAAACTTCATTTTGCGTACAAGCCGGTTGCTTATTAGCTTCGGAAATACGCAATTGCATTGCAGCGTGTGCTTGAATAGAGATCAAAAGTAGTGGCGGCATTTCTATGTGCTCAAGTTCAAATGCAACACTGCAAATTGATTGATTGTTTTTTTTTGGAAAAATATGACAGTATTAAATAAAAAATAATAAAATTGGAGCACATAGAATGGTTGCAACAATAACAAACACCTCAGTGTCCAAAACACATTTCATAATTGCACAGATGTACAAAGCAATTCGTTTTCATGCATATTGTATATTTTTTATTTAATTTAAAAACCATTCCAACAATGCAGCCAAAAGTACACGATTATGAGTATCTGCAGGTAAAAATCACTAAAATTGAATTTCATTCATAATTTACTATTTTTCTAAATGCATCTTAATATTTGGATACGATTATCTTTTCAACTATAGTAAGCTATGTATGTATATTAAAATACGATTTTCTAAGTGTTTTTAAAATTGTTAAGCCTGCACGAACTGTTTTCTTTTATAAATGTGATGAGCTGTTCATAATTAACTGATTGAAAATCTCGGTCATAAACTTTTTACTTTAGCGTGTGTCTATACAATATTTCATTTTGTATTTTAGATGCTCCTACATTTTTTTAACGCAAAATATGCAAATCCATTGCTGATGAATTTTTTTCTTCTTTTTTTTGTTTTGATATTTGTTCCCTGATACACTATTTCTAAACAAATACAAAGTCGGTTTAATTTACGGATTATCATTTATCAACTACTATAACTATTTGAATATTCAATTTTACGAACTCAAATTCTTGAATATAATTTAGTTCTTTGGAAAATACACATGTAACTACATAGCCGCTTTCAGCATAATAACCTTCGAATCCCGATATTGGTGTATCTTTATATATTAAATTTTGCGTGAATTCTTGAAGGCATTTTTATTTTTGTCAAATGTCTGTGGTAAACAGGCTCAGCTCAATCTCTTGAGGGTTCAAAAACTATGATAACAACATTCTGAGATGAGATGAAGGTATTATCGATAATAACAATATTTTGGCGTTTAAACTTTTGCTAAGTGTTTAGCCGAACTTTTCCTCGAACATCTTGATGTTGTTACACAAATGGAGGGACCTAAAGTTTTATGCCGCCTCCGAACAGCAAATGCCTGCCTGGCGACCGATGTTAGAAAAAACGTTTTCTAATTTAGATGTTGCTCGGATCAGGGCTCGAACCCAGGTCCTATGGAGTGGTAGTCGGTACCCCTATCCCCTCAGCAACAGCGGCCTTATTACACTGATGAACAGTGGTTTCGTTACACAAAACTAAGTTATTTTTTTTTTTTAGATAATATTACCTAACCACATATAAACCCCTTACTTAGTTTTATTCAATTACCCTCAGTTTTTCTTTGATTGAAGTGGTTACGCGTATTTTGCTTACCAAAGTGTGATTCTAATAAATTTATGTTAAATTATTATTGACATTAAAACGGAATCGTTTGTAATTTTCATGGAAACCACAAAGCCGAAAACTTTGAAGAGTTGGTCAGCAACCTTTTAACACCCTTACCTAACCTTAGAATCTCCCGCCCATACTAACGTTTGGCCATTATTTGCCTGTGGCCCGAAAAAACTTAAAATTGTGCCTCAGTATTATTTTAGGGTTGCTATTTAGGGCCGTTTTCTTTATCTCTGGTTAACACTAATCTCCAGTTTAACATCATTACCGACGTTTTCGACACAATGTTATGTGCATGGAGGTCACTAACAATGGAGGTAACGATGTTTAACTGGGGATTAGTGTTAACCAGAGATGGTGAAAACGGCCCTTAGTGGTTGTAATTGAAGTGCTAACAGACTACCGATTTTGAAGTTTATATACTTTTAATTTAAATCGATTTGGAGTATTAAATGTATACTAAATTTTCGTGTATTTTTCACTGTGGTTTCACGTTCATTAGTTGTTGAAACGTTATTTTTTCATGTACATATGTATGTATAAATATGTCTTCATGTGCATAAAGTGGCAAAAAAGAACGGCAAACCATACATGATTTTTAAATGGCATTTATGTTATATATTAAGTTTGTATGTATGTATGTATGTACATATTGCTCGTTTGCTGCAATGGCGTATAATTCAAAAAACGAAAAATTCGAGAAAAAGGGCTTTACAAATAAACATACATAAGTAATAACTAAAAAATATAAGAATTATAATGTTAAAATTAAATCCAGATGATACAGCTGCCATTTAACTTTACTTAAGAGAACTTTTTTTCTTGCTATGACTGCCAAACATAGTGAAAATGGGTAAAATTACAAGGAAACCAATTTCCTTCTTAAGAGACACAATTAACAGAAATCGATTAGACGACTAAAAAAAAAATGAATTATGACGTTCTACCAGCAAACGAGCGTTATGCCAAAAATTACATATCGTCCAATTTCTGAGTTAACGGGACGATATGTACATATCAGGGATGGAAAAATAAATTTAAAAATATTAAAAATATTGGGTATTTGTGCAGAACGTGCTTTCAAAAAACAAAAAAAGGGCTGTGAGAAAAGGGCAATTGTACCTACTTTTCCATCACTGCTACATACATACATACTATATATTATCGCGTCTGTGAAAAGGGTGTTATTGGCCAACAATTTTTTTTTTCACTCGGGGCTAATCGCCATGCATTTTTAAGACCTTGATATACATAAGAAACCGTGATGCACCAAATGTTAGTATTTTGGTCGATAACACCCTTTTCTCAGAAGCGGTCTCATACATATGTACATTCATACATATGCATATGCAGGTGGATAAAATTTAATTTTTTCGCAGTTGGTTATGTTTGTATTTGTATGAGTATGTACATACATATGTAGAATAAAAAGTTGGTATTCGTTTGTGTTGATAATACATTCTTTCATCCACCTTCTCCCTGCGATGTCCTTTATTTTCACTTGATTTTTTTTTTATTTAATTTACAGGTCACGCTCGAAGAACAAATGATTTGTGGCGCACTGCAAACCCTTAACGAGGAGGCTTTCGAGGACGTAGCTAGTAGTGAGCGACCCAGTCCTTCGGGTTTACCTACAGGTGAGATGTTAGCTGCAGCTGCACAACTGCAATTAGCGCCCATACGTGAGTCATCGGAATTCGGTTCCCCATCCGATGATCTCAAATATAATCACTTCCTAAATTATGCCAACAATAACAACTGCGGCAATTTTTCCACACAACA
>NW_023458561.1:69412327-69420980 GCF_013731165.1 Rhagoletis pomonella | reverse complement strand
ACATATGTACATATCGTCCCGTTAACTCAGAAATTGGACGATATGTAATTTTTGGCATAACGCTCGTTTGCTGGTAGAACGTCATAATACATTTTTTTTTAGATCGTCTAATCGATTTCTGTTAATTGTGTCTCTTAAGAAGGAAATTGGTTTCCTTGCAATTTTACCCATTTTCACTTTGTTTAGCAGTCATAGCAAGAAAAAAAAAGCTCTCTTAAGTAAAGTTTAATGGCAACATTATAATTCTTATATTTTTTAGTTATTACTTATGTATGTTTATTTGTAAAGCCCTTTTTCTCGAATTTTTCGATTTTTTGAATTATACGCTATTGCAGTAAACGAGCAATGTGTACGTACATACATACATACATACATACTTAATATATAACATAAATGCCATTTAAAAATCATGTATGATATGCCTTTCTTTTTTGCCACTTTATGCACATGAAGACATATTTATACATACATACATATGTACATGAAGAAAAAATAACGTTTCAACAATTAATGAACGTGAAACCACAGTGAAAAATACACGAAAATTTAGTATACATTTAATACTCCAAATCAATTTAAATTAAAAGTATATAAACCTCAAAATCGCTAGTCTGTTAGCACTTCAATTACAACCACTAAGGGCCGTTTTCACCATCTCTGGTTACCGATGTTAGTGACCTCCATGCATATAACATTGTGTCGAAAACGTCGGTAATGATGTTTAACTGGAGATTAGTGTTAACCAGAGAAGGAGAAAACGGCCCTAAATAGCAACCCTAAAATAATACTGAGGCACAATTTAAGTTTTTTCGGGCCACAGGGAAATAATGGCCAAACGTTAGTATGTGCGGGAGATTCTAAGGTTAGGTAAGGGTGTTAAAAGGTTGCTGACCAACTCTTCAAAGTTTTCGGCTTTGCGGTTTCCAAGCAAACGATTCGATTAAGTTTTTCTTCAAACTGTTCATCAGACAGTAGGTGCCTCTTTGATTTTGGCATCAACAATTTTTTTTTGTCAAAAAATGCTGTTTTAATGGCAATAATAATTTAACATAAATTTATTAGAATCACACTTTGGTAAGCAAAATACGCGTAATCACTTCAGTCAACTTTTAAGAAAAACTTAGGGTAATTGAATAAAACTAAGTAAGGGGTTTATATGTGGTTAGGTAATATTATCTAAAAAAAAAATAACTTAGTTTTGTGTAACGCAACCACTGTTTATCAGTGTAATAAGCCCGCTGTTGCTGAGTTGATAGAGGTACCGACTACCACTCCATAGGACCTGGGTTCCAGCCCTGATCAGAGCAACATCTAAATTAGAAAACGTTTTTTCTAACAGCGGCCGCCCCTCGGCAGGCAAGGACAAACCTCCGAGTTTATTTCTGCCATGAAAAAGCTTCTTATAAAATCCATTTGCTGTTCGGAGGCGGCATGAAACTTTAGGTCCCTCCATTTGTGTAACAACATCAAGATGTTTGAGGAAAAGTTCGGCCAAACACTTAGCAAAAGTTTAATCGCCAAAATATTGTTATTATCGATAATACCTTCATCTCTCACTGAGCCGGATTTCAGAGGATTTAGACATAGAATGTTGCTATCATAGTTTTTGAACCTTCAAGAGATTGAGATGAGCCTGTTTACCACAGACATTTGGCAAAAATAAAAATGCCTTCAAGAATTCACGCAAAATTTAATATATAAAGATAAACCAATATTGGGATTCGTAGTGTAGTTTTCCAAAGAACTAAATTATATTCAAGAATTTGAGTTCGTAAAATTGAATATTCAAATAGTTATAGTAGTTGATAATGATAATCCGTAAATTAAACCGACTTTGTATTTGTTTGGAAATAGTGTATCAGGGAACAAATATCAAAACAAAAAAAAAAACCATCACCAATGGATTTGCACATTTTGCGTTAAAAAAATGTAGGAGCATCTAAAATACAAAATGAAATATTGTATAGACACACGCTAAAGTAAAAAGTTTATGACCGAGATTTTCAATCAGTCAATTATGAACAGGTCATCACATTTATAAAAGAAAACAGTTCGTGCAGGTTTTAACAATTTTAAAAACACTTAGAAAATCGTATTTTAATATACATACATATAGCTTACTATAGTTGAAAAGATAATCTTATCCAAATATTAAGATGCATTTAGAAAAATAGTAAATTATGAATGAAATTCAATTTTAGTGATTTTTACCTGCAGATACTCATAATCGTGTACTTTTGGCTGCATTGTTGGAATGGTTTTTTAAATAAAATAAAAATATACAATATGCATGAAAACGAATTGCTTTGTACATCTGTGCAATTATGAAATGTGTTTTGGACACTGAGGTGTTTGTTATTGTTGCAACCATTCTATGTGCTCCTATTTTGTTATTTTTTATTTAATATTGTCATATTTTTCCAAAGAAAAAAAAAAAAAAACAATCAATTTGCAGTGTTGCATTTGAACTTGAGCACATAGAAATGCCGCCACTACTTTTGATCTCTATTCAAGCACACGCTGCAATGCAATTGCGTATTTCCGAAGCTAATAAGCACCTGCTTGTACGCAAAATGAAGTTTGTTACAAACCTGCTTTTCCATATGGCTGGTGGTGGAATTTTTACGCGAATGCGGTTGATTAGGTGCCAACGTATGTGAATCTGTGTTGTCTTTAGGCGCCGCCGTGTTAGCAGCTGGCACATCGGCTATCGCAGGTGTTGGCTTGAATTTGCGTTGCATTTTCTCACAGTCGCGCAGCGTATTTATAAGCAGTCGGAACAATTCCCAGTGACCGAAATTGAGTCCTAAAACCTAATAAAATAGTTGTAAGAGAAATTAAAAAAAAAAATAACAATAAAAATTAAGGATGTTCTGAATTTTCTGCTTACTGCTTTTAGGTCGCTTATATCGCAGTATTTCAGTACTCGCCCACTGATTGCGTTCTCTTTGAGGATCGGCGATAGTTTGGGTAAAGCGGGACGCAGATCGTCGACTCGTTCTATTAAACTTATGACGCCTTCGACAGTTAGGTCGGAAAGTTTTGTTTGTAGAACGTCATCCTGGATTTTTTTTTTTTTTTTTAAGATTAATAGTTAATCAATTGTTTTTCAACACATATTTAATTAGGTGTGGCAACACTCACTGCAAAAGATTCACTCGGAGAACCGATCAACGGTGTCAAAGCCGCTTCGGAGATCGTGCTGGCGTTTCGCTGTCTCAACTCGTAATCGTTGTGGAACAACTGATACGGTGGATAAGCAGCTGGTGAAGGCACATACGTAGGCGTTGGTGGAGGTATGCGTACGGCAGGGTTAACGCTCGGCTTGTTTTGTAGCACAAGTGTGCCTTCGTCCTCGATCGATTGCTGATCCTCTGCGAATCAAAAGAAGACAAGTTCAATACAATATATGGATTTGTTTAAGAAAAAAATATTGCGCGCACCTTTTAATACTTTTCTCAAGTATGGGTCTAGATTAATTGTAAATGGCAGGAATATTCTCAAATCCGCCACGAGCAAATCCGATTTATGCAACTGCAAAAAGGCGTCCAGCTTGCGCTCGTCCCGATCGAGTTCGAGCAGCGGTGCAGCTTCGCGTAGACAAGCAATCTTTGGGCGCACTCTATCGGCAAGAGTAAATGTACATTAAAAAAAAAAAGGAATTAAACAAATAAACAAATTGGGCGCACTTTTCATAGACAGCTTGCAGTGGCAAATTGTCGTCATATGAGTCCATGAAGTTGTCGTGCTGCAACACAATCATGCTGGCACGCAGCGGCCACTGTTCTGTCAAGTTTATCCACGAACTTAAGCGATACCAACTAAAGTCTATCTGGAATGCTTTCAGCAGGCGCACTAAAACAGTAAAAAAACGCAATGAGCTATTAGTTAGTATCAAACAAACCATTACAGCGATTTTCGAAATTCACCTGTTATGTAAATGACATTCATGAGTCGCCGCATGCTGCGTGGGTTCACGTCACTGAAGTAGTCGTCGGTTAGCATCATGCGCGACAGATCAAGCACCCCCTGCGGGTTCTGTCCCAGCCGATGCAGGTTCGAGCCGATCGAGCTGGCCACCGATTCGGACAAACGTAATTTCTTTCCACCACTGCGCCCCCCCGGATTATGGGACGTACGTAATTTTTCTTGGCTGGACATAATTTCTGATGCGTTCGACAAGCGACGAGCCGACACTGAATGTCCCAGTGTCGGGCCATCTTCGTTGGGAAATTCGCTGTAGTTACGCTTGAAGAGCATTGCGGTCATTTGGGCGCGTTGCACTTTCCTTAAGCCCGAGTTTTGTAAATACACTGGCAAGTGAATGAGGTTACGCAGAAAATCGTGTCCGCCGATGCCGCCTTCGGTGAAGAGACGTCTACTGTTAGCCTCGGCTGCTTTAGCGATCACATGCGGGTCGACGGCGATGAGTACAACAAAGGGGCGATTTGGGGAGGAGAGCAGAGTTTGAATGGCATTAAGCACCGAGAGAATGCGCTCTGTATCGCAGGAGTCCAAGGCGTCCACCACGCCTACAAGCCGGCTTTGTTGGTTCGTGAACGCGTCGAGGCACTGCGTGAGGGAGAAGGAAAATGCTATTAAAGTATGTTGGTGTTTGTTGAATTTTCCCCACTGGGTGATAAGATGATTTATTTATAAATAAGTGAGATATCGCGATTGTAATATTTTACTTAACTTTTCAATTAAACGGAAAATAAAATTGTAATCAAGTGGCAACGCTCTTTACGAATGTTTTCGTAACAAAGCTCGCTTATATATTTTTATAATATTTCCTTTGAGTTATTAATTAAGTTAAATTCAACAATTTAATTAGATGTCAACTGCCTAAAAATATACAGTAATATTGGCTATGTGAGGTAGTAACATACTCACACACTCACTCACAAGCTCTCACATTCAAAATATTAAGTAGGATGTAAGGTTTGCAAAGATATTTTACCTTAACCATGTCGGTCATCAGAGCCACTTCCGTTCCCAGTGCTGTCAGTGGCGCACCCTCATTATGCCGCACCGACTTCCTCAAATGCCGACCCTGCGAAATGAACAGCGACCCAAACGCCTTGGCCAGTATGTGCAAGTTCGTGCAGACAATGGACACCAACACCGCGCAAATGACGTAAATCGAGACGAGCATCCGTTCTTGTTCCTTATCTGTGGCGTACGTAAAGTATGCCACTACCAGCGCTATGCCCGTTATAAGCGTTAACAAACCCAGTTCGAAGATAATCACAATTGGCATACAGCACATGCGCCGCCAGCGCCAACCAGATGTCGCCTTCACCGCTTTGGGCCGAAAGGCCCGATACAAGCGTGTCGATAGCCAGCCATAGTGCGACTCGATGGCCTCGAAAAGTGCGGCCAACATATGCGTAACGGCGCCCTCTCCTGTCGGCGATGCGCTGCTCGCCTCCGCAAAGTGAAAACGTACCGGCTTCGCTTGGGCGTCTGCTTGCGCGCCGGGTGGGTGACAAAACGCCACCTGTAGGATGAGACGCAGGCGTCCTATGCGCTTCTTAATACCATGTTGCACCGAATAGGCCCAATAGACGTCCATGTGGTTGTTAGCGTACTTAATACTGGCGAGCAGGAGGTAGGTTAAAACTAGGTATAGCACCGCTGCTATTGTGCCCCACATGGCAGACCAGGACGACAAGCCGACAATGGTGGCAAGCACCAGAGCTATGTGCAGGTTTACAAGAAACATTAGACCGCTAGTCTTGAAGGGCGGCTCCGCCCACTGGCGTGCGAAGTTGTTCATCTCATCGCGCAGCTTATTTAGCAGGAAACTCTTACCGCTGCCCCACTTGGCGTACAGACCCACTGTGATGGGCGTGGTCAGTGTTGGTTCGCTCAGTACATCGGCCAAAGCAGATGAGTACAGCTCGTAGCCGAGCATGCCCTCAGAGTCTTCATTTGTGTTCAAGCGCCGCGCCCCAAACACCTGTCCGAGTATGGTCTTCTGGTGTATGGTATCGATGTTGTATGGTGTCTCGCCGGCCTTATTTGCTCTATACAACAGCTGACTGTTCTTCGGGTTGCGCAGCAATGCCTCAACGATCGCCTTGGACCGAGCGCGCATGGCAATGTGTAGGCAGGTGTCGCCGCGTTTGTCGCTCGCCGTCACCTTCGCTTTGCGATCGAGCAGCATTTGTACGATTTCCAAATTGCGGTTGCGTACTGCGCGCAGCAAAGCAGTGTCGCCGTCTTTGGTCGCCGCCTCGAGATCGGGATTGGTGGAGAGGAGTATTTTGACGATGTGCACATGGCCCTTCTCCACCGCCGTGTAGATAGCCGTTTTGCGGTCTTTGCCTTGAATATCGACGTCAGCGTGCTTTTTTAGTAATGCCTCAACAACACCTCGATGGCCACCCTTCACGGCGTGTATGAGGGGCGTGTCGCCAGCGCGATCTTGAATGTTGATATAGGCGCCAGCAGCGATTAGAGAAGCGCATATTTCCTGTCAAAGAGAAAGCGTCAATTTCAATGCATGGACAGTGTTATGTGCAACAGAATCAATGGCAAGTTTAAAAAATTCATTATAAATCCCCGCATGCATTTCCCAAGCACCCACCTGGAAGCCCTCGCGACTCGCAATTGCCAACGCCGTCATGCCATCTTTGTCCAATGCATTCACATTTGGTCGCTTCTCCAGCAGCGACGTCACGCAGTCAGTATGTCCGCCTGAAGTGGCCACCAGCAGCGGCGTCCACGAATACATGCCCGCCGTGTCGACATTAGCCCCGGCTTTCAGCAGCGTATCGACAATCTCAGCATTACCTTTGCGGCACGCCCACACAAGCGCAGTCGTGCCATACTTGTCGCCCACATTCACTTTAGCACCGCGCTGCACCAAGAGCTCAACGATCTCCTTAAACCCACGACCAGCTGCCCACAGAAGGGGACCCAGATGGTAATTGCCATGTACATTCACATCTGCGCCTTTCTCTAGCAGAAAGCGCACCAGATCGGTATGACCACGATATGCAGCCCACATTAGTGCCGTCCAACCGCCCTGGCGGAGAGTGAGGATGAGGTAAGAGAAGAGAACGAAACATGTCAACAGCTCTACGGTTGGATAATTAAATGAATATTTACCATATCACGATGCTCAATGTCAGCACCATGATCGATAAGCAGCTGTACGATATCGAAGTGACCATTCTTGGCCGCGCACAGCAGTGCGGTCCAGTTGTCATTGTCCTCAGCTTGGACATCTGCGCCGCGAGCCAAGAATTCGCGCACAAAAACAGTTAAGCCACGTCCAGCAACAACCATAAGTCCAGTGGTGCCATTCTACAAAAAAAAAAAATAAAAAATAAAAAATGGGTTAGGGGGATTGACCTCGACGACCCTTGACCCACTCAAACTCACCTCATCACGATCATCGACGGATAAATGCCGACTATCTAAGATAGCGCGCAAACCAGATAGGTCATTAGTATCCACATATTGTAGGAGCGCTCGATGTGCTAGTGAACCCATAGAATCTCCGTAGCGATTGAGATGCTACATGTAGAAGAAGAAGAGAAATGTATTGAAAATTATCTAGCAGCAAAGCATACATCCGTTACACATACAATGCTCAACAAATACATATTTTTAAGGAAGTTGTCATGCCAGAAAGGAAGGTAATAAAAAAATCAGTATGTGCTGAAATTGGGGAGAAAATCTACCAAAAAGTAATTTTTCGAACAAAAAAAGTACAACGGGCCTTATGAATAAAACGGAAGCCATTGATTTTTCTTAAAATTTCAGACACCTTTTTCTCGACTTATTTAAACAAGTAATTTTTAAGCAAAAAACACAACTGACTTCCGATAGAAAAAAAAAAAATGATCGAAACCGGTTGACGTGGTCCAAAGTTATAACATATGTTCATAAAAAAAAATATTTCAGTAAAGGCCTGAAATTTTAAGAAAAAGCATTTGCTTAGTTTTTATTCATAAAGCCCTATCATACATACATATGTACATACGGGTATATCGAGCCCTAAGCGCCAAAAAGATATAAGCGACATATTTTCCAAATTTCTTTTAATGCAGAATTATTCCTAGATCATCTAGATGCGTTTCTGCATTAAAAATATATATATATATATATATGCAGGCCAAAGCCCTTTCGGCTTTTAAAATTTTTCCGTTTATAAAAAAATTTAAGAATGAAAGCAACCAAATGGTTAGAGCTTCGTACTATAGCTAAGTAAGATCCAGGTTAGGTTGCGGGTCCGAGCCACAATCAAAAACAAAAAGATTTTTACGAAATAAGCTCCGTTTGTATTTATGACATGATAGAGTTTATTAATTCAATAACTTCAAGTAACACGCTACAAAACGTAAAAGCTCGGCCAAATGTAAGCGTCAAATATTTAATAAGAACAAAAACTTAACGAAGCTCTGCAAGCGTATTAATGAAGTGGCCAATTCTGCTTCCTGACTAATCTGACTTTCACAACTAATCGTTATACAAAAATAGGACTTATTAAAGGGCATTATGTCTAAGAACACAATCGATGTTAGTGAATGCAGAAAACAAAAATTTAATAAGTATCAAAAATATTACCCATTTTCAGCTTAGTTGCCTTATTTTTTTTTTTTACGAGATTTCAGTTTTCAGTTTAATGGAGGATTATGGT
>NW_023458561.1:69411056-69412227 GCF_013731165.1 Rhagoletis pomonella | reverse complement strand
GGACGATATGTACATATGTATAAGGGATGGAAAAATAAATTTTAAAATCAAATCGAAAGAACCCTGCGAGACCGAAAAAAGTCTTCCGTCTAACAATAAACAAAGAGTCCTTGGTTATTGGGAGAGCACAGGGCTATTGGCATCCTTACTTCGAAATTTTAAAGGGCTCTTCTTACTTAGGAGCCAATATAAACATAACTCTTTCCAACAAGCCTTGATGTAGGCTCATTGGAAAGCAGACGCCTGCGAGATATTCAAAGAAATCAAATATCAATCTTTACAGTTCTCCTATCAGTTTTGTGTGTGCTCATATGACGCATTAATGTAAACGATCTCCGATAAAGAAGAAACGTATTTCGGCGTTTTCGAGAGAACCTGGCCAATCTCCGGTTGATCGGTATAACTGACCGAACTTTGCATAGCAGAAAAAAATCCTGGAAAATTCATTTGAGATCCTTGTAAATGTACCGCATATTGGGTATTTGTGCAGAACGTGATTTCAAATTACAAAAGGGCTGTGAGAAAAGGGCAATTGTACCTACTTTTCCATCACTGGTACATACATACATACTATATGTTATCGCGTCTGTGAAAAGGGTGTTATTGGCCAACAATTTTTTTTTCACTCGGGGCTAATCGCCATGCATTTTTAAGACCTTGATCTATAAGAAACCGTGATGCACCAAATGTTAGTACCCTTTTCTCAGAAGCGGTCTCATACATATGTACATTCATACATATGCATATGCAGGTGGATAAAATTTTATTTTTTCGCAGTTGGTTATGTTTGTATTTGTATGAGTATGTACATACATATGTAGAATAAAAAGTTGATATTCGTTTGTGTTGTTAATACATTCTTTCAACCACCTTCTCCCTGCGATGTCCTTTATTTTCACTTATTTTTTTTTTTTATTTAATTTACAGGTCACGCTCGAAGAACAAATGATTTGTGGCGCACTGCAAACCCTTAACGAGGAGGCTTTCGAGGACGTAGCTAGTAGTGAGCGACCCAGTCCTTCGGGTTTACCTACAGGTGAGATGTTAGCTGCAGCTGCACAACTGCAATTAGCGCCCATACGTGAGTCATCGGAATTCGGTTCCCCATCCGATGATCTCAAATATAATCACTTGCTAAATTATGCCAACAATAACAACTGCGGCAATTTTT
>NW_023458561.1:69409171-69410956 GCF_013731165.1 Rhagoletis pomonella | reverse complement strand
TTTTTTTTTACGAGATTTCAGTTTTCAGTTTAATGGAGGATTATGGTACAAAAATAAGTTAAGAAAATCGAGGTTACTTTCTAGGCCTCTGATGTTTTAAACAGTAAGCTTTTGTGCACATTTTACGGGTATTTAGCTTTCACTTATATGTATATGTAGTTAAAAATTTTCGGATTTAATTATTTTCGTGCATCTACTCTCTACAAGGTTAGGCTTTCACTTACTTTAGGCAATAATGGTAAAAGCTTCTGGCGCAGCTTAGGAGCTTAGGAGGAGGAGAAAATTCAAAACTCACTGTTATAGTGAAGAGCTCTGATTGAAGATACCATCAACTTTCAATTTGTAATAAATGTTCTACTTTTGCCACAGAGAAGCATTAGAGCGCTTTTGTGTATTAGCGCAGCGACAAGTACAATTTAATTATTTATACTGTATGAGTTATAAACATTTTGTAATAAAGCTTAATATATGTAGCAATAACCTAAGGCTAAGTCGAAAATTTTGAATTCGAGAAAGAACATTTTAAGCATTTGGACTGTAATGGACTTGGTTTGGACTGTTTCCTTATGGGGAAAACAAAATATGTTCGTCCATAACTTTTAAATAGCCCAGCTGGCGTGATGGGGATTTCACATACACATGGAATAGGAGTTGCAGAATACGATAGCATATATACATAACTAAATTCTTTCTTAAGCCGACTTAGGCGGTTATTGCTTATGACCACAGATATTTGCGTTAGCAGCCTTAAAGTTCAGTTCTTTCCTTAAACCACCTGAGACTAATATACATAAATAGATCAATTATTATGACAAATTGCATAGTTATCGTCAGTAGAGTGCCAATCGAAAATACGATACGAAATATTATAAGGCGGCTCGTTTGGTTTCGAGAGCTAAAATAGACGTTTTTTAACCCCAGCACAAATCGAATATTTAGCATATACATACATTTTTTATGTGTTAAATTGTTATTAGTGGGCTTGGGGTCCACTGGACCGCGTGTGACCATTACGCTATTTTTTTGGAGGTGTGACCATTAAGGGTTAAAGTCGTCTCGGACACAAAACATATGTATGTGTGTATATTAGAAAAGGCGTAAATGGAGCCTAAACTTCTTTAACAAAAGTAGATGATGATGCCGGGCATAATGTTGCATCAATTATTATAATTTTGTTTTTTTTTGTTTTAGTTTTTAGCTGAATGGCTTCATTAAAGAACTGTTAACAAGACAATCTCCAACTGGAAAAAGTGGCTGAAAATTGGCCGTCCAGATTGTACATCATTTGAGAGGCAATGCCTTTTGATAATTACAATTTCTTGCTTTAAAACTCACAATAAAAATTTACTTCATTACAAATGTCTGCCAGTTGTCGTCGAGCTAAGTACTAACGTCGTTTAATAGGTCACGATCGAGAGTATAAAAATTTAATTAAAGCTAAAATAAAATATTTATGTGTTTGCAATAGATATGTATGTAGTCTGCATTAGCGTTCTAGGTTAATTAAAAAAATCATTGAAAATTGGAAGTGTGCTTCAAAAATTAACATCTTGGTATTTCAAAAATATTTTTATAACACTTACATATCTATGTACATACATATGTATGTATGTACGCGCGTAAAATGAATCATTACTCCCGACATACATATGTACATAAATATTTATAGAGCAATACTACATTAGAGTGATTGATTAGCGAGCCAGAATCATTTGAATGTTTTTTAAACACTTAAAAGTGCCAACGACGAATATTATGAATAGCCATTAAAAGTGATGATAAAAA
>NW_023458561.1:69406238-69409071 GCF_013731165.1 Rhagoletis pomonella | reverse complement strand
AAGTCCTATCTTGAACCAGTGGCGGATCCAGCGGTTCCAGCGGGGGGCGGGGCCGCCACCGACTGACACGGGCTTAACACGCAAAAATGTCTTCGGGCGCTCTGCAGCCATCTTGTCTACATACATACTCCAATAGTTAGCTCATAAAATACATTCGCATGTGTTGTTTGTATATTCTAAACGTTCTAACGCCTTTTCTATTTACTTTCCATTAAGCTAATAGCAACGCTCAAAAGCTCGCGTAGATCGTTAGCAGGCTTAATGGATCGACCTTTAAGTTTTCTGAAATAAGAGCTCGAATCAATGTAATCAAATGCAGTGCAATTGGGAAGCGTTTTTGTGCACGCACCTTACTTAGTGATGGAACATGGAGCCAGAGCAAGGCATAAATGAGAAATGCGAAAAATGCAAATTTAGAACTTTTATTGCACACAAAAATGCAGCGCAGCTGGAAGAAGCTAAAATTAACCGGAGGCATTTGCATTTGTTGCTTGCTGATCCAGCAGCACACCTTTATGTGATGTTTTTATTATTTTGTGTTTGTTGAATTTTAACAAATTCTTCTGTATTGCATTACAAAATTAATTTCTGCATCGATGCTCTTCAGCTTTCTCTCGGATATTCATACTTTCAATTCAATTCGCTTTTGACACAGCGTGAAGAATGAAGGACATCATTGGACAGATATTAACACCTACATTAGGGCGGGTCGAAAATCTAATTTTACTCAAATCCCTTGGTAATAGTGAAAATATTATGTATCATGAAGTCAACAAGAAGCCTGCAAAATATTAGTATTTTATTTTAATGTTAAGAGCCCGCGCATCGACCGCCAAGTCACCCACAGCACACTAGTCGAATAAGACCAGTTCTTGTTAAAAATTCTGGGTTCAGCAAAAAGGTTTGGTGCATATTATTAAATAATGAATCCGTTAATGCAAAAGATAAAGTCAAATATAATTTTTCGCAGCCCTTTAGCTTATCGTTAATCTCAAAGTTATCTTTTTTCAATACATTTTTAATTGTTCTCTTGATAATTGCACTGGCCTATAGTCAAAAGATGTAAAGAACAGCATTAATATTGCTGGCGTTCATTTAGGTCGCTAGTTCCAAATATTCTAATCTTTTTTCAATATTAGCTATAGTTTGCGATTTTTTGCAAATTTAGGAACAATTTCGGTAGCTCTAATAGAAAAGCCATTATTTTGCATCATCGTGGAAAAATTTTGGTTTATGCAAGTGAGTACGGAAACACTGAATAGGCACAACTTCTAGAAACACTAATTAGTTTACTTATGTTTATGCACAATATAAAAATTGCAAATAAAGGAAAATTACAAAAAAAAATGTTTTTATAATTTAAAACAATTTGTTTATAATCTGAACTATTTTTATAACAGTAAGTCTCTCCTTCAATTTGGTACTTACTACGTGCTGATCGAGTAACATTTACCAAAGTTATATCGAAAAACTTAAGTCGATCTCCAGTTTTTTTTTCTAAAAAAAATGTATCTTCAATTGTATAAAAAACGTTTAGATAAAAGAACCGGATTACAGAAAAGTGTTCCAGGGAGCGCCTTTTTTCGTTCAAGCTGAATGCAAAGCACTATCGTCCAATTGGAGAGTCTTCAAAAGGATTTCCCAGGATATGTTAGAAACTTTTTTCACATAATGCAATTAACTAAAATACTTATGCACTATATCTAAACAATTATTTCACGTCTCCTACTTTCATATAACGGCAAATTTAGAAACCGCGAAAAATGTGCGTCTTCGTTGAATACTAAAACCATTCCGCACCAATTTTCAAGACTGCATAAATGGACTTAAAATGGGCGTTTCTCACCCTAACTGTATTATGTTAATGTATGCAACTACTATTAACTTATCAAACCATTCCTATTCTTTGGCGATACATATTTGATTTCATTCTTTTAATACTATATAAACATCCGAAAACATTAAAACGTTTGAAATAAATCCCGTCTCAGTTTTTTGTATTTTTCACTTGGTTGCTGAAGTAATGAAGAATTGAAATCTATACGGGAAAATTATAGTTTTTGTAAGTTTTATCTTAATATCTTAAAAATTTTAGACTTATTGAAAAAAGATAAATGAACGTGAGGTACTAAATTTAATAACCCTTAATTTGATATATCGTCCTGTTTATAAAAATTAACGCATTCCATAGATATTACCAGCCAAAGTTTCATTTTCAAAATTCGTATACTTTGATGCAATTGCGCGGGCTAAAGATAAGTTTTAAATTAATCTTTCGTGGCCAATAACAATTGGCTAAGACCTAAGACATCATAATATTACTATTACAATGCGGTCAAACGACTTTTATTTTCCCCCATAATAAATCGACCCAGCCTAACCTACATACATGTAACTTATTATTCACGCACACAAGCGGAAGTGTTGCATTAGTTTTTTTTTTCGATGTGCTTATCCTTTCATCAATGCATCAATCCATTAATGTCATTGTCAATTCGAACGTTTCATCAATTTTTATTGCAATGCAGCAATGCAAATGACAAACATATTTACATACATACATACATACATATATGTACTCGGTATGCTCCTACTTTATACACAAACAGCAAATATCTTTCTAGTATCTTAAGTATGTGGAATTACTTAAGTAAGTTACTACTTAGACGCGGTGGGCTGTCAGTGTTGAAGCCCACTTAATATCACGGTAAATATTTACAAGGTTTTTTATCAATTTTTTTTTTTTTAAGTTTTATTTTATTTTTTCTTTGCGCTCTGCCTGGCTTTGCTCGAGTACTTTCAATTTGACACTTGGCACATCTTCGGCATTTTT
>NW_023458561.1:69388313-69406138 GCF_013731165.1 Rhagoletis pomonella | reverse complement strand
TTCACTAAAATTTCAAACTTTTTTCTCACAAGTGTTAGAATTTTTTTGAGTACGCAGTTTTATAATTCAATTTTAGTCTAACGGGTTTCTTCCATATAAAAATAAATTGTGTTTATTTGTTATATGCGACAAAAAAATCAAAAAAAAATCAAGGGCAATTTTTAGCCACTTGAAACTTGCACATTGTTAGATTGAAATTGAATGGGCTATAAAATTGCGTACTCAAAAAAATTTTAACGCTTCTGAGAAAAAAGTTTGAAATTTAGGTGAAAATTTGTTGCATTTTTTTGTAGTCTTTTACAAAATTAAAACTTGGGTTTATATGGGTTTTGTTAGAGAATGAACTGTAGTTTAATTGAAAGTCGCCGTAATGTTACACAAAAGACAGAGAAAATTCCAATTTTTAGCAACCTCAATCTTGCACTTTATTATGCTAAAATTAAATTTGTTTTAGAGTCTAATTAAAAATTTTTGCAATTTAGGTGAAACCTTGCCGATTTTTTTTTTAATTTTTGTACAAAGTTTGATCCAAACCCAGTGATCTACCACATATTTTGTTTGAAATCTACCACGTTTTTTTCCAGATTCTACCACACAGAATTTTTTTTTTAAGTCCGATCACTGGGTGTGAGCCCCATTTCCATCCAAAATTTGGCTACAAAACTCACTTACAGCTTTGCGAAAAGTACTCTTCCCATCTTTGGCATGCTCCCATCTCTACAAACAGGTTGCACAGAGGAATCAATATTCACGCCAGTTCTGGCCTGCGTATGAGCTCATTTTTGAAACATTGCGAATGTGAACTTTAAAATTCTACATATTTACGTATGGAATTCTGATCCAGTTATTTATTTAAGGTTGCGATTAGACGTGCTTATACGAGATGCTTGCTCATTATTGAACAAATATGTACGTATCTATGTTTTTATTGTGTATTGTTAAATATGTACACACAGCTGATGATCAATTCGTTAGATATGTATGTATGTATATGTGCATTAGAGTGGATCGAATTTTTTTTTTTTCCTTAAGTCCTTTTATGCTAGTGAGGTTAATTACAAATTTGTAAAATACACCTGCTCTTCTTTTTCGCGATCTTTTTGTACGCGATTTTTTTGGGCGGCATTTTTAAACACCTCCCAGTTACTTTTTGTACGCGGACTTTTCTTATATATTTTTTTTTTTATTTGTATTTGAGTGTGTCTATACAAATTGAAACTCTACATTTTACCTAATGAAACGCTATATTTTAACTTGAATTAAAAATTCAAAAGTAAAATGCCTCAAAGCCTAATATCCGATTATTCTTAGAATTAATAGAAATATGAAACATCAGCACTTTGCTCTCATTCGTTCATGTAACTAAGAATTGTTTCTTTAAAGAATGTTTTGTTAAAGAAAGAATTATGTTTTTATAACAAAATAAGCTAAATTAAATAAAAAAATAATAATATGTTAAAACTTGTCAAAATATGGCGCGGCTATAATTTGTTCGACCCCTGTAGCATTGATACAATGCAAGTATAAAAAAGTATAAAAATATTTGGGGTATTCACAACGGTGTCGTAAGTGTAGTATTGTTGTATGTCGTAAACTTTAAACGCCTAAAATATATATTAAGAGGGGTCGCAAAGTACCATCAAAGTCATATTGTGAATTTTCGCCGTGTTAAAAAATATTTGGTTGTGGTTTTAAGTTCTCTAAAAATTTATTTAAGCTTTTAAAGTTTACGACATACAACAATACGACACTTAAGACACCGTTGTGAATCCCTCAATTGAAAAAATTAGACAAAACTTCATTGATTTATCATATTTTGGTAATTTATCGAGCTTTGTATAGCGCTTATTTTCAGTTTTTTTTCTGGCATATTTTTGCCAGCCCTGATAGCAAATATTCATGTCAAACCAGTGGTGTTCATTTTACTCACCACCTATGTGTGTATAGGTCCTCGTTCCACAAAATACACATCACAATCTAAAAGATTTTTTGTTTGTTTAATTTTCAAATATAATAATGCCATAAAGCATTGAATTTTTTTAAGAATGATCTATATTTTTTACAAAAAAAAATATCCAAAATTACATTTGTACAGAAAAAATGTTATTTTAAGTATAAAGTACTCAACAATTCCACATTTTGATAAAGCTATACCTAATTGGCTATTATATGAGTTATTACAAAATACAAAAAAAATTCCAGCTTACTTTTATATAGAAAAAATCTGAGTTATTTCTTCTGTCACGGGTGGGACAAAAAAAAACGAACCTGCTTTTTGGAGCAGATAAGTTTTATGGAAACTGCGAATTTATTTCAGTTTTCTGTGTGAACTTGACTTTATTATGAAAAATCCGAAATTCATCTGTCATGGGTGGGACACGTACGAATTTTTATATGAAAAGGAGCTTTTAGTGCGGTCCATATTAAAGATTAGTTATTAAAAAATATAAGAAGCCAAGTAGGGGTTCAATTCACTCAAGTTTTATCTTACGATAGTGCTTTTAATTAAAAAATTATTAAAAATCAACGCGATTTCCTAGCGTCTTGAAATTTCCACTTTTAACTTAACTTCAATTTAATGGGCTATAAAACGGCATACCCAGAATTTTTCTAGAAGTTTTAAAAAAAAAAAGTTTAAAATTTTTGGGTGTAATTGTTAAAGTTTGTTGAATTTTTATACTTTTTATACGAAGTTTTAAATGTGGATTTATGTGGTTGTGGTTAGGTAAAGTGCTAGGCTTTTATAAAGAAATTTATAAACATTAAAAAAACAAAATAAGAAACCAAAACTGTTCAAAATGTCACTTAACTTAATCAGCTGACCAATATATAGTTAATCGGCGACTCCGCGCTTAGAACTTGATTCAAAACGTCAAAAAAGGTAATTAAAATGCATTTAAAGCTTTAATTTCGTTGTTGGTGTTTCCGACAGGGTAGGAGTGTGATGTAATGTGGAACGATTTTCCGTCATCCCTTGTCAAATTTGTTTTGGAGACAAACCGGTTTCGGCGTTGTGCCGTAATCAGTGCCATTTTTCGTTCTTTAATTTGTTAGTTTTATAAAGAAAATAATTTTTGCACCGAGGTTCAGTTTCCCTAGGTGTGGCGCGGCTATAATATTTTGAACCACTGTACATACGAGAAAGCCGTTATGTACGAATTATTTTTAGTTTGTCTAAAATTGCGAAACGAATCCATCCACTCTGAGATACGGATGCCATCCTTGTCCCACCCGTCACTCTTATAAAATGTAAATTTTCTGTGTAAGTTATATAGTTAAGTTTATTATTTTATTAGTTTCGTATTAGCACCGATATCTGACTTAAAGTTTTAACATTTTAGGACTTGTAAAATTAAGGGTTTAAGAGAAAATACTTAAAGTTTGAACAGAAATAAGTGAAAATGTCTCACGTGTCATGTTGGAATGCCCCATATGTATGTATGTAGGTATGACTTAGACTTTTTTTTGGCCAATTGTTGTTTGTTTAGTGTCATAAAATAGCTTTCGTTTTCCACCATACAAAATCGATCCAGCCTAATGTACACACAGCTGATTGATTACTTATATGTTTATGTACATATGTGCAGTCATTTATGAATGTGTGTAATGGTTTTTTTTTTTGTTATTGTTCACAGCCTAAAAGTATGCAAGAATCTACAGACGAAGATCGTTGTATTCATTTTAGTTAATCAACCGTATTGATTGTATTGATTGTATTAAACGTAAGAAAAATCGCGATGAACTATTGGATGTCTTTTTTTTTTCTTTTAAAAATTTTATTTATTGTTAACCGACTTCACAAAAAGGAGAAGGTTATCAGTTCGTCGGAATATTTTTTGTTTTGTTTTTTTTTTTTATGTGTGTTACAGGTGATCCCATTCTAATTTGGTTTAAATCCGATCATTGGATCATGAAGAGATCAACGATTTGTATTTTAATGTAAATATTTTTGACAACCTTGCTGTTGCTGTCTTTGACTCGCATTTTGAATGTGATTCTATAAACAAATCTCACTCGATGGCATAACTCAAGTCTCTATTGCGTTCGTCAATTAAGCGAGAGTAAAAGCAATACCAATAAAGCCTGTGGAAAACAATTGATTAACGTCACTTCTGCTGCCTCTAAAGGCCGGCCCACATAGAACTTTGGCATTGGCTTTGGCGTTGGCTTTGGTTTGACAGAACGCACGTCAAAAGTATGCTTGCTACAATGAACGCTTGACAGCGAATGCTTGGACCACTAAATTAACGTACTCACCGACAGTTAAATTAATATTTCATATCAATAATTGCATTTAAAACGATATTTCTTGCCCGCACTTCATTAAAAAGGAAAAATATATTTCACATAATTTTATTTATTTGTAACAGCTGACGAGCGACGCACGCGAATAGATGACCAGTTGGCCATCTTTTTGCTTTGTGTTGGCGTGAGCGTTGTCGAATTTCGGCTATTTATGTGGACGGCTGCATTTGAATTCATGCATTCATAGTCAGCTGTTGAAGCGACGCCAGCGCCAACGCAACGCCAAAGTTCCAGTGTGGACGGGGGCCTTAAGTGTTCATGCACTTTGCGTTTGAAATGTAATGTTTCTCAAGATGCACAGCTGGTATTCAGCCTCCTGCTGTTAGCGCCTGTCAACAACTCCCGCGCGCCTGATAAAATAAAGTGCGTGCTTATCAATTTGAAATAAAATTAAGTACAGAAAAGAATTTTAAATTATATTCGAATATCTACAAAGTAGATAATAAATCTAAGCCGCTATTATTTGGCGCTTGTGTGTGTAACGATTATCAGTTGCTGTTATCAACCCACCGCGCGCGGCATCTTTCTCGCGAATTGTCCGTAAATAAGTATTTATTTGTGTTTACAATGTATCTGCTATATCTAATGCAAACAGGATGTTGGGTTACCCGAATCAGCCACTGGAGAAAATTTAGTGCCTCACAAAAACGTAAGCGCGTAGGTTTGCAATGGCTTTTGTTATCAACAAAAACAATAATCGATGTTTATTGTGTGGCTATAAGAAATCTGCAGCAATGTTAATATTATAATTAATTAAAAGTACATTTGTTTCCATTGGTTTGTGTGTGTTTTTTTTTTTCTTACTCTTTGACTGCGCTCTATAACCGCGAATTCTTTGCCTATTCCGCCGCCGCATCTATGGTCTGGTATTTAAATGTAAACGCAGCACTGTGCCAATTCTCAGTTCAGTTTCTCGCAGCCAGCACACGTCTCTACAAGGAACGCGTGTTTTTACTTGCACGTTTTTTTTTAGCTCGCATAAATATAAGTTACCGAATAGTGTTTCGTGACTAAATTTTAGTAGTGAAAAAAAAAACGGCAAAATTGATTGTTTAAGTGAAACGTCAAAGATTTCCACCGTTTACTGTATCAGCTTACCAGCGGAGGAAGACGGCGAAGTAAACGGCAAAACGGCGAAACGCAGCAGAAGTTTTACAAGAATGTTCAAAGCCCGCCTAAAGACGGGCGCCACTCCGGAAATGGAGGTATCAGCCTACTTTTCCTTAGACGTAAAACAATTCACTTTGGCCCCGAAGTTGTATGGTATTTAAAAGCATTCAGCCCTATCGCCAATTCCATGTGAATAAATCTTTCCCATAATTTAACTTGCAAAACAAAAACAAATTGTGAAAAATTGTTTTTTTTTTTTGCTTTATAATTTTTGGGAATATGTGTTCATGTGAAATCCGCGATAGGGCCGATTATTTTTCAATCAAGGCTGGACTGATGCGCCATGCGGAAAAGGATAATCTATAATCTTTATGAAGCCATTATCAAGCCTTTCCTCCATTAGGTCTTTGTCTTGCGGAATTCACTACAAAAGTCTACATTCGTTAGGAAGTTAGAGCGCGCGCAAAGGTCCCATTGTTGCAATCAGAGGTGCGATCCGAACCACATTTTAACTCCAGCGCTTGACGCTATGCTTGGCTTCGTCCGCAGTTCGCTCCACCTTAAGGCTAAGGCGCCCAAGTTTGTTTTTCAACTCGGTGTATGAGCGTTCGACAATCTTTGAAACTTTGAGTTGATACGGCTACCTCCGATTAGATATATCTCATTGCATGCCTCTGGTTCAATAACTTTCCCTACCTTCGCTAAAAGCCAATCTAAAAAAAAAAAACGAAAAGCTCATTTTAAATATTTTTACAAGGGTTTATTATGTTTCACCAGTGTAATCAAATTTTGTAATCAATTTTTTACCAACTTCCCGATGAGCCAGAGACTTGTAACTTCAAACTCAACTCGGGGGCCCATGACAAGGTAATATAAAACTGGAATGAATCCGCTAGGTGGCGCGGATATACAGATATTTGGAAAATCGTATATATAGTCCGATTTGTTATAACATATAGATACATAGATATGTACATATATATGTATTACTTAAATGGAAATAAATAACCACAAAAAATTTAGCCGTTAGGTGTTGCGTGGATCGATTTTTCATCATTTTTACTAACCACAACTAAAAGCCTGTCTTTAAAATGTTTGCTTACAAGTAATTTATTGTATTTTAAAACGACAAAAATTAAAAATTAAAAAGTCTGAGTGAACGACAAATTACCTTATTCTCAAAGCTGACCTTCAGTAGTAAAATTGGAATTTCCTTTTTTTTACCTAAAAATAGCATGCGATGAACTTTGAGAAAAAAATGTATCCGTTTTTTTTTTTTTTGTTTTTGTGGCCATGGAAAAGAATTTCTTGATACAATAACAGCTAAGGTATGTATTTAAAACAGTGAAGACTGGTTTCAGGTCAAAAAAGAAAAAAAGAATAAAACCTTCATAAAGATCAAGCGTATTCTTCTATCCAACTAGAAAATTTTTCATGAGTTCTAAATCTCTAAAGCTGGAAGGGGAAAGCTTTATTGCTATCTCTTCTAGTTCTCGAGATACTTGATTTTGTCTCCTTTTTTCAAAAATAGAACACTGTGCGGCGTGTATGTTTAAAAAAAAAAAATAACACAAATGAAAGCTGGGCCATTCCATTGTGACTATTGGGGCATTTTGCTCCAGAATCTGATCAATTGCGAATAAAACTGCGAAAGATATTTTTTTACATAAAACGATAACTTAGTTCTTGTAACTATCATTTGAGTGAATGTGACTGGTGGGACACTGAATCGACTTGAATTCTCGTATACAAATTTAAGATTATCGTTAATTTCTTCATGATCCAAGAATCGGATTTAATTAAACCAAATTAGTATGGGACCACCTGTGAGGTAAGACCTTTCCTTGAAAAAAGAATTATAGAAATCGGTTAACGTGGTCCAATCTTTGGATCATGAAGAAATTAACGATAATCTTAAATTCGTATACGAGAATCTTCCTAACGAGGTCCAGATGCATTCACAGGGAGCCGGTCTCGAGTTATGTAAACTCTCGACCTGTGAATTCCATTCTGGGCACACTATCACCCGACTTGGACGGGACAGAACTTTATCTGCCCCCGGAGACCCGCACCACAATAGCCCAACTTCGCCCTGGATATTGAAGCAGGTTAAACTCATACCTGAGCAGAGTGAATGAAGATGCGTCCAACCAGTGCCCGGCATGCGTAGAGTCGCCACATGTCCCACGGCACCGCTTCGCTTGCCCCTAAAACCCCACTTAACTAACGCCCCCTGTCCCTGTGGATAGCCCCTGTAGAAGTTGCGCACTTCCGGGCCATTAGCTGAACCTGACGACAACGATGAGCCGACCCGAGCGGGTTTTAGTACCTGCTACAACAACAGCAACAACAACAACAACAACTAAGAAAGAAAGTTGCAACAATTTTAATATTTTTTTTTTTCAATTCCAATTTCGCACACTTTCGATAACAGAAGCAACAACAAAATACACTTAGTTCTCTTTTTATGCGTTTTTTTTTTTAGGCATAAAGCACTTCGAATGAGAATCAAAATTTTCGAAGTGAAGTAAAAGCAAAAAAAAAAGTAGTAGCGTTGTTGCTGCTGTGCTTACAGTTTTTCAAACGGTGATAAAAAGTTGCCGACTCGTTATTACACGAGGCAATTTTTTGTTGAACACAACAAAAATATTTTGTATTAATCAATCAGTTAAAATACTTGAAATACACAAACCTCTTAATTCAGTTGAAAAAAAAAGATCGATTTCACCAGGCAACTGTATGCAACAAGAAGTTGCCTCTAAAATCACCTCATATACATACATATAAACTTGCTTTGATGGTATCTTCTTACTTATCTACAATCCCCTATCAGAACTGATCAGAGTGCAATACTTACATACATACATACATATAAATTTAAATATTTTCTATCTTGCAAGATTATTTGACATCAAAATATTTTGCTGTATTAAACCGTATGTCCCGTTGATGTCATTAAATATTCGTACATACCTACACATACATATGTATATATGTATCAACAAACATACATATTTACACTATTTGTTGTATGGTTTTGATGAACTTAATTGATGAGTCCCATGATTACTTGCATTCAATCACAAGAAAGTCGTAAAAGTTTTTTAATCAAACAAGCATTGATGAATAAAGGAACATTTGTTGTGCACACATAAGTATGTACATATGTATGTTAGGGCGGGTCAATTTTTATGGAAGATTTTTTCTACTATGCATGTATACTACAGAAGGATGCTACGTTTAATTCTAAGCGAATTTGCCAAAGAAAGACTGGGTCTAAAATCAATTTGGAGTTTGCCAAACTGCGAACATAGGTTTCTTAGCATTTTGCTGTGTTTTGGGTTTTTTTTTGGTATGAAGAAATAACTTGCACCATGGTTTCTTCGGCAAATTTGCTTAGAATTACACGTAGAATACTGTGCTAGACCCGTATTGTCAAAAAATAAATTTACCCGCCCTAATGTATGTACGTACATATGTATGTATGTTTTTTTTTCCTCGGGGATGTGTCTAATATGTGCATGCATGTATAGCTGCGAGCAAAAAAAATAATAGCGGTAAAATTCAAAATGATGCTACTGGTAACTAATGTTTTTTTTATTTATTGTTAATAATTTTCATAAAAAATATGGGTCGATCTGTATCAGAAAAAGCACAAAAAAAGTTTCAAAGCTTGCACAAAGTTTACAAAAGTTAATTAAAAAAAAAAAAAAATTGTTCATCAAAATTTCAAAATTTTTCAAATCGAGTGTTGGCGCATTTTCTTCCATACAACGCATGAACCAAATTTATTCGTGTACGGAACCAAATGGGTGTGCGACAAAAAAAAAAAAATCTAAAAAATCAACTGTAATTTTTAGCGACTTGAAATTTGCGCTTTGTTATCCTAAAATCGAATGTG
Source organism: Rhagoletis pomonella (assembly GCF_013731165.1). Lineage (NCBI taxonomy): Eukaryota > Metazoa > Arthropoda > Insecta > Diptera > Tephritidae > Rhagoletis > Rhagoletis pomonella. The sequence goes on along the minus strand of NW_023458561.1, from coordinate 69,396,822 downwards.
CTACAAAACTGCATACTCAAAATCTTCTGAAAAATCTAATTCGAAAAATCGAAATTTTGATGAACATTGTTTTAAATTTAATTTATTTTTGTGAACTTTGTGCAAGCTTTGAAACTTTATTCATGCGGTTTCTGTTACAGATCGATCCATATTTTAAATGAAAATTATTAACAATATATAAATAAATAAACATAGCTTACCAGCTGCATCATTTTGGTTTATACTGCCATTATTTTGCTCGCAACTGTAAGTATATACTGGGGGTTGTGAATGGGCTTGTGTGGACGTCTGTATATTCGTATGTATGTAAATTTAGTTATCTATACATATCTACATATGCATGTACGCAAATCTAAGCTGCTGATCGTGTGCGTACATCGTATAACTGGAAGTAATCGCCAAGAAGTTTAGAATAAGGTCAATGTGAATAATTTATTTCAAAATGCATAGCCGATAAATATGTTTTCATTTTAATTTTGCTTTCATTCGTACACCATTCTTTAAATGCTGGCCACAAAACGCCAGTCATCACCAAAATAATATAACAAAAAAAAAAAAAAACAATTCAAAAAGACAACAAAATTAATAAACATTTACCTGTATTTTATTTTAGCTGCCAACCACCATTGAGGGGGGTGTCCTTTCAATATTTCACATTTTCTTCTCTTCATCTCTGCTGCTATCATCAACAAAGCAAACTTTTACAACCAACAAAAACAAAAAAAAACCCATTTGACAACAAACGTTTTCGGCAATAAATAAAAGAATTTAAAAAATTCGGCACTGTGACGTTGCGAAAAAACCACAACCAGGAACAGTTTGATTTGCATACCCATCCACACAAAAACACACACGCTCGCCAACACCACCTGATAATTAATAAAGAATACATACATACAGTGCGGTGATCTAAGCACAAATCATGAAGAAAAATGACCCGCCTTTAGCTTGCCGCAGCGGCCAGTTGATTAACAAATCAACTGTCAGCACAAACGCGACGGTGGCAACCACGGCTGCAACGACTGGCAGTGTCAGCTTCAGGGGTAGCAGCTCGTCTACTACAACCGTTATTACGACAAACTATGGCGATCGGCAGCGAGTAGTTTACAATGAAACCATCAGCGCCCTCATACGCGGCCTCCATGACACCGGTATTCGAGATATCAACACTTTGCATTTGCCCCTAGTCGATGAGGCGGGCGAAGAGCCAGTAGCCGCCACAGCTGTACAGCCAGTAGCGGCGCAGCAGCAGCAGCAGCAGCAGGAGCCATTACTCAACACCACCAAACCGCTGGATCATTCCAGCTCGACGCCGAATTCGGTGCTATCTACGCCACCAAGGGCCAAATCGGAAATCGTGCCGCATGCCTCGCTGCCGCGTCTCATCATTAACATCGATCGACCGGCTGATGATGAAAGCGTGGGCGGTAGAATGGTTGCGGGCGCCCATGGAACTTATACATCGCGTTCACTATCCCCTGACGATCTGGAGTTGGCCAAACAAAATGGCACCGATTTGCCGCTGAGTCCGGGAGGACGTCGATTCAGCCAATTTAATTTTGCGCTGCGCCGTTTTTCGCACGTACACAACCCGGCGGTACACAATGGGAGAATTCCCATTTCAAAATTTTCGATTGTAACTAACCAAAAAGTCGCATGCCTTGATCACGCCTTGATCTATTCCTAAACGTTGCTCTGTTGCATTCGCCAAATCCTCGCCACCTCTGTGTGCTCGCCTCACTCACTCAATTGCTGGTTCGTTCATCTCTCGATCATTCCTATTCGCCTGTTGCCTGCGCTGCCCACTGTCCGCTCTGCTCCGCCGCACAAAGCCACATCTTTTTTACGCTTCGTCTTCAATGCTACGCTAATTCCGGCTGGCCCTTTCGTTTTGCCCCGGTTTTAGTTCTAACTTCTGCACTTACATATCTGTTTGCCTAACCAACTAAACACTATTCTGCCAACTCTACTGCGTTATTCAGCTACTCTCTTCGCTTAACGCTTTCGCTTGCTATTCTCTTCTGATCTTCGCCTTGCGCCTACTTTTTCCTTCTTGACTTGTTTCAATTTTGCTACTTAATCTTCCAGTCTAGTGTCATCACTCAACCGCACTTGTTAGGCAGCTCCCTTTTCGCTCCCCATTTCATAAAACGTTGTAGTTTCAGCTACCTTTGCTTGCGTCTATTTTTACACATCCATCCTTTGTTATCTCGCTCGCAGTCAATTGGTTGCATCGTTTGTCTGGACTCATCAGGGGTATTCTCTGAGTCTTGCAATGCCCTTGCATGGTGCACAGATTGCACAGTTAAAACCGGTTTTCGTATGGGACAGCTTTGCAAACCGTGCAATCCGTGCACCGTGCAAGGGCTTTGCCAGACTCAGAGAATACCCCTATCGTTTTAACTATCGTTAAGTGTAGTTGCATGCAATCGTGGTTTGTTGGCTGGCTTGGCTGCTAATTTTGCTTTACTTTTATTTTTATTTTTTGCTGTTGTCGTTCTTGCGGCGTTCCCATGCTTTGATCTGTTGTTGAAGTTATAAATAAATAGTCAGCACGATGGATTCAATAAGGTGAGTGAGTTTCATGTAAAGAGCTCGACGACATGCATGCATTTTTGTTACAACATTCTGCAGATTGAGGGGTCGAGTGATGGGTTTAGTGAACGATCTCACTGATCTAAAAATTAATATTTAGCTTTTAGTTTTTCCATCGAGGTGTATGGCATTGCCCTGAAAACACCGAAATATGGTATTAAATATGCATTGATATTGACGATATCGCGCGTTGAATAATATAGAGATTTAACTCAAAATTTACGTTTTTGAAGATTTCATTATTTATATTAGTATGCTTTATAAGTAGAATTATTGAATGTAACAGATAACCAAACTTCCCAAATGTAGCGAAGTTATGTATGTGTATTTCCAACTGTCGTTTTGTATACCAAATGTATGAATTGATAAAAGTTTGATTGGGTTTTCCCAAAAAATCGAAATTTTGAAATACTTCGTTACATTATTAAACGTGCGATATGTATTTCCCACCGCATTATAAAGTGAACAAATGAAATAAGTCACAATCATCAATTATTTTTATACAAGGAAATAATAAAATAACAAAATTCATTAGCCACGAGCAAAAAAGGTAATTAAATAAAATAAACATCATTTCTAAACAATGTCAATGTCAATGGTTTTATAAAACAAAATGAATAATTCTTTACATTTTGACAAATACGTCATTACAATCATGATACAAAAAAGAAGGTAGTTCCATTGGCACTTTTTCGTCGCCATATTAACAACCTGACAATCAAGTAGATTGTGACATTTCGTGCTCGCATACCCAATATCTAAAACCCTCCAAATTTTGTTATTCATTTGTTGGTTATTTACAAACATCTTGTTCTTAGAATCGACTTTTGAACAAGCAAACGGTATATTGTTAGGCACGGCTCGGTTACTAGTACAATAATTTTGGATTAATGCGTCCAACTGCTTAACCTAAAGCAAAAAATTTTGACACAGACCTGTGGTCAAACAATTACACGTTAGTTTAAAATAAAGATTTCTAACTTTCAGATACAAATTTATGAATAAATTCGGTTTTAAAAAATACTGTGGTCACCGTAGCCGGAGTTGACTTACATTTTCTCTGTCAAAATTCTAATTTTGCCCAATTTTTTAAGGGATCCGTCTCCGCTTGTCACCCCAAAACCATTGAACAAATAACCGAACATTTCCCCTTTTGTTTTTGAAAAAGAAGAGGTCTAACGCTCAATAAGTTGGTAATTGTGTTTCTAGTTTTCATACTAACAATAAATCATCAATTTTGTTTCACACCCCCTCCAATATTGAACATTACAATATATTTGTTTTTATCCACTGAAACAACGATATTGTTGAAATATACTAGAATTAGATAATACTCACGGCTCTGAAAGTCATGAGGCCCATGGGTCGCAAAGTAAATTCCGTTTTCAAGTTACTTGAAAGACATGGACAAAGGCAATATCGAAATTGTAATTTCAGTGTCTGAATTATATCAGAAATAAACGTATCCGATATAGAAGACTGTAATAGTCCTGGCTAGCTACATTGTGAAATAATCAGATGACATAACGACACGAAAAAATTTAAAAATATTATTAAAAAAATTGTATTAACGTAAAAATAAAGATTTTGGCAAGTAGCTATCGAATTTAATGTAAACTTTTAACGTTTTTAAGAAAAGATATCAATTATTTTTAAAACGTAAATGTTAATATAACTATTTTATTTATATTCCCAAATTTAGGATATAAAGTCCCCTCTACCAAAAAATTTAAATTGGGTAACGCCGCTTCGAATTTTTTACAATTGAGCAATTGTCAAAAATCTCCTTTTTAATCAAAAAGTTGTTTATTGAAACTACCTTCTTTTTTGTATCATGATTACAATCAATTAGTCATCAAAATTTTGTTTGGCTCTACATTGAAACGGTAAATTTTTAGACCAAATAAGCATTCATGCAAATTTACTTCAAAAGTTTATCCGCGGTCGATATCTAACGAAATTTTTAATATTTATTTTCAATTGACTCAAAAAGTACTCATTAAGCAGCAAGTAGTTGAGTCGATTTTTTCTCAGTATTTACCGCTGCATGGCTCTCTCAGCTGCAACGGGTGTTCAACTTATTTTACGTCTTTTTTTGAAATCTTAATGTTTCTTAAATAGCCGTTTTTAAAAACATTTGAAGAAATTCGTTTCGCAACACGATATTTCAAAGAAATTATTTCTTAACTAAAATCACCGTAAACTGTGACTATATACATATAAATATCTGAATTTCCAGGGATGTTTTTTTCCAGAATTGGTAGAATTTCCGCGATTGTAGCCAAAATAAAGTCGACTCTAGTGCTAAAAGTTATTTAATATTTCGATAAAAACTAATTACTAATTAATTAGTAGGAAAACTCCGTGGAAACATATTTTAGAAAATTCTAATAAATTTTACATTCTTGAAACTGTCTATGATATTTTCGTGAAACATTTACATACAACTCAGTTCTAATGTGAACATAAATATGAAACAAACTGTATTCTAGCATCAACATACATATGTGGCAAGTAAGAAAGCATTCACGTAAGTAGTTTATGTCTATTTATTGTTTAACAATAACAGACAATGTCTTTAAAACATAAAGGTCTACCTACATATATGCCCACATTGTATGTGAGAGCCGCGCAGAGTACACTGAGGGTGTTCACAGTATGGACCAATTGCTATGCAAGAACGCCAAATAATTGACAGTTTAATAAAAATGGGTTTTAAACGAATAACTAAATGCTTTAGGTGTTGAGTTATTTTGGGGTAAAATGTTTCATTTCGAAAATGTCCCAGTCTTCACTCTCGAATAATACAAACATATCGCGCACTAACCGCAAAAAAAAAAACGTAAGCGAAATTTTTTTTCGAAATTTTCTTTTTGATGCAAAAATATTCCTAGAGCATCTAGATACATTTCTGCACCAAAAAGAAAATTTTGAAAAAATTGTCGCTTACGTTATTTTGGCTGTTAGGGCTCGATATCGATTTTTTCGAAATTTTTTTTTTTTATGCAAAAATATTCCTACAGCCCGGGATTAATTTCTGCATCAAAAATCAAATTTAAAAAAAATGTCGTTTACTTCTTTTTGACTGTTAGGGCTCGATATGTGTATAAGAAAATATGTACCGCTTCCAAGAGTGAATACCGTTCATCTGTGGAGTTTAATGATCCGTAATCGTAGTATCGTAAAACTTAAATAGTATCACTACGCGTGCGTGAGTATGTGTGGTTTGTATGTTGCTTTTAGTTGTTGAACATTGTGTTGTGCTAAGAACGCAAAGCGTTGTAAGTCAAGGATTGTTGTGGCTGTGGTTTATGTATATCTGATCGCGCTGTTACTTCTCGATCGCTGTGAACTTCACTGTCAGTGACTTGCCCTTGCATAGATGCAGGCATTACATATATATGTACATACATACATATGTACATACGTAAATACAAAGCAAGCGCTTGAAAAAAAAACCTTCTAATGAAATGAATTTATATTAAAAAAAATTTGATTTCATAAAAATGTAAAAAAAAAATAAGTTTTTATTCAGTGCGTGCGTTTTGAGCGTTTTTGTTTTTTGTTGTAAAACTAGCACCGTCACCAAATTGACGGTTGTATTGTGAGAAACACAATAATTTTTTTTTGGTTTTTTCTCATTTTGTATTTTCCCTCGCCATCGACATCATCCTCTTCGACGAAACCATCCGTTGCCATTTAGCTGCTCATTTGCGTCACTCTTTGGCTTGGATGGAATCCCTTTTGTTAAACGCAATGGAATTAATGCACTTTTACAACAACAAATCCTCAAAGTTATGTTTTAAATTTGCATCGTGCAAGTGAATTAAATTAAAAACGTAAGAGTTTTGCCTTTCTTTGCGCGCTCTCACACGTCTATAATTCTCGTAATTTTGAAAGGTTCTGGTTTTGTAAATGCAATCAATTTGTTTTTTTTTTTTTTGTCGACATGAGTAAGACTTTTGGCACAGTCTTCTAGGGGATTTTTGTAGGCGGTATAATAAAAAATATTCTACTACGCTCATTTTTCAATTTCTTTGGTATTCTTTTATTCGGACATATCAGGTTTGGGAAAAAAATATATTCAGTTCTGTGGTATATTCAATTCCCGCGCTATTCGCGTATATCGGAGCCAGCCACCTATACGACACCTCTACAGCGGCTTAAATCTGTGCAGGTATAATGCCGCCCGGTCCCGGGGACTTGAAAAGTTTGAAGGAGTTTTTTTTGTCCATGCACAGCGACGATTATGGGCACCTGTTCGGCGCTCCTCACAAAACCCATTCGCCTTTCTTTTATTTCGGACTGGTGGATTCTTCCCAGTTCAGCTTTATAACTTGAACTCAAAAGTATCCATCAGAAATTTTGTTGTTCGGCCACCTGGCTCTGAAGCAGCAACTTCGTCTCAGCCACGCACCGTCCGTTGTGTGGTATTGAACCTTAGTTAATAAAACTGGCTGCTGAATATTACCGCTTTGTACGCTTTCTTGAAAAACACTTGGGGGACAAAATAATTGTCTTTCTATATGAAACACTTCTACCTTTTGTTATACAATGCCATGCAATGCAATAAGCACTTCCCCTTCAAACAATACAAACGTCGACATCTCTTCGTTTCTTTATCTTTTTTGGCAATTTTTTTTATTTAAAGCCAAAATGAATTACACGAGTATTTTTTGTCGTTTTTTAATGTAGCCAATCACGAAAAGTCACCAATCATTGCAACTTAAAAATCAGAAAAAATTAAATAATATTCTCATAAAGTTTTTCATCACTGTCATAAATCTGCCAAAAACCTAAAGCCGCTGTGTTGCCACTTAACATTTCAATTTGAATGAACTACTAGTTGAACCATGTATTCGGTACCAAAACGAACTGCGCAGTACTTGCACTTTTTTAGTCATTTCTGGCGCACTAAAAACGCTTTCAGCAGCTCGAAATTCGCCCTAATTTGTGGTGAAAATGTTTCAGCTCCTCTTTGTGTTTTGCAATTTAGCGATCGTTAACATAATATCTGTAGTAAGGCTATATATATCTCGCCGAGCGAGTATAAATCTACCTGACCCTCTTAGCCACAGAAATACATAGTACCGTTAGAGAAAGACGAGGGTTAAAACTCATAGAACTCAGCGCATTGCTCCACATGACCATTTGAGATTAAAACGCATTAAAGCTTAAATGGAGAATCGTGCTAGAGCCAAAACGACACCCGCCGAATTTCTACTCGTTTAAGACACGCGCAACATCCGACACGACATTAAAAAATATCAGCAAAAAAAACCAAACAAAACAGATTTCGTTTACTTCCAAGCACCAAAGATGCAGTGGAAAACTACAAACAGCCAGTGAGGAGTTTTGAATCCCCGCCCGCCGACTGCAGCTAATGCACGTCAGCGCGAAACCACAGCATCCACTCTGGCTGGCTGAGCTCTCTCACTGTCGCCGCCGCCGCCACCACCACCAGCACCGTCGCTGCAGTTGTGATTTTCTTTGGCTTTCTGACCAGCACCTGCAAGGTGGCCAAGCGTTTTTGGATCGCAGTCATCGCGCGCGCACCACACAGCTACAACGTATCGAAGCGGTTGAACGGTCAAGACGCGCATGCGCAACACACGTCGTTTATTTTGGTGCTTTAACGAACCGAATTGCTGTGCGGCTATTGTCATCAATGCGCTTGCCGAGCAACGGCTTAATCGCTGCGATTTGAACGGTGTTATTAAAAAGTCGGTTATTATTTGGTTGTTATTTGTGTAGCAATGCGATTTGTTGACCAAACAGTGGCGGCCAGGCCATAAGCGGTTAGCCTGTCTGATTGAAAAGCGTCGAATGCAATGAGTTTGGCATTTGCTTTGTTGTTATTGCAATTTTTGCGTTATAAATAGCAATATGCGCTCCGTAAAAAAAAATAATAATA
>NW_023458561.1:69379375-69388303 GCF_013731165.1 Rhagoletis pomonella | reverse complement strand
ATTCAAGATACTTAAAAGATACTGACTACTCGCGCATTGTACTTAGAATATTTCCCATCCGACGACACTTAACTAAATGCCCTCTGCATTTAGCCACACTCACCATCGACTCGCTTTCCCACCCCCATTCAGTCAGTCGGTATCACCGTATCACCAGACGTTCCACTTACTGGCTAAGTCGGTGAGCACAATGCTGCCGCGAACATTTTTCCGCACCGTATGGCACGTATACCAACGGCGCGAAGCACAGTGGGATGAAGGGCATCAAATATGAGCGGAAAAGAAATACTTAAATTTACATAGAACCAACAGTGAGCATTTATAGGCATTTTTTATTTAATCATATACAATAATGTATATACATAACGGATACTTAGTAACCCAATATTTTTTTTTTGTGGAAAAGCTGAGATAAAATAATTCCAAAAATATATAGTGTTGAAGATGAAAAGGGGTAAAAAATGCCACCTCATGTAATTTTTTTTATACATTATAATTTAGGCGATCGCTCTCTAGGCGCCAAAGTTAAATTCAATTTTATTTAAATTTAATTTTTAATTTTCACGGAATAATGGAATTTTAACGAAGCCGCTTCTAATTACATTTAAGGAATTGAACTCCGAATTCTCCGTATAGTAGGGGTTGGCAATAAACCATAAACATCACCTCAACACAGTAGAGAAAAATAATATGCTAAGTGAAAACAATAACAACGTTAAATTTTCTTTGAGCTCTTTTTTTTTTACAAGTGAGTCGGTTCAATTTGCAACAATGCATCTAAAACACTTGCGTAAACATCGATAATCTGTTTTGGTACAGGAGAAAAGGTCACACAGGAGCGTAAACAAAATTTGTTGCATTATTTACATACAATTAGCTGTTTACACAAAATGTGCAATGAAATTACGTACTTAAAGATGCAACTGAACAAAAGAGATTCTATTTTCGATTGCCTTTTGGCATCAGTTAAACAGTAGACAACAGTTGTTAGATGAGCAAAATAAACTCACCCATAATCTATATAAATTACGGTGCATTACAACAGATATAAAAAAAAATATATACAGTGCCGGACAAAAGTATTGGCACAGAGAATTTTTCGCAATATATGCAAAGTTTTTTATTCTAATTTATTTTCAATATTTTTTAATAAAAATATAGTTCGTACTAAAAAATTGCGTTGATTTTTGGACATTTTTTTAGTAGAAGGTGTTGCTCATTTTCTCCATACAAAAAATAATTGTCGAACATACTTTATACGGAAGAACCTAACTGAAAAAAAATTGCCAAAAATCAATGCGATTTTTTAGCACCTTCAAGCTTGCACTTTGTTATACTAAAATTAGTTGAGCTATAAAACTGCATACTTAGAATTTTTCTAAAAAATCTGAATAGAAAGTTGCAAATAAGTATGCAAATTTATTGAATTTTCCTGAGTTTTGCACAAAATTTAGAGATTTAGTTTTTATGTTTTTTGGTGTAGGACGAACTATATATTTATAAGAAATTATCGAAAATAAATTAGAATAAAAAACTTTTCAGATATTGCGAAAAATTCTCTGTGCCAATACTTTTGTCCGGCACTGTATATATATGTATATGCATTTAAAAACATCCACTAAATCACTGTGGCAAAATTAACGCGATTGTGTGAAACAAAGTTGAGAAGATAACTGTATTTGACGCTGAAAACAGGAATAGAAACAAAAAATAGCGACAATGTGCTGCTGACATCACGATCTGCATATGTAAATATGTATATCGATACTAGCAGTGATGTGATATCGATAAATATCAACTAAAATATAGCAAATAAGAGATCCGTTTTGTTATTAAAGATGTCGGTACCGTTGAGTACTTGTTAATTTTTAATTTTTAATTTATTTGAATTTACATTATTCCATACTCCCAATTTTGCCTCACTGTGCAACTACATGCAGGCGGCAGCGCAATAATTTTCCGCACAATATATGAATTTGAAGTGACTGCATCGTAGTCGCACTGAAGACGCGCTGCGGTCTGCCTGTTATCAAGAATTGCATTCACACCCACATCAACCACCACTGTCTCAACAGCAACAAAGCAACAACAACAAAAAATAGCGCCTGTCGCTGCAAACTTACTGCTTAGCGCTTGAGGTTTGACGCTTGCCGCCTTGCCGCCTTGCCGCCTTGCCTGGCGATTGGAGAACGAAACACCGAACAAAAATAAAGAAACGCATCTCTTCTTGATCCGTTGATATCAGACGTGAAGTCTCGGCGTCGTTTTGTTGTTGAATTGTTGAACGCGTCGGTTGGTTAAAATATTCATTGTCAGTTGCCTTGCAAAAGGCCAAGTTAATAGACAGTGAGCGAGAAGCGCGCGCGCCCTACAGCCACTATCAAAATCGGTAGCGCGAAATTCTTGACGGCAGAGATTTTTCTTTTGCAAGCGGAGCGTAGCGCGTGCGTGTATAATCAAAACGATTCGTTTACGTTTTGCATTTTTTGTTTTAGTTTTTAACTTGCTTTTTTAAAACTAGCTGATCTGATTGCGGATTCAGACTGAATGACCGAAAGATGTGTTTTTTTTTGTTTGTTTGTTTTTGGTTACGTTTGGCGCACGCGCCAAAGCATTGTGATGCCAAATAGTGTGTAGTGAAGTTAAAAGAAAAAAGTTTTAATTCATAATTTTTCTGTGATATTCTAAATATTTAGATATATAATTTTTATAAGTATGAGCTGGTGAGACATTTATCGTCAAGTTTCTCCTGCCGCGCAAAGTCATTATAAATGCATAAATAAACAGAACGGGGAAAAAAATAAAAAATAGCAATAAATTTAGTTATAAATTAAATGGAGTGACAACAAAATCGCATCGCTATTATCAAAACAAATAAACTAATATTTATTAAAATGCCCACACAACCACCGCCAGATCTTCGTTTTTACTAACTGAAGTGTTCAAATACTATTTAGAAGCATGTGCATAATTAACTTTACGAATATTAACTACACAAAAAAAAAAAAAAAATGTCTGCCATCAACTGTTGAGTAGTAGTGTCTTTTGATTTTTTATCTACTAATCGCAACAAGTGAAGTCCGCGCGACCCTTTTTGGTGGAAAATCGAAGCGAGCGCCCATCGTTTACCCATCCATATCGCGCACGGAAATCTACGCAGACATTTTTCAACGCGCTCTTGACACTTTTAATTGGTGACAAAATACATACATACTTTATACATAGAGACAAGAACTTTATTCCCCATTTTTCGTAATTTAATGTAAAAGGCGGTGCGCTGTTCGCACCACAATTAGTATGAAGCTATCAAAGAGTTTGGACGAGCTGATTCTGAGCGCGTCGCGTCTAAGTCTAAATAATTTACGTTCACCAACACGGAAGAAAACAAAAAATGTTAGTATGTCTTCTTATATTATAAATTTGCTCCTTACCAAGCTTTTTTTTTTTTGAAGTTATAAAGATGTCTTGTGTAGTTTTTGATAAGCAAAAGCCTTAACTAACAACATAGTATGAAAGTATGTAGTGTGGTGTTGATTTTGAATTCCTTCCTTTCAAGTTTTAACATTTTTCCAGTGTACTTTCAGTTGCCTTTCAGTTTGTCAAGTTTTCGCTTGAAAAACAAACAGACGTCAATTGCATCAGCAGATAACAGTGTTTTCTTAAATCTCTGACGCCAAACCCAAACCCTGAAGTGCTGAGAGTAGATACTCAAACTTAACCATATACTTCTTAAAGGGCTAACCAGTGCAAATTTTGTTTAATTAAAAATTTTTAAACTAAAAAACTACTTCTCATTCAGCTCTAATTTTACCCTTGCCAGTGGATGCTATTACGAGTGCGCATCTAAATGTAGTGTTAATTCGCATGTGATCCTACCTTAAAGTACGTTTACATATAAATATAATCGCGTTTCAAAGCCGGTTTGTTAATCACCCCGTTTACAAGTCAAATCACGAATTATTAGCTGTCAACTTTGTTGCGCCTGTTTTTTTCGCAACTCAAGGAGTTGTCCAATTTCTTCTCTGTGCCACTGTGGTCACTTTTTTTCTGCTATATTAAGGCATTTAAATATATTTCAACTAAAAATATACCTTTACAAAACTCGCTGGCGTCAATTTTCTACATTTGACATTTCTCCTATTCTTCGCAATATTCGATAAAATTAGGTTGGACACTAAAAAGTTATCGGTTTAATCTGATATCATTTGCAAATTAACAATCGAGGAATTCTGTATGGCTCATCTCTTTTTAATTACAGAGTAGGAGTTAAGCACGAAAATGAGGATAATCTCTATATATGTATATATGTAAACGTACTTTTACTCATCTTGTCAATAGTCTCATAAACTAATGTGAAAGTTTGTTTGTTGGTCCATTATGCGCGTCTAAAATATTCATCTGATTGCGAAAAAAATTTAAGGAGTCATTATGGCCATATTCGGAAAGGTGTTTTGAGTTAGTTTGATCCGCTAGGTGGGGCTGGAGTCGCAATTTTTGTGAAATTAGTATTTTTGATCAGATTTGGGTCTTTTTTGAAACATATGTACAGGTGTGGAGGATAGCTTATTAAAAAGAAACACTTTTAAGAAAGGATTTTCCTACTAAATACGTGGGCGCTGCAAACCTTAACAAATAAATAAACCCGCATGTATTTTTCCCTTTGCGCAATGCCCCAATATTAAATAAATATGGACACTGAATTTCAAGAAGCTAGTCGCAGTATGAATTTGAATTTTTGTCTATTGTATTTGAAGCGTAGTTGGGTATCAAAGGGTATCTACTCTAAACTTATCGGAAAGACTGAATAATATCGCATCGTGTTCTCCCGGGTCTATGGGATAAACTATTATTTTTTTTTATCCTTTACCATTTTTGGTGTGCATCCTCAAAATGTTGGCCATGCTACAATTCGAAACTAATAAGAGTATGGAAAAGATTATAAGCTATGTATATACATACCTACATACATATGTACGTATAACTTTGGTCATATGGAATAGTAGCTTAAGTCGGGGAGGCTGGGTTTAATATAATGCGCCATTCCGTTTATTCTTTGGACCACAAGGCATTTTTTGATGGCACTTAACGAAAATATTGACTTGCTAATTTCAGAACTATTCCTTAATGGCGTGGCATAAGTGAGTCATTTGCAATCGTACTCCGCGAATGGCACATTATACCAAAAACCCTACCTTGCGACTTAAGCTACTATTCCATGCGACCACACAAATATCTATTTACAATGTTTGCTTTTCAGATTTTTAATTTCCCCTTGTACATACGTTTATTCTCTTTACTACTTATGTACTTAGGGATCAACCCCAATATTTATTTTATTAAATTATTTTAGTGATTTACTCAAAAATTAAACTCGTTTTTTATGCCGCTTTTAAATATACATACATACATATATATATATACGGCATCTTAATGAAATCCAATGAAATTTTATCGTTCATCTTTAACATTTGGTTAAACTTCCGATGATTAACGATTTTAAAAGTGATACAGATGGCAAATGATTTCTACTTCCTTTTTATAAGTATGTATCTGTATGCGTACATACATATGTACATATATACATATATACTTGTTAAGATATGAACAGCAAAAAAGACGAACCAAACTGGATCTTCTGCCCTGAACTTGTTGCTGGAATAATTTTTTTTAATGAATTTAGTAAATTATCGTTTTATAAAAAGGTATTCACCCCATATCACTACAAATTGTGTAAAGCGGCTAATGAATTTTGGTGACAGCATTTTTTTCTAATAAGGAACATCCGGCCTATGCCTGAATTTTCACTAGGTGTTGAAATAAATTTAAAAAAAAATTCCCAATAAAAACATGTAGTGTGGACATAGCCTTAATGCCAATTATTTTCAATCTATGACACGCATATAATGGAACGAGCAACTTTTTCATTAAAATTTTCCTAGTTTCAACGTCAAGTAGATATTCTAACAGTAATAGAATTTTTCCTATATTTAAGCAATAAGCATAATGACGCGTTTCCACTGGACATTGAATGACAATATAATTAAAGTCAAGGTGGGCATTAAAAATAGCGGCGATTAAAGTACTCGTTAAGTTCATTTCCGCATGAAATTTTTTAAATGGCGCACATTTTTGTTATTTCAGTGTGTAGTGAAAATTCGGAATAAAAGCAAAATATCTCAAATTATTGTAATTCATTCAAAATTACTACCGCTAACATCATTCAGACGTCTCAAACTGATCGATATTGGAGAGATACATACGTACTTGTATTTTTATTTGAACACTCAAGTTTGGAACGTATTGAGTATGAATAACGGATGCGAAATAACACAATGCTCAAGATTGCAAGTTCCATTTACCCTTAATTTTTTTTTTTTTGAATATGTATACATATGCACATATTTTTTGTGTATTTGAATGTAAACAAACTCAGAATACCTAAGAAAAATATTTAAAAAATCATAGGAATTTAATTCAAAGCCAAATCGGAGGCGTTTATCTTTTAATTAAATTTTATTGACTGAAGTGCTCGAGGCCGTTGTTCTCTTGCATGATTACACTTTTTTATCGTCGGTAAATGCATTAAATGTACATATATCTAAGTTATTGTGTATTCTGATTCTCTGCTTGAAATTTTAATTTTATTTATTTAATTAATTGATTATTTATTATTTATCTTCTCCTGCGTGTATAGTGAATGAGTCAACTCGTTTTGTTTTACTGTTTGTTTTTTTTTCAAATTATTTGTTCTCTAAACCGTCAAATATTGTTAATTTTTGGACAAAAATTCTTAATTGGCAAAATTATTTGCGAGTAAACATAAACACTGATTCACTGATTATTGGGCCCTGCAAAGTCTGTAATTGATGCTTCTATTTAGTATGAAACAAATTTACAAAGAAAGCAAGTCGCACCAATTTTAAATTTTTTTATTTAAATTTTTTACATCAAGTTTTGTTTATTTTTCACATCGTCCTCTATGAAATTTAAAAAAGCAGACAATTTTTTTGACACTTTAGATACCAAAAGCAACAACAAAATACACTTAAATGTTGTTTTTGGTCTAATGCTTGCTACCTGTTTGATATGCCTTGACTGATGCACAGCTTTTGCTTTTGGGTAAGGGAAAGGTTGCTCAATAAAAATTACAAAAAATGTTGTATATTTGGAAACCACAATTCTTTCGCCGTTAGTTAGTTAGTTGGCGCGCATTAGGGGATTCACACAAATGTTTACAACTTCAGTGGAGACACTGAATGCTGCTTGTCTTCATTGCCTGCGCACTCTCTGCTGAGCTCTAAGCCAAGTGGGCCACTGCACAATTTTTTGATCGTTTCAAATTTACATTGAAATCATTCAAAGCTTGCTTTACTTGTGATAGGCCACAAAGTCATTTGGTGCATTGATTTAGGAGTTAAATTTTCGCTTTATCAATGCTAATTTCTGAAATAGCTTTCTAAGTTCGAATTTTCAAACGCGAAACAATCCAACGACCAAAAAAAAAAAATATATGTATGTATATCTACATGTGTTCATACAGACATTGCAATTAGTGGATATGCACTCCACGTACTACTCGAAAGCAATGTCACGTGACTACACACCAACAAAGCCTATGTGGGAGTTTTCCGTTAATTAATAACGGCGGCAAATTATCAAAAGCACGTTTCTATTACACAAATAGATAATGGAACAAATTAAATAAAAAATTAGTATGATATACAAATTCGCTGATCAGTGATTATCCAGTGATTAAGAAAGGGTATACACAATGTTACTGTCTAGTTTTCTGCACAGTAATTTAATTTAATTTTTTTCTTAAAATCAGATTAAATTTCCGGCGAATTCAAATTTGAAAATTCTGCTTACATTCATATATGTACATACATACATATGAAATTCTTGTAAAAAATAACCAGAATCGTCAAGGCAATTAAGTCTCCCGACGCGTAAGTGTTAAGTCAATTTTACTGCGAAAAGCTTTTCTGAAAATAAAAAAAAAATCGATTTAACAAAAAACCCATTTGCTTCGGTACTCACTCACAGCTTACACAACAAGTCTTCATTGATTAAATTCATTGAAAACGCCAACTATCAATATGTAAATTTACTATGAAGCTAAATACGTTAGATAAGCAGGTATTTATTTCCCTGTGTGCACACGCGTATTTTAATGTTGTTCTCAATCGATCTATGCGAACGATGCAACCACAAGGGTAGTCAAACAATCTGACGCAAAAGGTATTTTTTAAGGCAAATAAATAAGAGGGAAAACCCTTATTATGTCCCACTATATATACTACAACAAATCCAACACATAAATTGTGAGAGCGGCTTATAAGCTATGGTACATATAAGGTTGAACAGTGTTTGAAGTACACTGAGAGAAAAAACGCGTTGTAATGTTAAGAAAAGTGTTATTAATTCACTGCCGGAAATAACGCATAATAAAAATGAATATTTTTTATTTGATTATCGTTTTAAAATGTTCGTATTTTTAAATATAATACTTTCACACCATGCACGCAACGGATTCAAAGTCAACATTTGAAAGCACATTTACATGTCTGGCTGTAGCTGAATGCGCAAAGATGCTTGCCACAATTTGTTAATTTCCAGAGGGTCAGGGTTCATATCCCTTTGCAGGCAGCATGTAAGTTAATTTGGTTTATCTTGATTACGGAAAGCATCCGTGAAGTGCAAAGCGCTTCATTGTAATTTGGGTGTATTTGAATTGAATACTTCCATACTAAATACTAAAATTTGTATACTAAAATGTATTATGAGTTGGGTTGGTTTTTTTCAATTCAATTTTTGTTTTCTCTCAGTGTAATAAAATATATCGACTGCAATTTTTAACTTTCTAATCGATGTTTATGTACGTTTCAACTCGGTTAAATAGTGTGTAAATTGATCGAATGATGAATA
>NW_023458561.1:69319304-69364375 GCF_013731165.1 Rhagoletis pomonella | reverse complement strand
TCACAATTCAAATTAGTGCGCTCTTCCTCGGTGGACTACGAGGATATCGAGAGCCAAGTGCCGACGCGCACGGTAAACAAGATTATACTCGCTGAGCACTTGCAGGAGGATGAATCCGCACCGTTAGTATTCACTGTACACAAATGAGAGCAACCTTTGGGGCCTGTTCACCTGCCGACTGACGACGGTCGTGTGGGATGTCTACTTGAAATTGGGGTAAATAGAAATTAGGCTGTGTGTGGTTGAAGGCTTCGCAGCAAAGCAGGCAAAAACGTCGCAAAAAGAAGGTTCACAATCCCATAACCAACTTTAGAAGAGCGCGCGAATCGCAAATAGTGTTCAGCGGAATTGTCACAATACCTTTTATAGCTTTTATTTTTTAGATAGCAAATTCGCCTACATATGTTTTCTGTAAATGAATAGTGCTAGCGCTGGTGCTTTACATATATACATATATACAAGGATATATTTTTTCAAATTTTCAATTACACTTACAAACATATACATATAAAACTATTTAGCCAAATATTCTTAGAGTAATAACTATTGTATTGTGAGTTGACTTATATTTTTGTGTATGTATGTATATAATATTGTAGTGTTTAACTGAAAATGATTCGCAACGATGCCTAAGAATCGAGTGAGCCTAAATGTTTATATATGTATCTATGTATTTAGTCGCCTAATTCAAAAAGTAAAAATAACAATAACAATTATACCGTTAATATAGTTTATTGTTGATTTTTTTTTTTCACTCAAAGTTAAATAAAATGTTTGGTGAAAAATATTCGAGTGCGTTGGGTGCCAACCAACATCTTACCATTTAAGTATTTAATTATAAAAAATATAGTTCAATAAAATATACATTTTAGCATACACAAAAAAAAAACTACATACATACATGCATATATACATACATATATGTATGGGGACGTATTGCCAACGTTTTCCAAAATGTATTAAGTTATAGATTTTTTTTATAGATTATACAGTTTATTAATTAATCGTTAGTGGAACGAGCAAGAGAGACTACAGTCGTTTTTTGCAACAAATTGCACTAAAACTGTTTCTGCTTTTGATAGAAAGTAAATATTGAATTAATAAACTATACTTTTGAAGAACGTTTGCGATATATATGTAGACTCAAAAACTATAGTATATCTGCTGATACGATACATAAGACATATACGCAAGCTTCAAGGAGCTATTATTATAAACACAACTTGTAGCAGAAAGGAATAAAGATTTAAGTCACAATTGGAAAATGTAGCCGTTCTTTTAATTATTGACACAAAGAAATATTTCGCTGAATTCTTTTTTGTGCATTAGCATAGATTCCGCTGTTCCTATAGCTAATACTCCAGTCACTGTTCAAAACAGCATGGGTCGGGCACTGGGACAATGATGACTTGTGTTTCATAGCGAATGGTTATTTCTCAGACCTTTCTAGCTTCTCTGCTATACGTAATCTAACCTACGAAGTCAGCTTCGACGTCTTTTTTTTTACCACCTGGACGAAGGAGATTAAGCTGAACTTAAGCATTCGTCGGTCGGTGGCACTACAAGCGTTGTAAATTATGCCAAGCCTGTATGGTCGCCAGAGGCTGGTAGAAACTTCAAAGCTGCTAGACAGGGCACAGGACACCATCTGATGTCACCTAAAGATCAATATTAAGTAGCTTACCATCATGCTGATGAGCAAGCTGTTTCTGTTGCACCCAAAGCATATATGAAAAGAACTAGCAAGTATAATGCTTATTTACAAGCGAAGATTTTCATTTCAAAGGTGGCGGCAAGGCGTGACTCGACACGAATAACTAATATAGAACTCTTCGGTAAAGGCCTGGACTTACAGTTGGGTAGGTGGTGTTATGGCATGTCCTAATTGATGGTAGTTGTGACCAAATTCCTTCTCACTTTTCATTCGTTTCTCCAAATTTATTTCTTAATTTTAAATTCGTTTTATTTCAGCGGCCAATATATTCAGCCTAATTGAGAGTGTCGAGTCGAGTGCAAGTCGTTTTTCGAGAGTCGAGTCGTATCGAGTAGAAAGTTTTCGACGAATAAAGTATATAAATTAACTAATATAACTATTAATACAACTACGTAAAATATGAATATTACTGAAATATTTTACAGGTCATCAGAAAAAAAAGAGGATAAAGTGTAAAAGTTGATGAAAATGCGAACACATTTCGAGGCAGCAAATAAATGTGATAAGCCCGATATGGAGTAACTTTTATGACAATATGCAAGTGTTCATAAGTTACTTAACTTCTTCAGGTTTTCTGCTTTTTACCAAGTTTGATAAGGAACAACTCGAATGGGTCTGGAGGTAAACGAGAACCAAGACGATGTATCCCTGTCATCAAATAAACTGTTGATAGTTATTATTTCGGGAAAGTAGGGAATTTCGTTTACTTGTAAACTAGCATAAACACCGATAATAAGTTCAGAATCGAAATCCATCCAACGCAGAATCAATCACTCTTGCCAAAAACTGCTACTTTGGACTGAGTAGGCAGTTTAAAAGTAAAGTCCTCTCTCTACGTGCGAAAACCACACTCTATAAGTCGCTCATCTTGTCCGTGCTAGTATACGGCCCAGAAGCTGGGACAATTGGCAACATCCGATGACGAGCCTCTTGGAGTATTCGAGAGAAAGATTCGCGGGCCTTATGATGAGTTGTATGAGCTGTACAACGACTTAGTGCAGCGAATTTAAGTACAGCGACTCCGAGAGTATTGAACTCGGAAACAGCTGGAAGAAGCAGGAAGCAGATTTTTGCTTTGGAAAAAAAAAATCATTAGTAGTTGAAAATCGATAATGAAACATTTTTTCTAATGAGTGGTGAGTTTACCTTCTTTCTGTTTAGTTTATTTGGTTAAAATCTAATTTTGTATCTTCAAGCAAATGCTAAAAAAGTGCAAGTTTCTGAACAGGTACACGGCTGAGGGGTCACACATACTAAATCTCTTCCAAAAGACCTTTTCGAAAGGCATTCCTTTCTGCTTCCTTTTTTATATGGAGTGGCACAAATTGAAGGGCTTCTGCTTTCGCTACTCAAAGAAGAGCTTCAAGAAGGGCTTTTGTAGGACCTACTTCCGCAGGCCCTTTGAAGAAGTTATTTTAAAGCTGTTTTTAGTTCATAAAAATCATATTTCTTTAAGGAATTTAAATATTTCTTTAAGGGTTCAGGATTATTTCAGCCCTAATGTATATACAAGAAAAAGTATACTCGATTTGTTGCCGGCAAACCCACACACTCACATCAGCGATGTAAACAAACTACCACCAAATAAAACGTGGACCGGCTTTTCTCCATCCAGCAACAAAACTCGTTGTATGTATATATGTATGTATGTATATACATACATACTTTTGTATCACGAGCACACGAGTGGGGAGAGCTAGTTGCCGATGTACTCATACCGTGTTTTGGCTACATGTGAGGCGAGTTGGTGCACACCCCAAACAACAACACTTCACAGCCACTACAAGCCATCAACAGCGATTGCAGCGCCACCAGCCAGGCAGGCATACGGGCAAACAACAGTCGAGCAGTCGGCGGAGGTAATCAGCTTTCAGCTGTGCGGCGATTCTATTCAAAGAGGTCACCTTGAAGTTGTGAATTTTTACAGAGTAAATTTTATTGTAGTACGCACAGGCAGTTTTTCGCCGCTGTGCCAGCCAATAAGCCAACACAAGAAGTCAGTTAAGTCACAAATTTTTTTGGGTAAAGTAATCGTTCCGCTTGCATACATTTGTATTTTAAAACAAAAATATGTACATATATACATAAATTTTTTTACTAAACATGCAGTACTTGGTTGAATGAGTGCATTGCATAAACAATTTAGTTTAGTTGTGAAGAAAAAAGCCCGTGGAGAAATAAAAAAATTTTTATAAAAATATTTTAAAAGAGAAAGAGAAGTGTGTGGGCATACATATAGTGGATTTCGAAATCGCAAAAGGAAGTTTGCGAACTGTGTGAAATGTTGCGAAATATACATACATACATATGTCTGTGCGTCTCGCCAGAAAAGTGCAGTGACATTTGCTACTGAATTAAAAGTATTTTCTATTTATATACATATGTATGTATGTACATATAACTAAAATAATACAAAAAAAAAATTTACTAAATAAATACGCGGTACGTTTAAAGTGCTGTTTTGGCGCTCCTTATGCTTTTCGTTAACATCGT
The DNA here is from genome assembly GCF_013731165.1 of Rhagoletis pomonella. NCBI lineage: Eukaryota > Metazoa > Arthropoda > Insecta > Diptera > Tephritidae > Rhagoletis > Rhagoletis pomonella. The sequence continues at coordinate 69,360,168 of NW_023458561.1, read as the reverse complement.
GCAACCGAATTGAATATACGCATATACACGCACGTACATATGTAAATACATATTTTTGACCAAATGAACTTATTTTTTTTTAAATACTACTGGAAAAAAAAACCAACAAAACCCAAAAGAAAACAAAGTGAAAATTATTTAATCAAATCGCCACAAGCGCTGATAAGCTGGGCATTGGAGGCAGTCGGAAATCAAGTTTAATCGCGTTAAGCGCAATAAATTCTAAAATTTGTAAACAAAATTAGGCCAACACTTTCTAATCGGCAAGGAATTTTATTTATATAAATGCGAAAGAATTTTTCGATAGCGTTCAACGCGTAGTCAAGTGATCAAAGCTACAAACTATGCAGTTCATTCGCTTTTGAGTTAATTTTTGAAACTTTTAATTTTTTTTGTTCATTATTTCTTGATATAACGGTTGCATGATAAAACAAAAATTTAATTCTAGCGATATTTTAGCTATTTCAAACTTGCACTTTATTATACTAAAAATGTATTAAGCCATAAAACTACATATTAAAAAAATTTCAACAAAGTCCAATGAAAAAACTTGGAATTTAAGTGAAATTGTGTGGAAGTTTTTTTCTAATTTTTGTAGAAAGTTTGAAATTTGGATATATGTATGTATAAGATTTCTGTAAGATAATAAAGCTATTCTTATATAAAAAAAAATTAATGAACATCAAAAAAAAAAAATAAATAAGTTTATAGTAAAAAAACATATTTTAAAAACAAGCTTTCTGAGCACAAACACACGGAGCACAAACACTGGTTTACCAAATATCTCGACTCCTGCGTCAGCTATCGGATTACATAATTCATCTTTCGTATTGCACGTCTCTAGATTTCCCAATTGTTGTTGGTCGAAAATTTACTGCAAGATTTGGCCCTAACAAACATACTTACATACATATTTATATATACATATAGACCAAGTCAAAAAAAAGCTTGTAAAATAGTCAAAAACTGATCACAATGTCGAGGTACTATCTTTTGTCGTGAGCTGTATGTATGTAATATGGTTGGATATGTACATGTGTATATGTATAGCATTGGTAATTAGTCACAAAGTCTTGAACCGGGGTACCGGCAAGTGCTTGGAAATCGCCCATTTTTACAAAAGGCAATGAACACTAAGCAAACACACCTTCTGGTGGGTCAACGTACATGCATATGTATGTACAAACAATGTACTCTCGGCATACTCACTGCCCTCTAAAATATTTGCTATGGGCGCGCTGTGAGCGACGCTTCCGAAAGAAAGTGAAAGTGCTGAACTTTTTTGATTACAAACGTATGCAGGCATACATACATACATACATACATATACATATGTATAGTACATATACGCATGCATGTTGTTGATGACACCGATATCTACTATATGTACATATATACAAATGCACATATACCTGCATTTTGTATACTCTCAAATGTTTGGTGAGCTTTGCTTCGGAGAGGATAGTTCTATGACGTCAGTTTTAATTCTCAAGTTCAATGGAAAGGTCAATGGTTAATGGTGCATTGGCAATTCCTTTCGGGTGTATAGGGTAGTTGTTGCAATACTTGGTACGTTTTTTGAAATTATCTCACTGTTTTTTTTTTTTAATTTAACATTTTTCAAACAACCCTGCAAACCAAAGTTCCCGAAATCTTAAGGAAATCGTTAGGAGTATCTCATTTCTGTAACGATTTTTTTTGACGAATTTTCAAAGAAAATTATATGAAGTGGTTGACACGAACTCGTAAAGAAATTTCTGTACGAAAAATAAAGAAAATTCTGGAAAAATTCTGAAAGATATTCTTCACATAGCAGCATTATTTTCGTTGCTTCACAGATTTTCCTCCGAAATTTCGTAAAAGAATGGAAGTGTGCGTAATTTATTTCATTTTAGAAAATTCGGCAAAAAATCGAATTAAATCTTAACGAATTCTTTAAAATTTCTTTGCAATGCAGAATACTCTGAAAAAATGGTTTGCAGGGTACGCACACTTCCATTCTTTTACGAAATTTCGGAAGAAAATCTGTGAAGCAATGAAAATAATGGTGCTATGTGAAGAATATCTTTCAGAATTTTTACAGAATTTTCACTATTTTTCGTACAGAAATCTCTTTACGAGTTCGTGTGTTTGTAAATTGCAAATGCAAATGTAAATAAAAGAGTATTTGCACAAGATCCCGAACAGCCCTATTATCTTCTCACCCTGTCGGAAAAATTAACCAACTACAAAAAACTCACCAATATCTTCACACGCCATCAATGAATAGGTAGCCTAGGATTTGAGAACTGTACCTCTCAACAAGTACCGTCCTAAATCTTCATCAACTTGACATTGTAGAAATCTCTTACCTGCTAATGCGACACTAACAAAAATGTATGTATTTCGACTCTGTATTATCTGTTGTTCTACGAAGTTGAATAGTTAGTGGTGCACATCAGCAACCGGTTGTAGACAGCTTCGATTCATGGCTAAGGGAGTATCTAGAAATGGTTTCCCTAAACGCGTTTGTCTTCTACAGACAATGGCAAACCTCCGAGCGTGCTACTGTCATGCAAAAGCTTATCGCAGGAAACTCATCTGTCTCTCGGAGCTGGCTTAGAACTTACGTTGTTTTCGCGGTTAGGTACATATGTGTGTACATATCGTCGTTTAAAGTACAAAACAACGTATCGTCGTGGTTCTGCAAACCTTCGTAACTGACATTTGTGCCAAAAAAGATATTTGCCCACCGGAAGCTCCCGACATCAAGCCTTTCGATTTTCCAAAATGGGGCGTCAAACTAAAAGCCTTGGATTCTAGATGTGCAGTAACGTTTTACTTTTTTCAAATTATTTAAAATAATAAATCAATTATTATAAACTGGATATCAATCGAAATGGTTTTGAAGAGCTTTGTTTCTTAGCTGAACTAGAGGAGTGTTGCCACCTGTTTAAAAAGCTAAATTCAAATTATTTTATAAGTTAAATGAAATATTAAAATATGGGTATCAATCAAAGGGGCTTGAAAAATTGTTATTTCTGAACTGTATTTAGCGGGGTTGCCACATTTTTGAAAACTAAAATTCGACTTAATTCATCAGTTAGTTAAAGTATGTACCGCATTGTCCAGCGAAGGAGAGTTAACAGTGATCAAGCTTGAAAATACTTTTGAAGAAGGCTGCCACCTGTTTGAAAGGGCTAACTCAATTAACTAATTCAATAAGTATATGAAATATAAAAATACCGTAGGCAAGCAAAATAATGTTATGGAATCTTTAGTTTGAACATTTCAAATGTTTGAAGAGAGTTGCCACGTGTTTAAAAAGTTACATTCAAATTATTTAGTAATTTGGATGAATTATTAAAAGATGGGTATAAATCGAAATGGGTTTGAAAGGGATTTATTCCTGACCTTTATTTAGGAGGGTTGCCATCGGGTTGTTCGTACAATCAAATTCGAATTAGTTCATCAGTTTATTAAAATACATGTATATCACAATGTCAGACGAAAGAGATTTAAGAAGATTTTATTTTGAGAATACTTTTGAAAAGGAATTTAAAAAATGAGAGGTCAAACCAGAGGCCTTAGCCCTGTAGATGTATGATAAAGTTTTAGTTTTTTATTTAAGAACTTTTTTCATCGGTATAGGGTGATTTGAAATTCGGTAAAAATAAAAACTGTACTATGCGAGACTGCTCTTCACTCAGAAACGGCTGCACGGGGTCGATGAAATATGGCACTCGAATCTCTTATAACTCTGACTAACATTTGGAATATTTTTTTAAGTTTTAGAAATTTAATTTTGGGCGTTTTAACGCCATGTGGGCTCACTAGTGTATGTAAATAAGCATTCTCACACATTAAAAAATTATAAATAAATGAATAAATCGTTTTCATCGCTTTGGTAATCCATAGCACTTGCTATCGATCCTACCCTGTATATGAACCCGTGTACATATATATTCTACATAGTATTTTAACCAGCGAAAAATTTAAATTTCGACAAACTCATTTAGTTAGTAAGCACATCAACAACACAGAGTCACAACGAACGCACGAAATTCCGCAAAAATCTAATAGATTCCAGAGATTAAGGTGTTCATAAGCAAAGTGCAGAGAAAGCAAGCATGGAAGGCTTTCGACGCTTTTTCGTAGACCTTGGACGTCAGCTAAGCGCGCTGTATCAGGCAATGTTGAATTTGCAATTTATACACTGGATCGTCGATTTCTACTTGAAATTAACTACTGATCGTGGTATTGACGTTGGCGATGACGCGGGCGTAGACGCCAACGTCAACAATGTCGTGAACAATAATAACAATAGACAACGTATCATTTGGGCCTGCGGTGCTAGTAAGAACGCAGCAGAAGAGTTGTCAGGCTCAGCGACCGAATCGGATAATGGCGGCGGCAGTGAAAATAGTGCTAGTGAGAGTGAGGGGAGCCAAAGTGCTGCCGAAGCTGTGACGGTGGCGCCTGGCGCCGACACGAAGCGCCAACGAATTGCAGCCCCCGATCAAAACAATTGCGGCCATGAACAACAATCGCCCGCCATACCGGTGACAGAAACAGTTGCGGACGTCGGTCTTGCGGGTGTGTTGAACGCAGCAAATCCAAGTGCAAAAATGGGAAATGTTCATATTACTAATAAAAACAAACATAAAGCGAACAAAACTAGTGCCAGTGGTGAGGTAAATATATGTTGAGAAGAAATACATAAATAGAATAAATAAAATATTTGGGAAAAATGGTATGGGCTTTTTTTTTGTGAACAATGTACAGTGCGCGTCTGTCTATAAACGATCGTAGTCAAAATAAGTGTTGGATTAGAAGTGCATATTTATATGTATGTATGTGTATATGTATATGTAGTTTTTGTTTGGTGGTGTTGATTGGGTGGAGGCGGCTTCTGTCCTATCAGCAATTCGTGTTTGAGCTTTAATGTTGCATTTAACCGAAACCGTTTCATCGCTTTTTTATATGCATATATATATATATGCATTCTATTTACTGATAAGATAATGTGCAAAATTATGAAATGTAAAGGGATGTTGATTTAATGTGTTACTAAATGTCAGCAGTGTGTTTTGAAAGTGGCATAAGTCATTTCCTACCTCTGGTGGCTAAATGGTTGGTTACTTCTAACTGAATGCAGCTGTAAATGGTTCTACGTCATAAACTAATGGCACTAAACTATTTGCGTTTGGCTGATGAAGTTGAATGAATAACCGACGCATTCAGATGCAGGTAAATGAGCACTGAAATCAAACGGCATGAAATGACTTATGACACTTTCAAACTAAAAGGCTAAAAATATTCAATAACAAATGTGCATGCAGTTAAAAAAAAACAAAATTTATATTCGTCTATGATCAGTAAGTTGCTGGCATCGAAACAAGTTAAGACCTCCTCGCAGAGCAAAAAAATGAAAAAATGGAAAATGAACCTTTTTATGACAAAATCTCATATCTCGAGAACGAGAACGAGAACAGCAAGCAAAATAAAGTTAGATAACAATGTGGATGTTCACACCTGTCTGGTTATGTGGTTATTTTTTTTTTTTTTATCCAGTATGAGTATTTTGAAGCTTTTGAGATAAGGAATTCAGGCAAAATAGTTTCATTGGATAAAAAATTTCCTCGACCTTCAAAAACAGAGGGTTTTCTATTTTTTTCCTCTTTCGCCAGTAAAGAGTCGATGTTTTTTAAGTTTTAAACAAGTACATTTATTGTTCTTGCGTCAAGGAATCCATATCCTTGGTCGGAACAAACGTAAAACAATTTGGAGTTTTTTTTTAACAAGTTCATTACATGCTGTTTTTTTTTTTTTTTTTTGCTTAAAACGATGTTGGCACTTGTAATTAGACGAAGGGCATCATGATAATGAAAAGTGAATTTTTGATTTTTTGGTAGTTACGGCCTTTTGTAATTCAGGTGACAACCCGTAATCCATGGATTTTTGCATTTTAGGTGGCTATATACAAATCTAAAGCTTTTTAAAAATTTAATTGGATACTCTTTTCAGTTCAAATAAGGAAAACAATTAAAAATCCTGGTTTTGAAGGTTATTTTAAGGTCAACGAAACTAGTTTTCCTAAACTCTCCATCGCAAAAGCATTAAAATACTATTAAATTTATTCCGCTAGCTGTTCGCTGTCGTCCTCGAGATCTTAGATTTTGTTACAAAAAAAGTTTATTTTCCACACTGTGCGGCGGCTAGCGCCAACCACAGCCAAAAGTGGCGCCTAAGTCAATAATAATCTTGCTCTACGAGTAATGTGTGTTTGTATGTAATTAACTGAGTGCATAACTTAACCGCAAATATGTAATCAGCGCGTCAATTCCAAGTAGTTTGTAGCTGTGCCGCCGCCATCTGGAACATAGCAAAAGATGATCGATTTCAAAATCATTCCCTTATTTCATGTGACATTGAAATTTGCCCCAAATGCTCTTGAGACCAGCTCTGTGTGTGTCGATTTAATGATTTCTGCTCAATTAAAAGCAAAACAAAAAACATAATTGGATAAATTGCGTAAAGCTATTTGCGTATAGTATATGTACTATATATATATATATATATATATGTGCATACAACAACGACGATAGTTATCATTCGTACAGCAATAATGAAACATTAGAACAATTGCCTCAATTGCACACTTCGATCGAGGACCACATTAAAATGTTATTCATTCTGTCAATTCACCATCCGCCCTGCACAATTTTACCCAATCTTTTTTATTTTGAAATCAAAAAAATATATTTAGAGGTCGCTCAAAGCGCTCAAAGTTTTCCATGTATCTTATATGAAAAAAAAAACAAAAACAATTTTTCTTAGAAATTGTATAGCATTCTTGAAAATGTAAAATACTGTAAATATTTTTTGATTTTGAAATAAAAAACAGGGTATATTTTTTCAATATAGGTCCACCCTAATGTTATGAGTAATCCTGTACGCAAGACATCCCGACTTTAACTACATATTCGTTGGGTTCCGATAACTTCGTTTAGAAACCTTTAAAACTGTCAATTAACAAAAGTACTCTCTTGAAAGAGAGGAGCGAGAGCGAAACAGTAAAAGTCACCTGGAACGCGAAAAACCACTTTTCCTGTAACTACTTCCATCTTTTAACACATAAAAGATTCTTTGCTTTCTCTGCGTTCTGGTTTTGTTTACAAATGCAGCCCTGCCTATCGTTTAACAACTTTTCATGAACTTGCAGGAAGAAAAACTTCGGACTAAAACATGCAACTTCTTACTGAGCGAGAGTGCAAGATACTCTCACAACAGAGCTTTCACTTATAGGTTTTTGGCACCTGGAACGCTTTCCTGTAAAACAAAAAAAAAAACTGCAAATCGTGAATATCGTGAGCATCTGCTTAAGTGACGAGTTCGATCGGGTTTATTTGACAACTGAGGTGATTAGGAAAGCTGCAATACTTCCCCTAAGTATTCGTACATACAGTGGTAAAAAAAATTATAGCCCCGCCATATATTGACAAGTTTTAGCAATTTATCATTTTTGTTATTTTTTATAAAAACAAGAATAGCAAGATTTTAGTTAAAAAAAAATTAACAAACTTTCGCTAAAATTTCGAGCTTTTTAATTTGATTTCTTAGAATAATGAGTTCTAGTAGAATAATGTATAACTTTAAAATGGCTAAAAATTACCGTTAATTTTTTAGCTTTTTTTTGTCCCATTTGCTTCCATATAACGAATAAACACAATTTATTTTTATATGGAAGAAAACCTGAACATCTGCGACAAATAAATTTTAAAAAATCAACGGTAATTTTTAGCCATTTGTATTCCACTAGAATTCAGTGAGCTGCAAAATCTTTCTAAGAAATCTAAAGTTTGTTGAATATTTTTTTTTTTTTTGTAATATTGCACAAAGTTTGAAACTTGGTTTTACACGGGTTTTATTAAAGAATGAACTATATTTTTATAAAAAAAAAAATAACTAAAACTTGCTATAATATTTTAAAACTTGTCCATATGTGGTGCGGCTATAATTTTTTCGACCACTGAATGTGTATAGGATAGATATAATGGCTGTACTGTACACTTGCGGTCAGCTGATTAAGTTAACATTTTGATCATTTTTGGCTATTTTTCTTTTGTTTATTTAATGTTTATAATTTTTTGATAAAATTCTAGCATATTACATAACCTGCACCACATACATAAATCCACATTTCAAACATCGTACAAAAATAATAAAATGTCAACAAACTTGAACAATTACGCCCAAAAATTTTAAACTTTTTATTCAGAATTTCTAGAAAAATTCTAGGTATGCAGTTTTATTGCCCATTAAATTCCGGCAAGACAGACGCTAGAAAATCGCGTCAAAACACCGTCAGCTAAAAACAAATACTAAAAAAATCAACGCGATTTTCTACTAAATTCAATAGGCTATAAAACTACATACCTAAAATTGGTCTAAATTTTCTGAATAAAAAGTTTAAAATTTTTGGCTGCAATTGTTAAATTTTGTTGAATTTTTTAAATTTTTTTACTGAAATGTGGATTTACGGGTCAAAATGTCACTTAGCTTAAACAGCTGACCAAAAGGGTAACTAATGCTAAAAATCGCTATTATGATTTTTTTTCAGCTATGTACATACATATAAATATTGATCATTATTTGGAAGATTTTCACTTTTACTCAGGCCAATTGATAAATACTGGGCCATTATAAAAATCAAATTGCTGGCAATGAAGTAAGTTACGAAAAACGAAGTAAAAGAATAACAAACAAAAATGGGTGAAGGTGTATTTTGAGTTTACATGAAACGATGAGATATTTAGAATATAAAACAAAAGAATTAGCTGGGTTCAAATTACGCTGTGCAAGTTGTAAATTTTGAGCAAAGATTTTGAAAGTTGAACTCACTTAATTGGGACGTTCTAAAATCAATGGCATCCCCCGTTTTAACAGATTTGCGCCGGTTTTCGAGATAACGGTACTTAAGTTTTAACTGTTTTATAAATAACTCCCTCAGCTTTGAAGTTATTGAACAATCAGTTGTATGGGAGCTAGATGTTATAGTTAACCGATTTCGATGATTTTAAGAGTTATTGAATGTAATATTAAAAGACAGCCGTGTGCAAAATTTTAGTCAAATACCTTCAAAACTGAGGGAGTTTTTTTTTATAAAATAATTAAAATTTAAGCAAAGTTTCAAGTACCGCTATCTGGACAAGTGAAGCCAATCGGGCAAAACTGGGGACGCCATTGAATTTAGAAGGCTTCAATTAAGTAAGAGCAACTATCAGAACCTTTGTCGAAAAAAATTTGATTTGATACCACCCTCGAAATATTCTGACTGCAAGAAGGAGCATCATTAAAAGTAATAAATCAGGGCTCGAATCGCAACATGCGTTCACGGATCGAAAACGATACGAAAGAAAATTACGTAATACGTCAGGCAGTATAAGCTTAATGGGACAGAGAGTACGTTTTTACGTGACGAGTAGTACGATATCGTACGTGACGATTCGAGCCCAGGATTTTTACACTTCTAGTGAAAATTTTTTTAAGCATTTTACAGGTACATATTTGTAATGTTATAAGGTCTAAGTAGTAGTTATAAAAAGATTTAGATCCTTTTGACGTCTTTTTTACATTTACCCATATACCCTTTAAAACACCATTTATAAAATTGTTCTAATACCCTGAAATTCTCGACTTATGCAAAAAACTTTTTTTAGAGCGAATTGTAATTGTGCAAAAAAAAAAAATCGTGTGCCAATAAACAGGGAGGGCTAATGAGCGGGGGTTCCTATATTGAATTTCTGTGAAATCGGATTGAAAATTTACAATTGCACTAATTCCAGTGCTACTATGCTCGGGGTGCTTATGGTCGACTAAAGTTATTCTCAACGTCAACTTCTCCATAGGCGTATATGTACATCAAGTTTCCATAGGGCGTCGTCTCCTCGTCGGCTCTAAAGTCGACTAAAGGTGGTGGCTTTAATTACATTCATTAAAATTGCTTGATTTTTGTGGGGATATGCATATTATTCATGTTGTGTTCTGTTAACCGTAAACTAATGTGTGTGGTGTAAATAACTTTTCGTCCTTTAGTGAAGACATATTTGTATTTGTATGTATCGCTGGTGTTCTAATCTCGCTTGGAATTTCGTAAAAGAACTCTTCATCCATCATATATTGCAGTTAATTCGTCATTTTATGCCCTCTTCTTCTAATACCATTTGAATATTTATTGCTAAAGTTCTTCTACCGCCGTTTATTTTAGGGATCTAATTCAAAAAATTCCCCAACCACCTCACACGAGAGTCATTGCCAGGACAACAGCATAAAGCTTTCCGAACACGAAGACGAAGCTGTCGTAGAGAATTCCAAACCCGATATAATAATATCCAGCTGGGAGGGAGACATTTGCGCTGCAACAAAAAACCACAGCGCACAGCAAGAAGCACAAAATTGCACACAGGATTCTAATTCAGAGCTGATAAGTTTAAGCTCAACACAGACTGCCGAAATTCAATCCAATTCGGAAGCAGAAGCAGAGCAAAAATCCAATTTCACACAAATCTCTTCGGAACATTTGAACTTGAATGAGCAATTTCCTTTGGAACTAACTTTGGAGCCCGAAGCAGAAATCGAGGAAAAGACAACCATAAAAATCTTACAAAAGCTCAATTCAGAAACCGTCGAGGCCGAGGAACCGAAAGCCCTTGAAATGACAAAAACATCTGACATACATAGCGTACCCATCGCTGAGGGTACGAATGCCGAGCATATCCTCTACAGAATTAAACGGGGCACCACGTTAAGGGTGCATGGGGACGCCTCTCTTTTGGGGCGTGAAATTATTTTATACACCAACTACCCGGCTGAGGGTAAGATATTAGTTAGTTAGTTATCAGATGATTTTTCTTAAAGATACGTTAGCACCTTAGTTTTTGTAATTTTTATTTGAAGGTAAAAAGTTTGTTCGCACCGAATATCGTATTCTGGACTGGCACTCGCGTAGCGGAAAGCCATTCACCACCAACTTGAATAAATATGCTCATATTGTGGATACCGACATATTCAGCCAGGTTAAAGTGGAGCTCTCGGGCACCTTCCGATTCTGGTTTCAGTTCAAGGAGAGGTAATTAAAATATGTGCATACCTAATTTCAGAATTGCATTTCCGGCGTTACTTTCACTGCATTAGACGTAACCATTTGCCTTTTACATTTACAGCACTCGTCCTGAACCCGACGGCGCGCTTTACGTACAAGTTGAGCCCACCCTTCAAGTCGGACCGCCCGGCGCTCAAAAGATAATTCCGCTGAACTCGGTGCGCTGCCAAACGGTTCTGACCAAGTTATTGGGTCCCATCAACACCTGGGAGTCGAAGTTACGCGTTGCCAAGGAATCTGGCTACAATGTCATACACTTCACGCCCATCCAGGAGCTGGGTGGCTCACGTTCGGCCTACTCACTGCGCGATCAATTGAAAGTCAACCCGCACTTTGTTGCGAAAAAAGGTGGCACCGTCGGTTTCGATGACGTGGAGAAGGTGATCAAGAAGTGTCGTCAAGAGTGGGGCGTAAGTTTTGAGATTGAGAACTAATTTGGCATAGCGAAGTGTTTACATTCTACTCTTTCCGTCGTAGATTGCCTCTATTTGTGACATTGTGCTTAATCACACTGCCAACGAATCGGATTGGGTTCGCGAGCATCCCGATGTCACTTACTCATGCGCTACCAGTTCTTACCTGCGTCCCGCCTTTTTGTTCGACGCTTTGCTTGCCAAGTGTGGTGACGATATAGCGGCCGGTAATTTGGAACACGTGGGCGTACCAGCAGTGATTGACCGCGAGGATCACCTACAGGCACTCAAGTACCAGTTGCATCATGTTTACTTGCCTAAAGTAAATATCCACGAGCTCTTCCAATGCAATGTGGTCAAATACGTGGAGGAATTCATGACTCTAGTGCGCACACGTTCGCCCCCCAAACATGTTGCCGATGAATCACGCTTCAATGAGATACAACTGATTACAGACCCACAGTACCGTCGTTTAGGCGCAACCATTGACTTGAATTTGGCGTTGGATATTTTCAATGCCTTCCATGGGGATTGCTTCGATGAAGAGTCCCGTTTCCGTAAATGCGCTGAAACCCTGCGTCACCGCTTGGAGACGCTCAACGAGGAAGTGCGCGCTGAGATACAAGGCTACCTCGGGTATGCCATCGAAAACTGTTTGGCCGGCGTGCGGTATGAGCGCGTGCAGGAGGATGGCCCTTTGGTACGCAAAATTTCCGAGAAGCAGCCGCTTTTTATGCAATACTTCACGCAAACCATGGCCATTGGCAGAACACTCAAGGAAATCGAGGAAGGCATGTATGGAGACATGGGCAGATTCTTCCAAGCGCACAACGGCTGGGTAATGGGCTACAGTGACCCGTTACGCGACTTTGCTGAGGAACAACCTGGTCGCGGAAATGTGTACCTGAAGCGCGAGCTGATTGCATGGGGCGACAGCGTCAAATTGCGCTACGGCAAGAAACCGGAAGACAGTCCCTACTTATGGAAGCACATGACCGAGTACGTGGTGACCACGGCCAGAATTTTCGATGGTGTGCGTTTGGACAACTGTCACTCAACACCGCTTCATGTTGCCGAATATCTGCTGGACGCCGCAAGAGCTATTAACCAAGACTTGTATGTGGTCGCTGAGCTATTCACAAACTCTGATGCCACCGACAATGTCTTCGTTAATCGCTTGGGTATTACTTCGTTGATACGTGAGGCCTTATCAGCCTGGGATTCCCACGAGGAGGGCCGATTGGTCTACCGCTATGGCGGCGAGCCAGTTGGTGCTTTCTATGTCAATCCCAAGCGCGATCTGGCGTCCAGTGTTGCGCATGCGCTATTCATGGACCAAACGCACGATAATCCATCGCCGGTGGAAAAGCGCTCCGTTTACGATCTATTGCCCTCAGCAGCATTGGTATCAATGGCTTGTTGCGCTACTGGCAGCAATCGCGGCTATGATGAACTTGTGCCACATCACGTAAGTACTTGGGTCAAACTTATCAATAAGCGGTTAATGATATCATTCAGTAATCCTAACAACAATCAAATCCTTATAGATACACGTCGTTGATGAGGAGCGACAGTACCAGGAGTGGGGAAAGGGCGTCGACTTTAAATCGGGCATAATTTCCGCAAAGCGCGCCCTTAATCTTTTGCACGGCCAGCTTGCCGAGGAGGGCTTCAATCAGGTGTACGTCGACCAAATGGATCCAAATATTGTCGCTGTGACACGTCATTCCCCAACCACGCACGAAAGTGTCATACTCGTTGCACACACCGCCTTCGGCTATCCGCATCCCAACGCCGGACCCACCGGGGTACGCTCGCTGCGCTTCGAAGGTACACTCAACGAAATTATACTCGAAGCGGATATTTCAATGAAAAGTGACAAGCCATATGATCGGCCGGGACCCTTCAAGAAGGATCCGAATTACATCAATGGCTTTTCACAATTCCAGCTAAATCTGCGCGAACATATACCCTTAAACAAGTCGAAAATTTTCCGTGCTACGCCTCATGTTGACGGCAACATCACACAATTGGATTTCGAAAACCTCTACCCAGGTTCGGTAGTGGCTGTCAGGTAACTTTTGACATTAGCGAACCACAGAAAAAGAAATCTATACATACATGCATTACTCCGCAGGGTATCACTGCACAACCCAACCAAACCGCATGCCGAATATTTGCAAAGATTAGTCACTTCATTGCAATACGAGAGCGGGCCGGTATATGACGAGCTGCGTGAAATTATTGGCAAGTTGGACTTGGTGGACTTGAACCGCGCTCTCTTCACCTGTGATGAGGAAGAACGTGACCATGGCTACGGCGGCGCAGCCTATGACATTCCTAACTATGGTCGCATAGTTTACTGTGGCCTACAGGGTTTCATCTCTATTCTCACGGAAATTTCACCACGCAATGATTTGGGGCATCCTTTGTGCAATAATTTGCGAGATGGCAATTGGATGTTGGGTAGGTATACGGTACACTGGATCCCAGGTTACTTTATTTGTTAACTGCTGCCTCTTTTCTGCAGATTATGTGGCTGACCGCCTGAGCCATCGTGAGGGCACCACCGCACTTTCGAAGTGGTTGAAGACCATATTTGAACCTCTGAAAAATATACCACGCTACCTCATTCCTTGCTACTTCGACGCCATAGTGAGTGGCGTATATGAAGCTCTGGTGGGACGCGCCTATCAAGTGATGCCAGAGTAAGTGAAATTCATAAATATGTAGGTACATATCTATGTATATACATATGTAACCGACATAATCGTCTCGTTGATGGCAAAAGGCTCAAAAAACAAAAATTTAAAAAAAAAATTGTTAGGTGTTTGTCCAAGTTTCTTCTAAAATATGAGGCGCGCGTCTAGGTGTTGTAACACAGATGCAGGGCCCTACGAAAAGTAAAAAATGATCTATTTTTGAATTTGGTTCGCACAAGCTCCTGTTTACATTTTTTAACTGGATCGGCCCATGGTTGCCAAGATTGTTGTTTATCTACTTTTTAAGGCGGATTCATCGTTCTAGTTCAGAACTTTTCTTCCATTTGTTGTTGTGTCTCTCTCTCTCTGGGAGGAGAAAAGTTCTGAACGGTTTGAGTTGTTAACTCAACTTCAACTTTTGTTCAGAACAAGAACGATGAATCCGCCTTTAAAGCATTGTCAACCTGATTTTTCGACTCTTCTCTTCACTGTCCTTCTCGTTAGATTCATTCGAGACGGCCACAACTTTCCACAAACACTGGCTTTGGCAACGCTACAATTCTTATCTGCCTGCAAGTCTGCTAACTTGCCGCCACCTAGCCCGGCTGTAACACCTCAACCGCCGGAGATATGCGTGACCCTCTCAGCAGGTAAATTTACACCTTCCAATTTGCATCCCTCATCATTCAATTTATGATCGTACTTTCAAACAGGTCTGCCGCACTTTTCCACCGGCTACATGCGTTGCTGGGGCCGTGACACCTTCATTGCCTTGCGTGGCATAATGTACCTGACTGGTCGTTTCCAAGAAGCGCGCTACATAATACTCGGGTTTGGCCAATGTCTCCGACATGGTCTCATCCCTAATTTGTTAGACAATGGCACGAAGCCGCGCTTTAACTGCCGCGATGCCGTCTGGTGGTGGTTGAACTCCATCAAACAATATGTCAATGAAGTCCCACACGGCCGGGATATTCTCAATGACATGGTTTCGCGCATTTTCCCCTATGATGACAGTGAACCGCATGCGCGTGGTAAATTCGATCAGAAGCTCATCGATGTGATGCAAGAAGCACTGCAGGTGCACTTCCAAGGTCTGCAATATCGCGAACGCAATGCGGGCTATGAGATTGACGCGCACATGACGGACCAAGGTTTTAACAACAACATTGGTGTGCATCCGGAGACGGGCTTCGTGTTCGGAGGCAACATTGCTAACTGCGGCACATGGATGGACAAGATGGGTTCGTCGGAGAAGGCTGGTAATCGTGGTCGGCCTGCCACGCCACGCGACGGCTCCGCTGTCGAATTAGTGGGGCTTCAGATGTCAGTGTTGCGTTTTATGCAGGCGCTTAGCGAAAAGGGTGTAATCGAGTACAAATCCGTGGACCGCAAAGGGCCCAATGGTGAGTATAGAAATAAGTGAAAACGACAACTCTACAATTCCCATATCTTTCAGGTGAGAAAACCACTTGGAGCTACAAACAATGGGCTGATCGCATTCAAAACAATTTCGAGCGATGTTTCTTTGTGCAGGAAACGGAGACGGCAATGATGGCGAACAAGAAAAATATTTACAAGGATTCGTATGGCGCCTCGCAAGCTTGGACCGACTATCAGTTGCGTTGCAACTTCCCCATAACTATGGTTGTGGCACCGGAACTTTTCAATGCACAAAACGCTTGGAAAGCGCTGGAGCAAGCACGCCAGCATCTTCTCGGTCCACTTGGTATGAAAACGCTCGATCCGGATGATTGGAATTATCGCGCAAATTACGACAACTCAAATGACGCTGATGACTGTACGGTGGCGCATGGATTCAATTATCATCAGGGCCCGGAATGGGTATGGCCCATAGGGTTCTACTTGCGCGCACGCCTGATATTTGCTAAGAAATGCGGTTATTTGGATGCAACAATCGCAGAGACTTGGTGAGTTTAAGGGGGCAAAAAGGGGAATGGAATAGAATTTTAAAAGGCCTGGGGTTTTATTTACACTTTGCTACACGTCTAACGACTTTTCGAAAGCATGGATCATAAAATATCGACCATTAATAATTACGATAAATGAACGCATAAAACGTTTTTCGCTCTACCACAGGTCAATTTTGCGGTCTCATTTCAAAGAGCTGCACACGTCCCATTGGCGCGGACTGCCCGAACTCACTAACGATAATGGCGCTTACTGTCACGACTCTTGTCGCACACAAGCGTGGAGTGTGGCCACCGTATTGGAGGTAAATGAAGAAATAATTTTCGAAAATTGTGGAATTTTTTAAATGAATTTTGCCAATTTCAGGTATTACATGAATTGCACGCAATTGGCGGAGATGTTTGAAATTAGTAGCCCGCGTTGCTGGCTTAAGACAAATAGATGCTCCAAGAGGAAGCCATTAGAACAAATAGACACATACACGGTGTTATTGAAAGATCCTAAAGATCCCCCTACTTCTTACTTGTTGGACACTTCGTGCGTTCGTTAGATTGTTAATCTATTACATTTTGTATTAAACTATTGAGATGTGTACCAAATGTTGTTGGCAATTTTAATTCATAAATACATATACCAATTTTTTTGTATTTCATAGTTTGTTAGAAAGTGTCATTGCAAGACACTCCTTTCGATCACCCAGTTGGTAGTAGATGAATAATTGCTAGATCGTGCAAGCTTAAATAAAATTACTAACTTAAAAAATGCAAACATTAATAAAACTTTGTTTAATTATAAAAGCGTTTTGTTTTATTTTTCAAAATTTAATAGTCCTCCATAAACATCACAGACCACACAAACAATCCTCGTTCGCTGTCCTCTCGCCGACACGCACGCATTCCAAATCATACCATCCAGTAGGGATGGTTAACGGAAAGGAGAGCGGTGTACTACCTCAAGAGAAATAACTGTTGCGAAACATGCGCATATCGGAGTTTTTTGGGGGGTTGATACGCAGCTTCGGCGCCTGCTCCGCTATGGGTTCCAACTCGTACTTGGAGCTGCGTGGCTTATGCTGCAACTTGTCTTGGGGATGCTCGCAGGCGCGACTCTGATACTCCTCCATCGGTTGGGGCTCATAGTAAAACTCTGTGTGTCGCCGACGCGGATAGAGTTCCATGCGTGTGGTCGGAGGACAAAATGTATTCTGAAAAAGAAAATGGCGAATGATTTTGTATGGAGTGAAGCACACGAGGTCACCACCGACTTACCGAGCACACAGAATTTACTGACAATAAAGAACCTTGCAAGCTTGGCAATGAGTCGTTACTAAAAAACTGTGTAAAATATTAGTTATTATGGTAGAAATATTTAGAAACAAATGATAACATCTGATGGAAGACTAATTACTTACTTTCGATGGAAACATTTTTGATACAAAGATAGAAATTGCGATAAAAGGAATTTTATAAAAGTTCTTAACTGAAGAGAAATTTTGCCGTTTTTCTTTTTCGAATTCCAATGATATGATATGTTTTAATTTTTTGACACTAAAGATTTTTTATTTTTATAAACGCTTGGATCAAGGCGAATTCATACAAGGTGGTGTTACGAGAGCAGCTGATTTCAAAGCAATAAGTACTGATTTTTGCAGCGTGAATGGGTTCTTTAATGGTTAACAGATTTAATTATTTATGGCTTGCGAAAAATTTTTATAAAGTTTTCAGAATACAACACATAATACTTTTGGTGCAAACCTCTTTGAAATTTTTAAAAATGCAGGCATAGTTTTTTATGGGTCGATAAAGGGCAACGCCACTGAAATTAAAATGTGTATTTTGAATAGCGAGTTTTAGGGTTACGGAAACCAAGATTAGAGTGCAAATAAGCCGTGGAAACAGTTGAAAAAATAAATAAATTTTCACAATCAAAATTTCAGCGGAAATCACAAAACGGCAGTTGCCAATATAGCAACTCATTTGGCAGCTTTCAGTAATACCATTTCAGTCACTGGCAACGCAGTTCGGTTGCAATCGAAAATAGACCCATTACTCGCATATCCTAGCAACGAATTCACGGATGTATAAATGAACACAGAACACTATACATAGATAAGTACATAAATAAATAAATATTTATTTTACTGAGTCTTATTATTACAAACGGACGTACAAACAAATACATTTTCAAAATTTAGGTGTATATATTTATATATATATATATATATATATGTATACGTACTCAGAATTAAGGTAACGACTTAGTCTACGGAAATCTAAGAGAAAAACTCTAAACTCGGTAGGAATGTTTCCGCAAGATATTGTATTTGGATGAATTATGTACATACATACATATATATGAGACGATTCATGTCAAATGCCGAAGCGCGCTGAGCGGTGCAAAAAAAAAAACAAGCTATTTTTCGACTACCTGGGAATTAGGCAGAAAATGGGAAAAATATTTAGAAAACTTTTTCTATAGATTTTTGTACGGGCTATCCGATGGTACTATGCGTTTTCTAAAATTTTCCCATTTTCTTGGTGAAAATTCTGAACGAAAATTTATTTTTTTTATTTTTGCTTAATTATGGTAATTTTTAATGTTTTTAGTTATCTCAATCGAAAAATCAGGTATTTTTACATAGAAATCATTAATAAAAATAGGGACTTTTTTTGAGAATTGAGAGGGTGTTTTTTCTTTTCAAATGCAAAAGTTATGTCACAAAGTTTGAAAAAAATTTGTTTGTCTTAAAACAGTATTGTAGATGACTATCTAAGGAAGTTTTTGCGAAAGTTTCAGATTTGAACACCAAGTAGTTACAAAGTTATAAAAATATTATTATGTCGCGCACGGTTAGCACATTAGCGCGCTCTAAAAGGCCTTATAACTAGGGAAAAATAAAAAAAATCCCCTTTTTTTATTAATGATTTATATGTAAAAAAGACTTGATCTTTCGATTGAGATAACTAAAAACAATATTAAAAATGAACATAATTGAGAAAAATTACAAATAATTTTTCGTTCACAATTTTCACCAAGAAAGTGGGAAATTTTTGAAAAACGCATAATACCATCGGATAGCCCGTACAAAAATTTATAGAAATCTTAGCTTTCGAATTATTTTCCCCGTTTGCTGTCTTATTCCGAGCTAGTCGAAAAGTAGCTAGTTTTGCACCGCTCAGCGCGCTTCGGATATTTGACGTGAATTGCCTCATATATGTATATACATATATACTATGTATGTACATATAAGTATGTATGAAACTATATACAGGGGCTCATATATGTAACTATATACAAATGTACTATATGCTCTAATACATGGTACGAAAGAGAGAATGTAGAGTATTGGAACGACTGCGTTCCTCCTGATTAATGCTTCACCTCATCGTCATCGATCACTGATCGCAGCTCCCGTCCAATATTTTTCATTTTAAAATCGATCGCATTACTTAATCCACCATGTGCCAGCAGCAGTTGCTCCTCTTTGGGCTCGGTAACACAATTGTTGCCATGCGATTTCGAATCGATTGCTTCGTAGTCGGGCGTTTTCAAATGCGACATATTTGAGCGTTTTTCCCTCAAATGAGGAGTAATCGCCGCAGCTAGGTCGGTGTCATTTTCTATTTCGCTTACAGACAAAGCTAAGGATGGAAATTCTTTTAGTCGTTCGGAATTTAATTGTAGTATGTCTCGGCGTATAGCCTCCACATTCTCCTTCTCGCTACTAGATCTTTGGGCATTACTTTCCAATGGCGGGACACTTGGTTTTATTTGTGTTGAGTTTTCAGTCTTAATATTTTTGGTTACACTGGCATTATTAGCAGTGTGTGGTGAAAAGTTCAGAGACTTGTTGGCTATTGCGCGTTCGTGTATATTTGAGTGGTTGTTTGTTTTAATATTTGTGGCATTAAATAGCACGGCCAAGGGAAGCGGCAGTCGCTGCTCCACTTTGCTGGCATTTTTTACTTGCTCGATAAGCTCGCCGGCTTTGTAGGAGAGCGGTTCAAAAACCTGCTGTTGGGGACGCTCTTCTGCTGCCTGCTCAGAAAGTAAATTGAGAAGTGAAGGTCGCTCCTCCGGCTTATTTTCAACCTTAGGGAAGTTAAGTTTTTTAGGCGGTACTGCATTTTCTTTCGGCTCTCTTTCGAACTCTTGCGGCGGCAAGTCACCAGTCTCTTCATTATACTTTACAGGTGTTTGTGCAGGCTCGTTATGTTGGACCTTTTTCTCAATTTGCTCCACTTTCTGCACTACTTCCTCCAACTTTTCAGCAACCAGATTTTGTGTTTCTTCATTTTGCTTGGCCAGTTCTTGTTTCAACTGATCGACAGTGCGTTCCAACAGTTCTTTGGTTTTTTTCAATTCCTTTCGGGTTTCTTTAAGGTCGACATCATTGTTGCTTTTTGAAGCCTTTTGTCCATTTTTGTATTCCTCCGCAGCAATCTCTTCGTCTTTTTTTATTGCCTCTTTATCTATTGCCTGCTGCTGTTGGTTCTGTTGTGAACTTTGCTTCTCTTGCGGAAGATGAGAGGGAATGTATTGTTGTTGTGGCGGTAGTTGATTAGGTAGAGATTTCAGAATATTATTCGGCGGTACATTTTGTTTCTCGAGTTCTCTTACGTTTTCGGAGACTTTAGGAGCCTCGTCTTCATCTTTTAACTCAGACTTAGGGGAAACTATACTGAAGCCTTTGCCTGCTTTCTCGGCGATTACATTATCTTTTGGGGTTTCTTCCTTCTTTTGAGTATCGTCAGCAGATATCGGCGATATCGGCTGTATAGGTGTTACATTTCTCAATAAATCCGACTTCTTTTCGATATCCAGTTGTGCATTCAACTCCAATTCGTTTTTCTTTAACTTCAAATCCCGAAAGTGATTTTCTTCTTCTATCTTGTCTATTTGTGGTACGAAGAGTGCTGCAGTCTCTTGTTCCATTGTGTATACTTTTTCCGTTGGCTTCATCAAATTCGCATCCTTCAAATCTTTAGCTAAATGTGCGCCAGAGCGTCTTTCATCGATGGCATGCAAATTTGCATAGGTGCCCAAGACCATTAAGCAAAAGCCACTAACAAATATAAACTGCGCCAAAGAACGCTCGGTAGAGTCTTTTTTAACAATCTTTCGAAAACAGAATGCTGGGAACATTATACAAATGGCAACGCCGATTGTAGAGCCCACTAAACCGATAATCAGCTCAACCGACGGTATCATTAGAGCAATACAGAGCGCACAACTTACAAGACAGATTGTGATTACCTTGAAACGCGTCTCTGGAATATAGGCAGTATTGTCAGTATGACCCTAAAAGGCATAAAAAATTAAAATAGGCTAAAACAAAAATTTCAATTCAAATACCTTTCTGTACAGCAGTGAATAAATACTTGCTCGGCAGGGGAATATGACAAGTGGAAAGCTGAAAGCAACCGATAACACAAATCCAATTTTGATGACATCGCTGCCAAATGAAGGTGAAAAATTTAACAAAATGTTACCTGAAAATGTTTGCCTTTTTTAAGCTGTTGTGGAATTTAGAAATTCTACAATACTTACCCGAAAAAGTTTGCGTGCAGAAGGCCACATAGCCGAAATAGCCAACGGCGATGTAAACAAATGTGCATATCCATGTAGCGTTGCGCACAATTCCATTCAATTTCTCAACGCTCTGATTATTGATGCTTTCGAACACTTCGAAAAGTTGCCTGGCAAGGGCAAATTTTGGTTTATATTCTTTGCGTTTGGAGTTACATACATATCTAATATTAATCCTAGGTGAAAGCTTAGACCTAATGAGACTTGCGAAATTAATGGTTTACGGTGAATTTCAAAAGCAGTGATTGAAAACATTTTTGAGCCAATTTTAAATTCATACAAAGTCTATTAATCTATTTCACTAATAATTACGTTTTCAACAGGGCACTTGGTTTTTGATAAAATGTTAATACTGTTTAATGCATTATATAAAAGTATATATTATTGATGCTAGTATACATACATAACCAGCATATTGTGTGAAAAATATAAAATTTTGTAATGATTCAACAATTTTACTTACATTTGGCATGATAGCGCCATACTAAAAATGGGCAAACACTGTAAGATTCCGGCCGGACGCCAATACTCCACTTTCTCGACCCAATCATGTGCCACAATATGTTCCTCGGATTCCAGCACTATCTTCACCACCAGGCACACATAAAAGCCTATCGAAGCAGCACACACTGTTGACAGGCTATCAACATTTTTGAGCATTGCCAGTGGTAGTATACAAAATAGTGTTACGGCGATCATAACCCATGTGCGTAGGTGTGGAAAGTCGGCGGCATTGAGTGAAAATATTTTTGAAGTAATTTGCGGACCTAAATCGCCCATCACAACGAAATAGGTTATGGATGTGCCAAAAAGATAGCCGATAATACATAACTCAGCAAGGAGTTTGCCTGAAGCGCCAAATGCATGAAAACCTATAAAATGCGATAAAATGAACGAAGATCTAAAGTTAAAAATTGTTTGATATTTTGTTTAAGAACTAATCCATCACTTCCTAAATAAATTGGTCAATTTATTACTTTACCCAAAAATTCTAAACTTTTGCGACGCGTCAGCAGCGAAGACTTTATTAGATAATGGCAGGATATGCGAGTTATCCAATTGCTGATAATGAGCAATAAAACGGAGAGTACAATGCCGCACTGAAATGACAATAATTATAGTAGAGAGTTTATATTCAACCATTTTATTGAGCTTGAGGCTGTATGTAAACAGTTTATATTAATTCGGTTGCTTTTCGTAGTAAGAGGCCTTCATTTTATGAAAGACAAATACTAGTTCAAGGAGGGCTTTCTTGATAATTGCAACAAACAATTCTTTAATATTTGTTGGAGTTTCTACAAAACAAAAAAAAAATTCCATAGATTACAAAAATATTTTTGCTTATTTCAATTCTCGTAATAAAACCTGCAATGTGATAAAACCTAACTTATAGTGTGTAAATATGTACATATCGCTCATTTAGTAAGACTGTCACAACTCATAGTTCATCATCATCACTTTACATATTTCAAATGGCACCCATGCCGAAAATAGTGATGCATATTCGCTTCTAACGCTGAATATACGCAATATTTTAACATGAATTTTTAAACACAATATGAAGAATTATGCAACTAGTAACTCTGCGTCCTGAACTCAAAAATCCTTATTTTGAGTTCTAGCAATTTTTAAATAAGTAACAAACAGTTCAAATGAACGTAGTAATACACTTTAAAATAAAATACGTGAAATATGCACGAGCAAATAAAGTTTTTTTCAATTTCTGATTATAAATATTACCTTGAATATTAGTTTTAAGATTTACCGAGCTTTTGAGCTATATATTTGAGAATATTTTAAACTATTGAAACAATAAGCAATCTGTAATGTAAGAGGTAAACAGATTGCGCAAATGCATTGGCTATCTGTATGCCTATTAAGTTCTAATCATAGGAGAAATTTATCCCGATGTTTACAAGTTTGTTTTAGACCATATCACTCTTTATAGGATATGTACATATAAATATGCAAATACTAGTTTTTAAATGCAAAACATATGTATGTACATGTTTACAAGCGCATACGTTTCTTCACCTTCAAATTGAAGGAATGTCGTCTTCGTCAATGATTCATAAAAAAAGATTTCTCAACTCACCTTTTGAAAACAAAACGGCATTGCTAGTATTCCCACGCCAATAATGCTATTGGCTAGCGTCATAACGTGCCCGGAATATGCCAGCATGTTGGCACTCGGTCTTAACACAGCGGCTAGGCCGAAATTCTTATTTCTAGAATTATTTATATGTATATTAAAGCCGAGTAATTGTTGCCAAGGGAAATGCCAGTTAATAGCTCAAGCAAGGGCTTGTTGCAGCACCCGCAAAAATCTGCAAAAGTTAAATGCAGCTGTGAAATTTATTGTTTGCGTTGTTGCGGTCGTATTTTTCTCCAAGCCGTTAAACTTTCTCCAATTTCTCAATTGTTGGCAAAGCAAAATGCTTATCGAATGCCTGCATAAATAAACAAAAATGTAATTTTAAACGGGCTACTAAAATGGAAATTGGCTTGCCTCAATAACTGGAAATGCGACAAGATATGGTATGTAATAGATGTGTCTAAAACGTAAAGGAAACATTCACTCCAGTTTCTGCGATAAAAACCAATTTGTTAACGTTGTGGCAAAATGTTTCGTACTATCTGTGGTTCGCCATCCGTACTTATGTATAAATGTATTTGTTTATTGTACATTGGCAATAAATTGTTGAACAAAACATCAAAGTAAAAACAAAAATCGATCCAATTGAAAAAACATCGATTGTTTGCAATCGATACATCCAATAAAATTTATCGTTTAAGTCTACGTTAATAACATTAGGGTCCTTCACACCTAGCCTGGTACTCGCCATGATCCAACTACACAAGACCCGACAAGATGAAAAAAAAGAAAAAAGTAATTTTCTGGCTGACGTTTGTAATTTCGGCGTCAGGTTATTTTCTGTGAAAAGTAAACAAAGAATATGAAGACGAAGAAGGTCTGAAATTTTAAGAAAAACCATTTGCTTTAGTTTTATGCATACAGCCCAATGACGGTATATTAAAGAACACAAATAGCCGCGGTATTGGAAGTGCGGTAAAAGGCTGTACAAAAATATTCAGCAGCGTGCACAGTTGATTACGCGGTTCAAGCACATGTATCGTAACAGTAGCCACCCACGACGAACATGTGCGCAAGCCTGCTCGCCTTGCGGTGTATGATTGCGGGGCGCTTTAATTTTCAGTGAGCGTATTCGCCGTTTGTGGCATGGTTTGCGAACATTGCATTCGAAACAAAAACAACAACCTCATTTTGTGTTGATGCTTGCAGTATGCACATCGGCGGATAAATGCATCCAAGCCATGTGCGTTAATTGAATTTTTGATAAATGAGGCTAAATTACTATGGGCCATTTTCCCAGTCATTAGTTGACTATTAGAAAACCAGCTGTTTTTAACTATTGTTTAACTAATGGATGTGCATTAGTTAACCGCAGTCAACCATTAGTCAAACTGATACACTGAAATGAAAAATGGTGGTTTAACATTAGCATAGTAGTAGTAGTAGTAGTAGTAGTAAAAACGTTATCTGATTCAGCTATTGCTGAAAGCCTTAAAGGCGCCGAACGCCTGAAAACCTTATTGTGGAGGTGTGCTTTTAATGTGTAGTGTATTTGGCGTATATCATTTTGTGTTTGAAAACTTCGATGTCATATTTTGTTGCATTTTATCGAAAAAACATCGATATACTTTATTTTCACACGTTTCTAATTCCTTGCAGCACATAGCGTTACCAGACAGTTGAAGGTGTTTATTTGCATTCATTTGAGGATTTGGCATCTCTCACAAAATTGAACAAAAGGTTGGCTGCGCTGAAAAAGCGCCAATAAAAATTTGGTTTTTTCATTTGAACAGGAACGACAATTAGCACAGAATTAACAAATTATAATTATTGACGCACATATGTAAGTTAGAAAATAATAATGTCAGCCGATTATGAACCAGCATTTAGGGGCTCACGTGAAACGGCTGTTAGCGCTATGCATAAAGTCCAACAGCAGCTGCTGGGGCTTGCAGATAAAGGCAATAAGGACTCCAACAGGCGTCAAATGCAACTAGCTTTATCTGTATTGCGTTCTATTTGCTCTGTTGCCACGAAGCCGGGGGGCAACCATTATGATGTCTATTGTGATACACTGGTGAACGTCCTGGCGAAGAATATACAACCATCAGTCGGCGCGAAGTACTGGACAATGTATCTGGAGCATGTACGGTATTTGCATCACATTCTTGCAGATAAGGTGAGAGAAAGATTAGGTATTTTGTTTTCATAATAATTAACTTTAGTTTTCAATATTAGAAATTGTTTAACGAAGCCGAAAGGCTATGTGGTTTCGTAGCAAGTCTCCCTTATTATCTCCAAAGTGACGGGGACTATAAGGTGTTGTTAGGAATGTTTCTGCAGCACTTACTTAGCCAACATAATCACATGAGCGTAAACGCCAGTCAGGCACAAGAGCACATTGTGAGGATATTAGATGCACTAAAGGAGTTGTTCATACGAATGCAAAATTGCAACAAGGAATATAATTTTACATATCCAGAGTTAATATCAGATTTTGTGCAATATTTGGTACCGAAGCGTGTTTCCACAGTTTTTAATTATCTCGCAACGCTACCGTCCAGTAAAACACAGATGTACGATTCCTTCTTCTCACTTCTGAAAGAACTTCGTGCCCCGCAACCAACAAAAGAAGAGCTCCAAGCTCATTGTCAACGCCATATAGAAGCGCTCACAGCCTTCTTCCAATTGGATGTATCCGATAGGTTACAACAGCAATTAGCGTTACGACACATGCGTACATGTCGGGATATGTCTCTATTTGCAAATGACAAAAGCTCCAACTATGTGTTTTCATTGCTATATTATCTGGTAAAATTAGTGTATGGCTTGCCCAACCCTGGAGAATTCAAAGACGTCTATAAAGATTTAAGCGGAAAACTAACAACATTCTTCGATCGTTACGGGGAGATGTTAATGCAAGAACGATGGTTTACAGATGTACCCGTCGTGATAGCTGTACTCTTGTCTCACCTACAACATCACCCCACCACACCTTTCGCTTTCTTCTGGCAACACATGAATAACATTGAATGTTATATATCGCATTATGAATTAATACTCGGCTGTTTACGGTTGGCACCCCGGATTGCCGAAACTAAGCTACTAAGAATTGATTGCTGCACAAGCGCTAGGAAACATACAATAATTTCCTTGGTGGTCAGTGGGCTAGCAGCGTACTCATCTTACGCCTTAGCAGTCGATGACTCAACAACCGAAAGCGAAAAACTCTTTATTAGCCTTCGTACACAGCTACTTCTCTTGATACGTCACGGAGTCAGTGTGCTCGACTCTCTCGTTTGTATAACTCCTGAATCGGCAGAATTAAAATTGATCTTCTGCCGCTTTGTACAACTTACAATGGATATGCGCACCCCGGCTCAAATACGATTGTGCTTAACACTGGCTGAATTTCTGCTCCGCATAAGACATAAGTTCCCAATCAAGGATTGGACATTGATGCTAAGACGCCTGTATAAAATGTCTATTAAAGCGAACGATGCCGGCTTGATCGCAGATTTGCATGCGGCACATATTTCCTCAATGCTTCAAGAGGGTCCGTGGCCCGACCTTTCGCTACTGCGAACACGCATTGGCCACTTCCACACTGCCTCGCCACATATCACAGCTGGCCAATGTATTTTGCAGCTATCTTTGCAAAGTCATAGCCCCTTCAAGGTTTTTCTGGACTCTCCACAAAAGCATTTATTGCATTGGTTGGAGACGCAACAGTTTCTCAAGTATCACAAGTCCAACGAACAGCTTCAAATAACTCTAATGCAGTGCAGCCCAACACAGTACAATGAGGTGTTGGTTGCACGTGGTGTTGGTACTTTGCAAGCAGCAGCAGCTGCCCGATTGAGCCAAATCAAAAGTGAGTTAGAAAATAAAATGCATAAAACTGCTGGGCTGACCCGTCTGGAACAGCTCTGTTGGGCGCATGTAAACACAGCACTACTCCACGATACGTTGAAGCTGCAGAAAGAATCGCGGTCTGTTGAAACAAAGTTTCAGGAAGATAATCTCGAAGAATTGTTGCAACGTAAGGAATTGGCAACGGTGACAGTAGTGAATGAGGTAAAACTGGTCAAGCAAGCTCAGACAGCTGTGAAGGGATTTGAAAAATTCTATGAGGAGGTAAGTATTTTTCCTCTCTAGCTCTTGCCCAGTAACGACCATGTAACTCATGTGTGTTTTTAGGCTGACACTGAACCTATCATTACCAATGAGGTGTACATCGACTGGGAGGCCATTGTTGAAGACGTAACCAACTTAGCGCTTTATTTCCAACTGTCCGGCTACTCGGACTTGGCAACGGACGCTTGGGTTCTACATTACCGTATAACCAACATGATTGATGATACATACAATTCACTTCGAAGTCTTTCGTACTTCTGTGAACACAGTCAATACTTCATCACCTTAGAAAGGGGCATCGATTTAAACGAAGAAGTGGGGCAAAAACAGAATTTCCTATATGTGGCCATGCAACAGCTGCCAACGCTTCCTAAACGTTTTCAAAACTATGTGCTCATGAGCCTCTGCCAGTTGGCCCACTATTATGCCAGCAAGGGCCATCTCAGTTATTCGGAAATATTGCTTGAGTGGGTGCAAAAAGAGCATGGTGAGCTTCCCAACCAGCAGGGCAAATATAATGTGGTACTTGGCACAGTCGACGTGGTCAAATTTCGTATTTTGTGGAAACATCTAGGCAGTAGCCAATGTCAGAAAGACGTACAACTCTCACAACGTAGCATGCTGCGTGAAATGGAAGGCACATTGGAACGATTTCGTGGCGATTTTTTCAAACTCTCCACCAGTGAACTAATGTCTTATACAATTTTGTTGTTGAGCCTTATTGAGCAAGTGGCGGAGTGCGCAGCCAATCGGCTGTGTGATCACTTTGTCAATTCATATTTCGCAGGCACTTTCAAGCTATTATTGCAATCGGGCTCAGCATTACGCATAATACAAATGTTAGCGATGTGGGCGTGGAATAATTTGCAGATGGAGCATGTGAAAAAGGCGCAGGTTAGCATAACAAATACGTAAATTACATCGATTACTTAATATTCCAAAATCTCTTCTAAAGACCAAAGTGAAACTGATAGAATACATATTGGGAGTGAAAAGCCTAGAATATCTGCGACAAATGAGTGAAGAAGCTGCTGTTGAAAAAAAGTTGTCTGCACCGGTTACGTACACAGCATTGGAGTTGTTGCAATCGGGTATGGAGCCGTTGCGTAAAATGATACCGCCACATTGTACACCCAATATAAAGGTATTTTTGATTTAAAAACCAAGTATATATTATTTTGGATTTTTTTGTATGAGGCCATGAGAACCAGCGTAGCGTTTTTAAAAATATACAGGCAAGACGAGAACAATATTCTTCGGGGAGATCAAGGTAAAATAAGGGCGATACACAACCGTTACCAATCTGGGTGACGATACGCAGCTCTGCATACGACTATAGGCTATCTCAGTTCCTTGGAACATCACCTCCATGACGAACACACAGATGGTCGGCAACGTACGAAGGGACCCATAGTTTTCCTTTCTAATTATTCATTTTAGACCACATATCTAATTAATTCAATATGTTTGGCTACTCTGGTTCTCATAAAATCATATATCTTGAAATGCTATATTTTCGATTGAACAATTTTAGGTTAAGATGGAACTTAGTCCGTCAACGCGAGGCGAAAATAGTCTCAACCGCTTTCTTCGTATACAATGCAACGATACGCTTCGAGAGTATGAAATTCTTCAGTGGTGTTGCTTCACGGTTGGCTGCTTGAATGCCAGACTCTACTTCCTTGCCGATAATCATGATAATCTGCAGGACTTCTATGAAACTAGTCAGCAATGGCTGGACAAGCACAAGCAAAATACACATTTACGCATAAGTTTTCAGAATATACAACTTCTATGCTTGCAGCATTACGTCAACTTCCTACGTTCACATAAGAAATATGAAAAGGCGTTGGCCTATCTCAAAGCGGCACTGGCTAACTGCACTGACATGAAGGGAAATGTAGACACTGTGTATGAAATACATTTTTTGCTACAATTGCGCGCCACAAAAATAGAGATGTCATTAAAGAAAGAGAATATAAATCGAGCTGGCTTGCGGCGTGCGCTCACGTTCAACGTATCGCCAGATTTAGATAAGCCGGAATGCGAAAATTTGGTAGCAGTATCTATGGCACCAGCCAGCGCACGAAAAAAATTAACAGCACCCACCTTCAAAATATACGGCAGCAATGGTAACACGCCTGAGCTTACACCGAAACGCATTGTCACGGTCGCGTCAGCGGTTTGTAAAACGAAAGAAAAACTGGTGCCTTCGCACTCGGTATCGAGTGTGAGGAAAACGAGAAAACGTTTGGTAGCTGAAAATGAACAAAAAACTCCAATGAAAGCAATCGTAAGCTCCACAAATTCAAAATCGAATATAAAGTCTTTGACAGCAAGGAAATTACGTGAATTCCGGGCAGCAGCTAGCGACTCGCAAAGTAGTTCGTCCTATTCCACGCCCGAAACTGATACGGACAATATTTTGAATCAATGCCAACGTATAGAATCAATCGATTTGTCGGACATCGATAACGCCAATAAGACTCGAAAAGACCTTCCAAATTCTATTACTAAATCCAATGCCAAACAACAAAGCGCACTCAAAGCCAGAAAGCTTCGTGAGGATATATTGAATATTTGTCAGAAAATTGAATCAATTGATTTGCTGGAAGACGATGAGCGCACAATAATAGCAAATCAGAGTGGCACGCCGCCCACCATGCCCGAGGAGATCAAACCGAATAAATCATTAGTTATCGATATTTCTGATGACATTGATGACACTCCACCAAAAACGAAAACTTCAACCACAAAAAATACCGCTAAAAAAGTACCGCGCACCGAGCAAGCAAAACGCAAAAGTAAGGAAACAAAAGCAAACAATGCGTCGGCAGAAATGAGCACATGCGCCACGGGCGAGACAACCTCAGTAATGTCAAGTGAACCACGCGTGCGGGTTGTGGAAAAGATCAAAATAACAGAGGACATAAAAGCCATAACTACAAAGACAAAGACGCGTGCGAAGACCGAAGTACGCACCCTGAAAGTGATAACCAAAGACACCGAAATTAAGGTATTATCGCCCAGCACGAAATCGACTACGAAGGGCAAAGAGAATGCAGTCACAAAAAACGGCAGCAGCAGCAGCACAACTCGTGGGCGACCGCGGACGGCGGCCCGCAAAGCTTCCAACAAAGACAATGACGCAAATGTTGCACCACCCGTGACAGTCAGCAGAACGCTAAGCAAACGTGCCAGGCAATAATTTTGCATACAATATTTTATTTATTATGTTATACGTATGTAGTTAAAAGCCTCTGCTGCTCTTTCTATATTTTACTTATATGCATATGTTCGTATTTTCAAACTATTCATTTACATATGTATGTTTTTTCATTGTATTCTAACTTCACTTGCTTTTATTTTATTTTCTATTCTCATACATTTTAACAATGAAACAATAATGGTGTACACCTTGTATTCCGCACATTCATAAAGCCAGTGGTGATTGATTTTATTGACTTCAAAATGATTTCAAAAATGCAATGCAGTGAAACTTTTCAGAGGGGGGAACCTATGAAAAACGCAAACTTGAAAAAGTCGAAAAATGTTCGGCCCTATGCTGAATATCGTAATCGGCATCGTCGACGATCGTGATGATATATTTGTGATCAGCGACCCTAAACACATTCGAATCCGCCTTGACTTAATAACTGACAACTGTTTTAACCAACTGAATGACAAATTTACGCATTTACGGACATGACGTCTTCTAACGGTCGCTGCATTTACGTAATAGTGAATTTTTAATTGGCGTGCTGTTTTGGACTCGGCCAAAATCGCTTAGGCGGTTACAGCGCCAAATAAGAAGAAGAAGAAGAATTTTTAATTCTGCCACGTTTTATTTGATGCATTATTAATTTATGAGTCTTTTGACATCTTCTTCTTTATTGGCGCTGTAACCGCCTAAGCGATTTTGGCCGAGTCCAAAACAGCACGCCAATCATTTCTTTTCTGTGCCAATTGGAAATGCCAAGAGAAGCCTAGTCCTTCTCCACCTGATCTTTCCGTCTCAGTGGGGGCCTCCCTCTTCCTCTGCTACCACCAGCGGGTTCCGAGTTGAATACTTTCAGAGTACTTGAATACTTTCCGAGTTGAATGCCAAAAGCCACACTGATAAGGTCCAATCAGTTCGTTGACGGTGGGCTTCAGTCTTTCGCAAAATACACTCGACCTTATAGCCTATGCTTAGAAGGCTGATTCCGCGCTAGTTGGCGCGAATGGCAGGGTCGCCTTTCTTTTGGATTGGGCAGAGCACACTTAAATTCCAGGCGCCGGGCATGCGTTCATCTGACCATATTCTGCAATAAAGCTGATGCATGTACCTCAACAGCCCCGCGCCGCCGTACTTGAATTGCTCGGCAGGCAGGCTGTCAGCTCCAGCAGCTTTTGTTGTTTTTCAGCCGCATAATCGCTATTCGTACCTCGTCATAGTCAGGCGGTCAGTCAGTCAGTCTGCTGCCATTCAATAGGGTGGAAAAGTGCTCCCTCCATAATTTAAGTAAGTTCTGAACATCAGTCTCCAGGTCGCCATGGTTGTTCTTACAGGAGTTTGCCCCTGGTCTTGAAACCTTCCGTAAGTCGCCTAACTCTCTGATACCATTTTCGGGCGTTTTTCCTGGCGGCCAGCATCTCAAGCTCTTCGCACTCACATATTTCGGCCACTCTCTTCTTATTGCGGGCAAGGCAAGGTAAGCGTGAAGCCTTGCGACGTCTACTACAGTTGCCACGTAAAGGAGCGCAAATTCGGTGTTGGATTCGTGGTAGGAGAGAGACTCCGTCGCCAAGTACTGGCGTTCACCCCGGTGGACGAACGTTTAGCCACAATCCGCATCAAAGCGAGATTCTTCAACATCTCGCTTATCTGCGCCCATGCCACGACGGAAGATGAGGACGATCCGTCCAAGGGTCTCTTCTATGAGCGCTTGGTGCGACATATGAGCGCTGCCTCCGACACGATGTCAAAATCGTGCTCGGCGATTTTAATGCCAAGGTGGGCAAGGAAGGGATCTTTGGCGCCACTGTCGGAAAATTCAGCCTCCCCGACGAAACGTCCTATAACGGACTGAGGCTGATCGACTAAGCCGGGTCCCAAAACATGGTAATATGTAGTACTAGGTTCCAACATAAGAACATCCACCAAGCTACATGGCTGCCTCCAGATCGAAAAACGAGAAATCAGATCGACCATGTTGTGATAGACGGAAGGCATGCTTCCAGCGCTTTAGACGTACGTAGCCAAGAAAGGCACCTGGCTCTGTGCAGCAAAAAATGTGCGCCCAACAATGCAAGTCAAGTTTAACGTTGAAAAGATACAATTACAACAGACGGCCAATTTATTCGCCACTCGACTCACACACCTGCTCTCTGAGAGCATTCTTCAACAATCCGACATACACGAGCAGTGGAACCACATTTCGCGATCATTCAGTACCGCCGCGGAAGAAGTACTTAGTTGGATTTCAGCGAGCCCGAAAGAACAATTGGTACGATGAGGAATGTCAAGAAGCCGCAGAGAATAAAGACGCCGCCAATAGGGCCACGCCACTAAAGAAGGAAGCGACATCGACATGGAGATCGTGCATATTATGGAGAACACAATTTTTTGAATCGCTATACCTCAAATGATAATTATTAGGAAGAAAAATATTATAATATATATTTTCGTCTCAGCTATTTTTATGATAAACCTTACCGTTTTGCTGAAAAATGCAAAAATGCAAAAATGCAAAAATTCAAAAATTCAATTTATGTGACCTTCGACCTTGAATAAATTTTTTTGCAGACGTCAGATCGATGGGGACTTTTGACACCTTATTTCTAATGGTGTACCGAAGCTCTTCACCAAAATTTAGCTCTGTCGGAATTTTTGTTATTTGAAATGTCTACTTCGACCGGACTATTATCGAGCCCTAACCGCCAAAAAGATTTAGGCGACTTTTTTTTCAAAATTTTCTTTTTGATGCAGAAATGTTCCGAGAGCATCTAGCAGAATTGCTGCATCAAAAATAGAATTAAAAAAAATATCGCTTCATCTTTTTGGCTGTTAGGGCTCGATAAACTCGATACCGATCGCAATTAAGTTAATATATGGCTGATTAATGTGTGAGTAAAAGGACATCAAGTTCGCATCTTAAGTCTTTCGTTTCATTAACAACGCTAAGATTCTCGCATCTACCGGTGGTACTTTGCAGTGATTAATTGCGTGCATGCATAAATGCTATGAATAACGAAATGATCCTCGTTAAGTATTTTGTTATTATCTCTGACCAATTTTATAACGGCAAAAATATTTATCACGGCAGAAAACCACACCCGTTTGCACTTTTGATGACACACACGCGCTTCATTGCATTTCGCCATGGGAGTGGCATTCTATGTAACAGCAAAGTATCTTCATGCAATATTAATGTATAGATACATACATACAAACAATATTTGTATGGGCAAAAGCTGCATTTGTTGGTTGTGAATCCGCAATTACAAGCGAATAGGAATAAAAACTCTTTGTGAAGTATTTACCAGAAAGCGCTGTTAAAAAGCATTGGAGACGATTCGGAAATATTCTGGAATATCCGCCATTCGAATCTAAAATATGTATGTATTTAATTTAAAAAAATATAGCAACAAGAAAGTCGTCAGGCCTGTAACCTCCACTGGCATTCCTGTTTCTTTTAGCAACTTTTCACTAATTCTCAAATATATATATGCAAAATAAGCGCAAGCAAATCGGTAAGTAAAACGCGATTCAGTTTACAAATCTATACATATGTATAAGTACATACTTATTTGAACATTAGGGTGTCCATCGAAAATATTTTTTTTTTTTTTTTGTAAATTTCAAGAGCCTTATTTTATTCGATTTTATGAGAAATATTATTGCCTATTTTTATAGATTTTTTAAAGATCGCGACCTCCACCTGTCGATTAGGTCAGAAAATACGATTTTGCAGATTTATGAGTTTTTGAATGACTATTTTTGATTCGGTTTCAAATATTGAATATGTTCTGAGGAGAGGATATATAGGCCTTTAAAATGGTATATAATCATCTATTGTCGGACTTGGATTGTTGGTATTTTTTATCGGGTAAAATAAAAAAAAAAAACATATTTCTCCTAATTTATTTATAATTTGTAGCGGACTTTCAGATTTTTTGAGCAGTGTGGCTAAGGAATTTTTCAAAATTAATTCAAGATTTCTATATACAATCGCTCTTTAGCAAAGAAGTGGGTTTTCAGCAAATTTTAGAAAAATGGGGGTGGCACCGCCCATTTTTATCATAAACTAGTTGACCAATCTCAACCAAATTTATGCTTAGCCTTCTTAAGTACCGTCTTGAATATTTTTGAAATCGGACAAAAACCACGGCAGGTCGCCACCTCTAAATGACCTTTAAATAAAATTATAATTCTCATAAACACGAATAAAATTAGGGGGTAGGGTCTTGAAATTTCCAAAAAAAAAAAACATTTCCAATGGGCACCCTAATGAACATGCATACATATGTACATACATACATATGTACATACATATATGCACGTATTAAGTAAACAATATTGAAACCGAAGTGAGACAAATCTTTAAAAACTAATTGGAAAGCTGCAAAAAACGCGAGAGTCCCTCAGCGGCAATTTGCAATTAAGACGACGGCAACTACTCCAACAACAGCGTTATGCTATATTGCTTTCTAGAATTTTGTTCAGAACCTGTTTCGAAATTGTGACACAAATTTCTTCTTAAATAATAATTAATATTTGGGCCGCAATTTTAGCACTTTTTACCTTCTACGTTCGTCCAGATGCTAATTATTTATTTTTACTGCAATTTTAAAGCGAACAGAAAAAATTAACAATCGTTTGACACCGAGTGGTTAGAGGTGCGTACTACACTCAATAGGACCTATATAGGTTCGATACTCGCTCTTCGTCCGACAATGGCACGACTCGGAGTGTATTTTTGCTATGAAAAAGCCTCCGCCACGCCCTCTCTTCTGTCGCATTTTCGTTACATCGATGCTTACATTTAGTTATTTTTACATGGTGCCAAAAAAAAACTTACTCTGGATGGGCGGGATCGGTATTGAATATTTAGTCCCACGCCCATCTCTAGTACATACATACATATGTACATATGTATGTATGTGGATATGGGTCATTTTCAAAGTGTTCATGGCAGGTATTTTTTATATATTTTTTTTTAAGATTGATAAATTTATTCTCTGAAATCGTTTACTGACATGGATACTAAACTGCTTTCAAGCTCTTAAAAAATTATAACTTTTTATTATTTTTGCATTTTTGTAAAATATTTTGCTGAATGTCACTTTTTGTACAAGTAAGCTAAAGTAATAAATAAGTTTAGAAACTATTAGCAAAAAGTATACTTACCGATAAGCATTGTACTGATTTTTAACATTAAATGCATGCTTTTTAAATATTTGCATATCACTTTGAAACTCACTTATCAGATAAGCTAATTTTGAAGTTGTTTCCGCCTTCTTCATGACGTTAATGAGGGGTTTTTCTTGGGAGGCAGGCTTTTTCCCATATATGCTGTTTGCACACATTTGGGGAAATAAGCTATTCAAAAAAAAATCCCTTTTCACCTAAAAGTGACAATGTGGAAATACTTTACGTTTTTTCGTGTTTTTTTTTCCAAGGAGTCTTACCCCCTCATTATGATTTTGCATACGATAGACGATAAACGCTTGTAAGCATATCGTATGAAATCAGTTCGCCCACAATCTGGCATCTCTGCCTACAAAGCCCTTCCAGAAGCCCTTCTATGGGTAGCGAAAACAGAATCCATTCAATTTATGCCCTCCATACAATAAAGAAAGTAGAAAGGAATGCAAAATGGAAGACCTCTTGACTGTCAGAAAGGCATATTGGCTACTTCTTAAGTGAATACTGAACACTTAGCTGGAGTAGAAACCTGATTTAATTGATTCAATAACATTTTCATCTTGATAAATTAAATACATACTTATTTATTATTATGTATTCGATTAAATATTGGGTCTTTCGTTTTTTGTATTATTTATTTGTTTTAAAAATAAATTTGGCCCACATTTTTGTAAATAAATTTTTTTTTTTTTTAACAAAAAACGTATCAAATTAATTTACTCTTATTTATTTTTTATTTCAATTTTCTGGGGGCAACGTAGCATTAGGGAATTTTTCGCCTGCATTCAACTTTGAGGAGTTGACGTTTTTTGTTGCACTTTTTTCATAACTCGCTTTTTGTTTAAATATTCCTTTTTATTGATGTCAAATTTTAATTGTATTCGACTGTGGTTTTTTTAATTGTGTAAATTTTTTTCCCCGGTATACATATGTATGTATGTATGTATGTATGTATACATATATATTTACTAATTGCACTCCGTTTAATTTATACGCCTGCTAAACCTCTTTTATTAGCTGCTTATTTTAAATATTAATGATTTTTCGTCATTCTTTTTATTTTATTTTTGTTAATTTTTAATTGAAATGCGTTAATTCCTAATTTTTGTAATTTTTTGCAATTACTTTTAAATCTTAACATATGTATGTATGTATGTATGTGTTTTATATGCCATCTTCGCATCGATCATCGCCGTCACTGCAGTCACCTAGAATGTCAGAAATACTCGTTTGTATTGAAATGCAACAAAAATTGCAACGCTAATCACCTTAAAACAGTAAAACACACAGCTACATAGATATTCGTGCATACATACATACATATGGGTTATTCCATACAATATTTACACCTCAATATTTTTTTTTGTTTGGCGTGAAACCCCTTTTTTTGACATTCTTTATCGAAAAAAAGAAGACACCAATTTTTTGATTTCGTCATGATGTTCGAAAATTTCGGAAAAAAAACTCCGAAATTTTTAACTCACAAATAGTTATATTTTTTAAATGCTTTGCAGTTAATAAACTATTTGTGGGAGAAAATCAGTTAAGCAATCAAAATGTGCGTAATTACCTCGGTTTTCCGTTGGAGTATGAGAAAAATTAAATAAATAATTTTTTGCATTGAAAAATTGCAATATTTTATATCTTTTTAATACTTTTTTTATTAATTAATTATTTAATTAATAATATAATTGCATTAAATTATAACAGTTTCCAAGTCAGCCATTTTCTCCGACAAATAGTTTATTAACTGCAAAAAATTGAAAATATATACTTCCTTGTCAAATCAAAATTTCGAAAAAAATTTGTCCTGATTTTCGAATATCATGACGAAATAACAAAATAGGTGTATTCTTTTTTTCGATAAAGAATGTAAAAAAAAAAAACATTTTACACCAAAAAAATTATTGAGGTGTAAATATTGTTTGGAATGACCCATATGTACTTATGTGACTACAGAAACGACTAAGGTCTCGGTGAAGTTGAACGACTTTCGTGTCTTGCGCCCCACCTTGCAGCCCGCGTTCTCCGGCTATGCTGTGCTGTACTGCGCTCTGCCACACATCGCCACCGCAGCGGGAACAACGGCACATGCCTCAACCATTTCGGCAAGCGCGATGTTCGTAGATGACGGAGTAGGTAGGCTCCATGGTAGTCGCCGCCGCGGCACCACTTGCTTCTTTCACCATTCGCTGTGTGTTGTAGTTGTTGCTGTTGTTTTATATAGTTAGTTAGTTAGTTATGCGCTTCAGCAGCCACTATCGCCACATTTCAAAGCCACCGCGTTTGGTGCTCTCTCTCCCGAAATAGCGAATGATGAGCGCCGAATGGGGTTGAGGAGTCACTATTTATATCTATTGGGAACTAGTAGTGACAGTGTTGATGTTCTCCGCATACCAATATGCACACATTCATACCTACTTACATACGTGCGTTTTCACTGTGCAGTAGTGGTTTGTGTTTGCTCCATTGGGCTGGGGCGAGTTTAGGCGCCGTGCGACGGTGTTCTCTTGCCAGCTCTTCCACAAGTTTCGCTGCCAGCTACATATTGTTGAAAACCGAATAGCAGTTAAAGTATAAATGCCTGAGCTGGCGCGCGAGAGGCTTCATTTCAAAACGAGTCTACAGACGAGTCGAACCTGAAAGCGGTGT
This sequence comes from Rhagoletis pomonella, assembly GCF_013731165.1. Taxonomy (NCBI): domain Eukaryota; kingdom Metazoa; phylum Arthropoda; class Insecta; order Diptera; family Tephritidae; genus Rhagoletis; species Rhagoletis pomonella. The sequence continues at coordinate 69,321,095 of NW_023458561.1, read as the reverse complement.
ATACTTGAAGCGCAGCCAGCCCCTTTGTTTGCTCCCAACTGAAGTCAAACAATTTTTTGCATTGATCGCACAGAAAGGTGGAGAAAACTGAAACACGAATGTCAAAAGAGCGAATTCGGAAAGCAGCGCTTATCAAACTCACCTTGAAGCAACTAGAAGAAATCGGGCAAAGTATATACGAAGACGCGAAAACGCGTAAACGGAAGATAGCTTAAATCTAAAATCATAAATGTTGATTTAGTTGTACCTTTTGCTAATACGAAATACAAAACAAGCGTGAATTGCGCTGTGAACCGACGGTGTGTGGGGGCTTACTTAATTCCAAAAACAAAATCGGTGGATTTACGTCACTTTCTTGTTATTTTGTATTGAATTTTTAATTTCGGCCATAACTTGTATACCTGTTGTGTGTTTTCGGCTGGCTTGTCTAGCGCAGCTAAGCAGTGCAAAGTAGCCGCAACGTAGGAGCTGAATTAAGAGCAGACAAACCAGGCCGTCATTCGCTTACTGACCAGCTGAAGAAAGTCACCGAAAGACGGAACCAGGCGAATAGGCAGTACGAGCAGGGCGAGAAGGTCACCTGCTGCTCTTTTTGCGCACTTCATTCGCTGCGTGCTGAACTCACGTCGCCGCAGTAGTCATCCGGTCGATCGCGTGCGCACACACATCAGACACACTCGCATTCATAATCGCCGGATATAACGCTTGAAGCGATTGTGCAAGTAACCCACGACGGTATCGAAATAGCTACCAGCTAACGCCATCGCAGCGTGGCCTATCGATTCGAATACGCCCGATGATGAAAAAGAAAGTCGCACCTCAGTGAAATTGTGTGCACGAGTAACAAAAAAAAAAAGAAAGGAGAAACATAGACAAGAAAGTTTGCAAATCGAACTAAAAACTACATACATACGTGAAAAGCATAAAATACCAAACTAAAATAAATTAAAGAAAAAGACCAACAAAATCTAAAAAAAAAAAAAATAAAATTACGGTAAACGGCCAACGGCAGCATTTCGTTAAACCAACTTGTCGCTTCGCGTTTTCGATGTTATACAACTTGAATATTTAAGTTTAAAAAAACATATATATATTTTTCGTGTTTTTGTTTTTCTGCCGAGTGTCGCACTATTTGGCTTTATTTATTGCCAACCAAGCCAAATAACAAAAAAAAAACAAAACACAATAACAAAATTTAAAAAAGCAACCAACCAGCATTTCGGCGAAAATAATGAGGAACTACACACACAAAAACAGCAATGGCAGCTGGGGCAGCGCCAGCAGCCGCGGAGTCGGTGTCGGTGTCGGTGTCGGTGTCGGTGCAGCGAAAGTAATTGCAACATGCCTCATCTTAAGCGTTTCCATGCAAATGTGCTGCGGCTCGGCGATACCGATTTGGGAATTTTTAACGCGCAATGAAAAGGTAAGCCAAGCACAACGCCAACAAAAACCAAAAAAAACAACAACAACGTAGATATTGTACCCTACCAACAAACACTTGGTGAACGAAAATATTTTAATTAAGCTGTTGTTGTTTTTCTGTTTTTGTTGTGCTTTATTTTGTTTTTGTTTTTGTTTTTTCAGTGTTATTCGAAGCAGGGTTATAAGGCTTAATTTTATTTAGTTATTTATTGTTTTAACAAGTTTATGTTTTTATTCATAAATTTTATCGTAAACTGGTTTTAAATGTTACGTGTTTGCGTGAATATATATGTATATTTTTTTACGAATTCGTTTGTATTGTATTAACTGCGTTGTTAACGCATATTCGCATAGAGCGATCCAAAGCTG
>NW_023458561.1:69271470-69294304 GCF_013731165.1 Rhagoletis pomonella | reverse complement strand
TTTCGTTATCACTTATCGAGATTTTTTCATTTTACCTAACGTTAGCAAACGTGAGTTTGAAGTCATACATACCTATTTACGATGTTTGCATACGTAATTTAACTGCTAACCAACACTGTCAGCTGGAGTGGAGTTCCAGAAACATCGTGCACTTCATTTTTCTTCACAGCTGTGCAGGCCGCCGCTCACCTCATTTTGCTTTTCTCTTGGTTTTCTAATAAGTGAAGTGTAATTAGTTACGTCTAGCTTTTGAACCGGGTACTCAAGAAGTAACATCAAATTGCTAGCCCAAAATTTAATACAAGCAAGTAAATTTGCGAATTTTAAAATACAGCATTTAGGGAGGTTAAAAATACAAAAAAAAAAACCCTGAGGCAAACCTAAACAGTCCTAGAATTTAGTTTAGTCCTGAGGGACTACATAAATACCGGGTAACTTCTAAAGCGGTAGCCGTATTTTGTCGTCACTAACAAATTTTACCAGATGTTTTCCGTTTTCCGCTCCAAAACAGAATAAGCAAAAAAGATGACAAAAATAAAATTTAGAAAATATGGGGATGGAAACGAAAAAGACCGCTGCGCAGTAGAAAACACGAGGCTGGAACGTTTGGAAATTTTTAAGAAATATTAAATAAAATATTTGTATGCGATAAAATACCATCTGTCGTGCTCTTGAAAATCTGTTGGAATCTCTATGTAAGTGTTTATAAAATATGCTTTAACACCAAACTTTTTTTTAGCATCGGAAAGTAAAACTTGCATCATAAAAAACCTGTGTTTAGCGGGGTACTAAAATCTAGAGATTATTAAATCAGCTCAGTGTGGTTATAATTAAATACATGTATGTATGTACATATTAATTTTAGTCTAGTTCCAAGTAGTCATAAAAAGGGTACATATTTTAAAAGCCTTATCCACTTTTAACATTACGTTGCCGCGTTACAGTCGAATTACATTCTTGCTCACCGACTCGGTGTAGAGAAAAGATCTTGGATGGAAAAGTAGTGCAAATGTCACTGACATCGCTCGTCAAACGCGTGACCACACATGTAATGCAATGGCATACGAACCGGGTCGCCGGCGGTGCAACTTGCGTCCAAGGCAAATCTAGTTTTGTAGCAGTAGCGAGTGGCCTGTCGACGCAGTCGTCCGTCGCGGTCGCAGGAGTGTGTGCATAGTTGAAATGTAAGCAGCCTTGGTTGTATGTTGGGGTCGGTAGTTAGTTGTAGACCGTAGGGAGGAAAACCGGTGTTTGCCGTTAGTTTTTGTTGGTTTTTTTTTTAATTTCTGTGTTTGTTAAACCTATATCGATTTGGAGCCGGTATTCACGATATATGTAGCTCCTACTGCTATGACAACAACAATATTGGATAGCTCCATGGTTTTGCATGTGCGCGTATCTTTGCACATACATACGTACATATGCATGTAAAAATTTCGAAATATTGATAAAACTATATTTTGCTGTGGGCATATAGCACATATTTATCTACCAAGAACGAGCTTGGAATCACGCCTAAATCACGTTGTTCGTCAACTAAAACCAACAATATATAAATATCAAATGATAGGTACATACATACATACATTGTACTCATGTATGTACTTACTAGGAATGTTAATCCCGGGACACCGGGATCCCGGCCTTGTTAAGGTCCCGAAAATCCTGGGATTCTTGGCCTTGAGCAGATTTTTATTTCTTTTTTCGAAAGCTAAAAACCGGTATTACTTAATAAAATAATAAATTTACCTTTTTTTGAACAAACAATTGTTTTTCTGGAATACCGCTGGGAGACCGCTGGGTGACCCTGTGTTTAGTTTTATTCTAAAATGTTTATTCCTGTACTCTACTATCTACATATATGAAAATAATAAACGTCAAAGAATATATTATTCAAAGAATGAAACCGATTCAAAATAACGTTCCGGTTTCGGTTTCGGTTTTGCCAAATGTTTCGGTTTTGGTTTCGTGCTTTTAAATTTGTTTCGGTTTGGGTATTCCAAACAAAAAAATGAAAACAAGTTTGACAAAAAAAAAATATTAAATAAATATGTACCTTCCAATGTTTGCTTTTCGAGAAACTAAACATTGTGATTAATTTTAATTTATATAAAGAAAATACCTCTGAATCAATTATACAAATTAATAGCCAGGGAACGGATTTTTAGGACCTAAAAACCTATAAAAAAGGCAAAAACTAATAATGAAATAGGCTAGAAAAGGCACAATAAAATAGCGAAATAGGCACTAGAAATCGCGAAAACGGGCAAAAACCATTTGTTTAAAAATGTTTATTTTACAAGTAAAAAAGAGAAAAACTATGAACTAGTTTCATTATATGAAAAATTTATATTTTGAATCTTTGTATATTTTCTCCTTTCGAGTTTTTAACTCACAAAACTTTAATCTCTATAGTTGTAGTAACATTAAACCACAATATGCATTTTAAAATTTACTGGTAGCATTTTCATTCGATTTTCGTGAAGAAAAGCCTTGAATGTACTAAACGTGCACTCGACTTGAGTTGATACAAGTGGCGCCCAATTTAAATATGGAACGTTTAAAACCTTCATATTGTCAGGAAGAAGAGCACAAGAAATTTTCTTAGTTATATCTTATACGCCATTTTATATGAAGGTTTTGCTTTTATTGAGCGCTGCGTACTGGCCTTTAAGGTAGGAAAGGCAAATATCTTAAAAAAGGCAACATCAAATGTGTATATATGGAATCAGAGAAAGCTAAATCGAATATACTCTACCTATTTAACAGAAAAAAGGCAATTTCCATAAAATCCGTTCCCTGCTAATAACCATATACCACCACATTTGCTTAGATCTAAATGCAGAAATTAGTTTATTATATAATAAGGGTTGTTGCTGATAGGTATTTGATACATATAGGTAAATGTGATTTTCACAGAAATTTTGTTGATATTATTTAAAATCACAATATCTTAAACGTTGAGGAAAGAAAATCGAAAACTACATTCCATTGATGATATTAACAAACAAAGTCATCACCGGATACACAGCAACAACGTCATCACCAGATTCATTTAAATGTTTCCTTTCTATTAGCTTTTCTTATTTACCAATTTATTTATTTGTTATCTTAATTTGTGCAAGAACCTTCTAACATTTTAAGTTGGTAATAAAATAAACTAGCGATATCACATTTTGCTCGTCTATCCCGATACAAAATATCTGATTGATGTTTTACTAAAATTTTAATGACCATCTATTTTGTATTTGTTTGTGTGTATTAAAATGCTTATGTTCTATATAGATTGTACTTGTTCGTATAATTAAGTACATATGCGCGCATAAATACATATAGTTCATACATACATACATATAATACGTATGCCTGCATTTTTACGTACATATGTATGTATATAAACCATATAAAAATACCTTAATAATTGCTAGAGATTCATAAAGATATGTGCATTAGGGTGGTCCTTAAAAAATCAAATGAACGATTTTTTTCTGTCGGTAATACCACGGTCACCGATATCACATATAAATTTTGGTCCCAATTGAAGGCGGTTAGCGGTTAAGGCGTATCCTCTATAGAGACTCAAACAATTAAAACTAATTTTATTTTAATCTGATATCCAAAATCAATAGTACCATAGTCGAAGATATCACATATAAATTTTGGTCCCGATTGGAGTCGGTTAAGACGACTTCATAGGGTAATCTGAACTTTGCCCCCTATGCGCCACCCCGTAACCGACCCCAATCGGGGCGAAAATTTATGTGATATCTTCAATTATAGTATCATCGACGTGGGGGTGAAGACTTAGAAATCTGATGTAAAAATTTGCTTCCTGCATTTAAGGACCACCCTAATGTACATATATACATACATATGTACCGTTAAAGTATGTTAAAAGCGATGCGTAGTAAGCGAGTATTTAGTAATTTGTATCACAGAATTTATGAATATAAGAGAGGTTGGGTGAGCGTTGGCAATGTGAAAATTAACACATATACATACATACATACATATGTACATAAGTGCATATAAAACTCAGATAACTAAATTAAAAACACCGTGTGCGCTGTGAACAAGGTAACTTGAAAACAGAGAGCACAACTGAGTAAGAAATGTATCAAAACATGAATACTAGCCTAGTGTTGCATAAACGGTACTTATTAGGATAGTCATTTACTTTTTCTGAAAGCAGTTCAGGTAAATAAGCTTAAGTTCATTTTTTAAAATAATCATTATATTTTTAAAAATCAACAAAGAAAAAATAAGTGGCCAAAACTTATAAAGAAGTAGTGTGCCTAATTATGTGGCCACCACTGTATATAAATAGCTTTATTGCAGAATAATTAGCTCTGTTAATGAGTTCTCCAGTAAGAAAAGTATCCAGTCACTTAATCAGCCTCATTGCGGACGTCATAAATTAGACTAAAATGCACGACTCGGCAACATTGGCATTGACTAGGTCACCATGACTTTTTTCCACCTGCCAATAATACTTTATAAAAAATTAATGAACATTAAAAGAAAATTAGAAACTTATCAAAACGTTGAACTACCGTTTTTTCGTGGGTAGTTTTTTATTATAGTAGTAATTTTTTTTTTTTTTAATTTCAGGATTTCATCTTTTATTCCGAAAGAAGTGAAAGTCCTTCTCAAACGCATTAGCAACCACAAAACTACATAAATCATAAATCAACATTCTAAATAACTCTAAAAACTGACTTACAGTGTGTTGAAAATAGGGAAATAAATGCAAATATAAAAAAAATTCCCTTGGAAATACATATAATCAATCTAAATAAAAAAGTGCTGAAAAATCGGTGTTTAGAAAAAGAATTTTTTATCGATCTAACTTTTGTAGAGTGTGTCAAAAAAAAAGTTATCATACATTTCGACTGAAATTTGTGTTACAAAAATGTCCGAATCTGCCGCCATACAAAACTCCTCCGCGAGAAATAAACATTGCCCGCCGCCCCCAAGACGAAATAGTAGCAGTGGTGGCGGCGGCGGAGACTCGGAATATCTTGATATAACCAAGGAGGAGTTTGCGCGTATCGAAGATGCTTTAAAAAAAGAAGAATTTCGTAAATTATTTTTCGAATATTGTGAAGAGATACAATCTCCGGAAAATCGTAAACTCTACGAAGCAGAAATCAAACAGTTCGAAGCGGAACGCGGTGTCGACGTTCGTTTTATAAATCCAGAACCGGGATTCGTGATTAAAACCTCAGCCGATGGGGTAACAAAGTGTTTTGTAAATGTGGCGAAAAATGCTGAAGTGGCGCGTCCAACAAATGAGGTGTGTCTACACCCAGAAACGGGAAATCGCGGTCTTAGCTGGGCCATTCCGCTGGCTCAGGCACCACCACGTGAAGACGTGGATGCAGAGAGCAAACGTTGTCGAGTGTACGATGTGATTTTCCATCCGGAAGCATTGTATTTGTCACAACGAGATTCCGCTTTCCGTAAGTGCCTCATCGATACGGCGCTGGACGCTGTAGAAAGGGAATTCAAGGTGAGCAGATTCCAAACGGAATGAAAAAAAAAATCAAATAATAAACGTATCTTCTGTGCTACTTTTCATTTTCGTTTTAGGTAAAATTAGATCGCACGAACTTGAAATTTCCGAAACTGCAATTTAAGGGCATGGCGCGGCCAATTGTGATACGAAAATTATCCAAAAATGCTCCATCGGAGTCGGCTGAACCACATCCACTTGATGACATATCGCCGGCGAGGCCTTCAGCTGATGCCGACACACCTAAATTAATACCGATGAAAACACAGAATTCAACAACAAACCCCGAATTCAACGTTCCCAAATACGTCATCAAGCATCGTCGTGACATTGATCTCACCGAATACACTTACGAACTGGATGCTAAGCTGAGTGTGACGGTACCACGTGAGCTGGTCATTGAGATTGAGTTGCCTCTACTCAAGTCGACTGCCGATTGCAAATTAGACGTGACTGCCAAGTCATTATATTTATTGAGCGAACGCTCTGGTGCCAAGTATCGCCTCAATTTAGATCTCCCTTATGCTGTGAACGACAAACGCGGTCAGGCACGATTCGATACGGATAAGCGACAGTTGGCTATTACGCTGCCAGTTGTGCAGAATAATCCAAAAAAGCAACGCGCTATGCACGATACACTGTTTCAACTTAATCGCGAGGACAGCGGCGTTGAGAGTGACATTCGCGAAGATGCAAATTTGCAGACAAATAGCGAATCACCGGTTGAAGAGCTAAGTGATGCGGTTGAGGAAAACATCAACACCACATCAGGAGACAATGCAAACTGTGAGTATAATTTGCATGTAATTTTTGCACGTTCCAAATATAAAGGTAACGGTTTCTAAATGTATTTATCGACGGATTTTTGAAGTGAAACTTCTTTACCGGCGGTAGTGAATTAAAGAATTGTCACGAAAAAATTCAACAAACTCCTAAAAATTTCGAGCTTTTTTATTTAATTTACTATCTATGGTTTTACAGAACCTTACAGACTAGATAACATTTAACTTAAGACTAAATATAATTTGGCCCCAAGGCCAACTTAAAAGAACAGATTAACTTGAAAGATTCTGAGTATGCAGTTTTGCAGCCCATGGAATTCTGGTAGAATAAAGGACAAGTTTCAAATGGCTAAAAATTACCGTTGACTTTTTTGTCCCACACAATTAATTTTTGCATAGAAGAAAACCGTAACATCTTCGACAACAAAATCGAAAAATTCAGCGGCAATTTTTAGCCATTTGAAACTTGTACTTCATTCTACTAGAATTCAGTGGGGCGCAAAACGGCATACTCAGAATCTTTCTAGGAAATTTTTACGAAAGTTTGTTGAATTTTTTTTTTTTTATATTGCATAAAGTTTGAAACCTGGATTTTCACGGGTTTTGTTAAAGAAAAAACTTTAGTTTTATAAAAAAAAAAAACCAAAATTAAATAAAAATAAATAAAATGTTTAAACTTGTCAAAATGTGGTGCGGCGATAATTTGTTCGACCGCTTTATAAACATAAATACATACATATATAATACATGAAACGAAAAAAAAATTTGTCGAGTGAAGTTTCATTTTCGTAGTGTAGCCCAGGTGCACAAATTTTTATGTTGAATTAAATATTTTGGGTCTGTTATTAATGTTAAAAAATGACAAAATCATTTCAAAGTATATTTTTCGATTCATTACTTCATAGCACTTGGATCGTGCGTGCCTACTGGAGTAACACCACAATTACCTTCGACGGTTAGTGTTCCAAGCAATTTCCTCAAAAGCTCCATTCAGTACCAGCTGCCCCCCAAATTCGATTGCAATGTATTAGACAACGTCATGTCTTTGGTCCTACATGTCCGCAATGTGCAGCCGGAATCAATTGTAATGCTCAAAAGTATGAAGAGTGCACATCTGCAGTTTTCCTCGATTGGTAGCGGCTATTATCCCACACATTACGCATTTTACTTGCAACTACCCGAGGCCTGCAATGCGCAAATATCCTCTTGCGAAGCTGAGGCTTGGGAAAATAATGTAGTACTGAATCTCAATTTAGCCACCTCCTGTGAGAGTATACAAAACTACTTAGTCGGTATCGATGCCAGTGACCTGAAAGAGTACACCATAAAGGGTAAATTACAAATAGGCTACAAGTGTCGACAATCGCGTAAGAAGTCACCACCAACGCCACCGATATCACTTTCTTCCTCACTGGATATTTCGGTGGAACGTTCGGAATGTGAGCGCTCTGTCGAAATTGAAATAAAGCCAACTAACGAAACTCAGTCCACTTGTACGGCCAACACAACCGAAGACGAGGATGGGCTATCCCATGCAACCGAAGCGGCTCCGAAGAAAATGAGTAAAAAACAAAAGAAGAAAAATAAGAAACGCCGTTCTCTTTCCGAATCTGTGTGCGATGATATTAAAGTGTATCAGAAACAGCAGCAACAACAGCAGGAACAGCAGAAACAATTTCTAAAAGAGGCTTCCAAAACTATAAACGGTGATTCGTCCAACTCGCCGGATGAAAACTCATCACCAGAACGCTCCGACGTGATTGCGCCCGCTTCGCAAACACAGTCGGTGGCTGTACCAAATGGCATGCAACAACGAAAGCAGCGAAGCTATTCGGAGTGCCGTAGTGGCGATAGCGTTGTGAGTAGCGGTGGCTCTACTCTACCTCCCTCTTTTAAGGGCATTTTGAAACGCTACAGCCGCTATGGACCGCGTCCGTCGATTTCGGATAGCTGTTCGTCTATCGATGAATGCTCGTCGTTCTCGTGCTCTGTGGACGGTGGCGTGGGGAGCAGTTTGCGCTTCTCACAATCATTCAGCGACATACCAGAGGAGAATGTCTCCAATGGACTTTCGGAGAGTTGCAAAAAGACTGTTAGATTTAATGAGGTTATCAAGGAGCAAGTGTTTAGGTGAGTTTTTGCTTTGAGTTGAAATAAAAACTTAAAACAAGTAATATTTAGTTAATTTTTTGTAGCAAAATATGGACTTTTTTATCGCTAAATTGCTCAATTTATAAATTAATTGAATTCGTTGAGCGGCTAATAAAACAATTGAGCAACGTTTATTCAATATAAATGATCTATTTTTTTGTTTTGTTTTGTGTGCTTAAATTACTTTTAAATTTACAATCTTCCTTTATTTTAGGCTAAATTCTAGTATTTTGGGGCAACGAAAGAAGAATCAAAAACGTCGTGATCGCAAACAGCGTGCTTTGCAGCGTCGCCTCAGCGAAGGCGATTCCGCTGATTATGAAGACAACAGTAAGGTTAGTGTGTGCTTGGTTATTTTAAATCTAAAGATAAAGCAGTTATGCAAAGGAAATGAATACATAGTACCATAACAGTCTAATTCTAAATTTTTATGGAAACACCCATATGTAAATAGTATGTATGTATATATGTAGGTATTATATAAATATGAACAACGACTTGCTAAAGGAAAATAAATAAACTAATGATAGCGATGTCCACTTGATGTACCCATTTACAGATGATGAACAACCACCGATATACATAGTATGTATGTATGTATGTATTTACATATGTATGTATATAGTGTAAGTTAACAAGTGCCACTTGTCGTCCCGTCTGCGGCTGTATGTCTGGCGCACGCCAATTTAGCCATTAAGATTTTATTCCTTCCTTAAATTATACAAATCTCTTGTGTTAATATGTATGTACCGACATGTTTACGTAAATATGAGACGGTCACTCGTGCATTTTATTCGTAATCACTCGTCGACTGTTTGTTCAGCGCCTTTGTTTATTTATTTCTTAGCTTAATTACTGCACCGATTGTAGCATTTCGCCGCAAAAGTAGGACAATGTTATTTCTGAAATCGTTTGTTTATAGCCTTTTCAATGCCCAATGTTGTTATTGCATATTTATTCCCCATCGTCGATATGCTATTAACATTCGCTGCAGGTGTGAATGTGTGTGTGTAGGTACATACATATGCATACATATATAATAGAGTAGAAGGGAGGGAGGCATTAGAACGACAAACTGCATAATTCGATTTAATAAAGTTCTTTTTTTTAGAAATATGTATTTTATTGCTACTTTCTTCTAACAATTCCCCTTTGGTCTCCTTTCAGCCACTGGGCTTTGAGTCTCATGCAACGTACTTCGCATCGAAATCCAGCGGCGGCGATAATGCCGACAACAACAGTATTCATAAGCCGACACATGCTAGTGGCAAACATGCCAACAAATTCACTGCCAACAAACAGCAACACTTCGCAGCAAAGGGTGGCCACAAATCGGCACGTTCACGTCTGGAGTCTCAGGAATCGTCGGATGCCGATGCACACAAGAACGCTATGATGTTTGAAATGGACATGTAGTTCCAGTTTCAGTAGGAATTTATAGTAGTTGTGTAGTAAACACAAACACAATCATTAAGCAGCGACACACTTATGTAAGTGGTGCGCAATTACAAAAGCAACACAAACAAACCCACCCGTCAACCGTTATCATTGTTTCACACTTCTAACGAGCCGCCTACCTAGTAGCTATATAGCCGTGCAAGGATTCGTTTATGCAGAAATTTGCACCACACACATTTACAATATATTATTATTTTTTCAATATTTGTATGTATATTTACAATTGAATTTTGCCTTAAATGTATAACGTCATTAAGTAATTTGTATGCTCAAAATATTTGGAACCGCTGCCCATGCATTAGATAGATATATATGCACCAACATTTTAAATGTGGATAATTGCATGCAATAGATTTTTTTTTATGTTCAGAATTGTTTGCAATTTTTTATTGTAAACAATCATGATTATACACTGATTGAGATATTGTTCGAATTGCTATGAAATTTTTAGCGTTTAAAGAAATTGTAAATTGGCTTTTTATGGATTATTGCAGCACCTTTCACTCACATTTGCATGAGTGCCATAAAATTATTAAAATTAATTATTAAATGTAAGGGAAAACAAATCAGTGTTTACCTTACTTTATTTATTAAACAACAAATCACAAATTATTAATTGTACATCTATTGGCAAAATTTTATTTTGTAATTTGTAAAAAAAAAAACAGTAATGTAACAATACTACCATCATCATGGTGTGCATTCGTACATGAGTACATAATTATGTACGTACAAGTTGTGACATTTTTTAATACAATACATGCATGTTCCCTACGCTCGCTACATGGGCTCGATACATTTTGTGCACTAAATATTACAAAATGTTAATAAAATACTTGGAAATTTTAAACCTGATATTGATTTAATAAAGTGTGAAGAGGTCAACATGTGACGCGTCCAAACCTGCAGTTAACAAAATCCTGTTGTCTTTTACGCATCCATGTACGACATTCCATATAAAAATTAAAACCTCTCGTCTAAGAGACTGCGCATATGTTCGAGTTGCTGTAGATCTCGCCGCTTCACCTCACTCACAAACAATACTGGGCAGTCTAGGGAACAGCAATTCAACTCTCCTACTCGCCCGCAACATGCTTGACATATCTGCTGCACCAGCTGATAACCCCGTTCAATTTTAGCCATTTTTGCATGCAGCGTAACAAATGTTCGTTGTGGTTGTTGTACGCATACCTCACAGATGCCCTGCTTTGTCTGGCGCCCACAGTCAGTTATACAATTCGTAACTGAGAAATACTGTGAAATTGTGCTTTTCTTCGGCTGATGCGCTGTAGCCACATAATTACCACTATTGAGTTTATTAGCTGCGGATACTGGTGGTGCGAGTAGAAGTTTGCGCGGTAGGCTAGCGAACCTGGGATGGATGGTACAATGCGACAATCAATAGTTTATTTCAATATAATTCGCCGAATATTTTACCATTCATTCACATCGGCTCCAATGAGAAGGAGGCAGCGATTAAGAGGAGGTATAATAGCCTTGGTAATGTAATAAACAGCGTTGATCTTCAAGCCTTCGTCCTCGAGTACTTCATGCGGACTGCGCACAAGCCGTATCAATGGCACGCCTGGTGGCCCGTTGACAATTACGAATGGAACGCGCTCACCACAACGCGGCACTCGGCGCGGATCACTCTGTACCCATTTTCTACACACGGAGCAAATCAATTTTCGGCAATAATTATTATCATTTGTATTTTTACAAACCTCGTCAATTCCAGCGCCGGCACGCATGCCGTCGGCTTGTAACCCTTCAATCCGCGGAACTCCTTCGCAAATATTAAGTCTTGCAAATTGGCACGTCCAGCCAGCAGTTTACTAAATTGGCGGCAAACATATTGTTTGATTTGGCTCACATCCGTCGTTTCGAATAGGATGCGCAATACCTTCTCTAGCATCTTTGCAACAGCCGGACAGCCGTCTCGGCGCACTGTCTCAATGCCCTTAGCCTCGTACACGGGTTCCGTTTGATCTGCTGTTTCGTACATGTAGCCAACATAACGTTTCTTTGTCTGCAGTATACAGGGCTGATACACTTTCTCCAGCTTCAATTTGACCGGCTGCGGGTTGTCTTTGGTGACCGCCTCTGCGATTTCCTCGCCTATTTTGAAAGCCGTCTCCCGGTTTCGTCCAGGCACCTGCACAAACAACGAGTCAGTATCACCGTACACGACCCGCACGCGCCACTTTTCGTTCGACTCGACCATTCGTATGGCGCGTTCTAGCGTCTCGCGGCCTTTTGCAACAACCGAATCGCCCACTTCGACAGCCGGCATGCGGCCACTGAAATTAGCCGCCGTATATCCGTAAGTTACATTCGCCATGAGTTTGAGACCCAGCTGACGGGAGTGTAGTACACGCTGTAGCGCAGAGTTCGATCTATCCAGCTTCATGGACTGCTTAACCATTTGACGAGTATTCAGGATTTCACTGAGCATGCGCGGCAAAATACCCTCGCGAACAGAGGCTTTAACGAACACCACACCACAGGGCGATATGGAAATGAGGTCATCTTCCACCAAACGGCGCAACAATGCTGGCGAAACGCGCAACTGTGACGCTCCAAATTCGAATGGAGGAGAGCTGCACAAAAGTGGATTTAATTAGTTATTTAATAAGAAAAAAATGTATTGTAGGCGCGCAAGAGGTGAGGTAAAATGAATACTTACTGTCCTAGATGTTCCACACGTCCTAAGCAAGTGGAAAAACAGTAATTATAAGCGATTATCATGCTCGGGTAGAGACTTTGAAAATCCAATACTATGACTGGATCCGAGTAAAACCGCGACTGCGGTTCTAAAATGAGAGGCAAATATTCAGGGGCTCTCATGTGTGCGCGTTGCTGTACGCTCGGCGACAGTGGTACCAGATTACGAGGCTTTGCTATCCTTCAAATGAAAAATATAAGTTTACTTTTTATTATTTTATTTGTACCGGATGTTCGATTATACGTATTTTTTCAAAACCGGGTTTCAAGTTAGTGTTAAGCAAATTAAAATCAGTGAAAAATTCACGTTTGGTCCTATATTAACTTTTTTACATTTTTTCTGACCGCGTCGTCATGGTCGAGTTCTTAGATGTGCCTACTACCACACGGGAGGTCCATGGTTCAATTTCTGGTTCCAGCAACAATTCAAAGAAAAAATTTTCAAATAGCGAGTGTACTTGTTCAATAAAAAAACATCTTCGGAGGTGGGGTGAAAAAGTAGATCTCTCCATTTGTGTCACAACATCAAGAAGCAGAACGCGAATCGCAGGAGCTCGGTCAAACACGTAGAAAACGTTTAAGCGCTAAACATTGATTTATTGGAATCAAATTTTATATACTCTTCATCTCCAAATGAGTAGTCCACTTGAAAAAGGCTTAAAAACTTCGAAAAACTGTAAACTTTTATTGAGAGGTCAAGATTTATGCGAAATAAAAAAACGGTAAAAAAGAATCCGGTTTTTTCGATATTCGAAAAATTAAGATTTAAAAAAAAAACCGCCTATATATCGCACGTTCATTATTATAGAGATGTAACTCAAAATTTACGTTTTTGAAGATTTAAACATACAATTAATAACCCAGATAAGGAGAATATTCTCAGCCTAACAGAGGACTAAACTTCCCAAAAATGGCCAAGATATGTGTCTTTCCATCTGTCTTTTGGTATACCTAATGTGACCAACCGTACTTCTTTCAAAAGTACAGTACTTCTTTTTTCGCTCTTGTACTTCGTACTTCGAAGTACAGTCAAATATACTTCTTTGTGATATATTATACTTCTTCGATCTTCTGGACGCTCGTCACATGGCCTCGGCGATAAATTCGTTCAAGCCATTAAAGTCGCCGGGGACTGATGGCATCATGCCTGCGCAGCTGCAAAGAGCTCTAAAGGTATCGTTGGTTGGGTACATCCCGAAGACTGGAAAAATTGCTCATGTTTCCCATAGGGATTTTAGGCTTATCAGTCTCTTCGTTTTTGCTAAAAACGCTAGAGAGACTGATATGCAAATGTTTTGATAGGGCACTTTAAAACACGTTACCTCAAGGGCTAGTGAAGGGGGTTCTGACATTCCAGTGTGCGATTGGTATTCATGCGGTGAGACTAGGAATTTCGACTGATCCTTTTGTATCAGCTGTCAAGAGGAAGATGAAGTGGAATCAACTCCACACTTACTTTTAGACAGTCCGACCTTAGCGAGGCTAAGATGGAAAAAATACTGAGCTCTAAGGGATCCAAGTTTCGAAATTCCGTTATCGGCTCGCGGCGTTAACTTAACCCCAACCTAACCTGTAATTCTCTGAGCTATAAAATAGTTGGTTACATAAGGTATACCCATTGTATGAACTGATCAAACTTTGATTGCGTTTGCTCACAAAATTGAAATTTTTAAATAATTCTGTATGTTATTAAACGTGTGATAGGTACATATATCGAAAAAAAATTGTTGAAACCGGTTTGGAAAAACCGAGGCAATCACCCTAATGTCTACCCACCTGAGCATCATACTTTCAACGCGAAATTGTGAGCCACGCGACAGTACCTCGTAGAATTGTATACCTATCAGCTTTGCCATCTCACTGGTGCGGCCAATGAGATCCAGCTGCTCCAGCAACGCGAGCGTACCGCGCACACGCTCAACATAGTACTCAATGACAATCCATCGCGTATAGGGCACCTCGAACCATTCGGTGAGTGCGCGATGACTGTGTGCAGGGCAGCGCTTGTGTAGAATGTGATACATGATATTTTCAAATTTGTACGAAGTGAGCGCAATTTCTGAGCGCATCAAACGCCAAACATCCAATAGTATGCGGCCGCACAATTTCATCTAAAAAGAAAAAAAAAAAAACATTTCATAATTGAAAAACCTTTACGAAAGGGTGCAACGGAAGTGCATCACTCTCCCCCTCTCTATCTCTCTATCGTGCCAGCTATACAGGCCGATTCTGAACAGAAACTCCCTGGGAGTTTTCTCTCTTTTCCCTTTCCTCGTATCGTGAATAAAAGGCATTCATATTGAATGACACGAAAAATTTTGAAATCCGTGCTTTCATTTTCGAAGTACATATTTGGATTTAAAAAAAAAGTATGAATTTTACCTTTGACCCTTGGTAACTCCTGTAGTTTTCGTTTCCCATCAAAAAAAATTATACCGTTATACTTACTTCTAAAACCACTATCGATGTCGTTGTTCAAAATTTGTCGCCTCGGTTATCGTAATCGTGCCTCTAGCCGCCACGAAGTAAGTAAACCAACGCAAAATCATACATTTTTCACATTTACAATGCTACAGCATTGAAAGCAAAAATATTTTCGACAGCAAATTCGATACTCATCGAAAATTTCGACGCGGTTGCATAGCTTATAATACGAATTTCACATTCGCGGGTTATCGAAGATCGAAAATCTAATGCAACTCTTAATAAGGGCCTATATTATTTTAGTTTGACGTGAGATTCACCTTCATCCAAGGCATATCAAAAATTAAAAATATTTGACGCTTATGGCGATTTCGTTTCTTCCAAAAAATGTTGCCCTTCCCCGGTGCATAATGTGTTTGATGTTACACTCAACCCTGTAAGAAGGCGTGTTTTTGCCTTCTTGTTCTTGTCTAACCACGCATTTAATAATACTAGTATCGCCCAGTTGTCGAAATTCGACATCTTTTTTCATACACTTTCGAATTTTACCTGTCACCAATACTAAGTCCTTTATGCGAATTACTATTTTGAAGTCCACCACCATAATCTATAGCGAATTTATAGGAGAAAATCGATCTATGAGCGTTAATACCGGATTGATTAATGCTAATTCTACCAAGTCTCCTCCTCAGTAGCTTTTGGAAATAGACCGAAAGAGGAACCTCGATTTTCATTTATAAAAAATATGTATATGTATATGTATAGATGAGATGTTCATCACTGAATGATATGTCAAACAATTCAAACTGTAAATAAGCCCGTAAGTACGGTATTAGGTTTGTTCGTCGAGCAAAAAATTTGTACGAATTTGTACGAATTATCACGATTTTTGCCCAAATCGCGTTCGTGCAGACCAAAAAATTATCCAACACTCAAAAATTGTGAGAGCAAAGTGACAGTTCTCTTGGAGAGAAGTTGCAAATTCTTGCTGGAAAAAATTTTGCCAGCAAGAATTTGCAAACACGAAAAACATGTGGTTGTGGCGCATGGTTGCATTTTTGTCTACAATAATTTGAATAAATTAGTTCGTTAAATTTAAAAATTTATAAACACGAGCGATTTTTTTATGAAAAAAGGAAGTAAATAATTGTTGATATAATTAATTTAGTTAATTCCAATGATTTGAACTTAATTCGGCTGAAAAAAATGGTATTCGCAATCGGAATGCAATTGCAACCAGAGTCGATTTAAGAAACCCGACAGCTAGTACGATGAAGAAATTGAAATGTATGTTAAAGAAAATCAGAACAACAAGAAATATACATGTATATCCTGTTTTTGGCCATCCGAAAGAATTTTAAAAATTCTATAAAAAATTTTTATGTTTGAAATGCAACCGTGGACGCCAGCTGGCAGCGAAACTTGCAAATTCCTGCAAATTTGCGTTCGTGCAGAAATTTGCAAGTTTCTCAACATGAGAGAGAATTTGAGAGAATTTTTTCTTACCCTCTGATATTTTGAGTGTTGGATAATTCTTGCTGGATTTTCGACGAACAAACCTATTGACAACATATGTTGCTGTGTCAATTTTCGGGAAGTTAGCATAAGCGGTTGCAGAGATAGGCGATATGAGAATTTGAGTTAGTATGGGCAGTGCCACGCCCCCTTTCCCATTATCTAGCACTCTTCGCCGTAAGTAGGGTATTTACAATTTATGCATCTGTGCTAAGTTTCAGTTCTCCAGCATAATAAGTTTTAGAGATATAGTGGTTTTCACATTTTAGTCTATATGTCAGATGCCACGCCCCCTATATATCGGGATTTACATTTCTGGATTAGATCAAGTTATATACTTTAAATCGGTGTATGTTTCATTGAAATCAAAGCGTAATTAATATACTTATACAGGTTAGTAGCCGTTGACCTGCCACCATTGAATTCGTGTTGCCTTGTGGCTATAATGGTTTTGAAGGCAAAGGTCATATGAGGCAGTACCATTTTCTCCAGGAGCTTACCCAGCGACGACTGGATGCATATTGGCCAATAATTACAAAAATTCGATCTCGGGCCGGATTTATGAATAGGGCTAATATAAGCTACATCCAAGCGGAAGGGAAGATCCCTGTTTGAAGGGACTTGCTGAAGATGTGACATATCGGTTCGCAAAGGCGAATAGCACATTTTTTCGAAAACACGTGTGGCAACCCATCTGGGCCTACGCCTTTTCGAGCATTTAGGTTTAAGAGCTGTGTAAAAACATCGTTGTAGCAGGTGTCAAAATTTTTTAAATCAGCGTCACTTCCTGTCAGATATGATGTGTCTATGCCAATATTACCCGGACATGGACGGTGGGTATATATACTTTCGAAATATTACTTCCTGAAACAAAGGTCCAATAGCTGGCCTTTGGAATTTGGCACGTTGTTAGCTTGTTGACATCAACTAAGAATATATTCGGTGTGGGGAAAATTTCAAAATTTTCAGGACGCGAGCTACTTGGAAAGTTATAATCGCCAATGATTAGTAGTTTACAATTCGAGTTCGTTACATTGATATAAGGTGGGATTTGTACGTCTCCGGTTGTGAATGAGGTGGGATATATACACATCCTATGACTAGATCACATTTTAGACCCCTGATTTTACTAGCACGGATACCCTTCTTGACTGCTATGAACACACCTCCACCACGGTCGTAGATGCTTGTTAGTTGATCTCTATCCTTTCTAAAAAATAGCATATGTACCATCGGTAACTTCGTCATCCGAGATAGACGAGTGCACCTATAACATCTGCTTCCGAGGCTTGCGGTTGAGGTTAAGAAATCTTTAAGCTAGATAGTAAACTATTAGTTTTTTGGCGCTCTGTCTGCCCGCTTGCGTGTGTGTGACTTCGGTTTGTCCACCAACCTTGGGATGCCACCAATGTATTTAATCGTCTTGCTGTCCTTCTGGTCTGATTCACTGAGCTCGTTGCGTAACGCAGTTAGATGACCACCTCTGAGGGTGTTTATGTTAGTAGCGGTCGGGGTCTACTACCGGACGGACGGCCGAGCCTACGAAGTTTCCGGGCTGGCAAAGTTTCGATCAATTCCTGTGGGGCCAGCAGCCAACCTCTCACGGTCATCTCTAAGTCAGTCGACGTCATCAGTTTTCGTGGACTCCGGCAAGTTGAGTGCTACCACGTTTTTCTCCCTCTTCTTACGGTTGTTTATTTCAGCTATGAAGTTATCAGGAATAGCTGTGCGGGAGTCAATGTTATTTATGTTTTTTTTCGAGTACGCTAACCCGTTTCTCTACTTCGGAGTACTGTTTCGTGATGGTTTCGTTTTGTTTGTTAATTTTCTTTAACTCAGCCCTAACATCTGCTAAGCTGTTTTCAATGCCAATTTTGAACGGATGAAGTATTTTTCAAATATGCCCTCAATGATTTTGGTGGCAGACTCATCACAATCAGCTTCTGACATGTCATTCGATACATAGACAGTAACCTCACTTATGATGGCGGTACATTTATACTTAAAAGTCTTTTCTTGACCGACCTTCGAGGCAGTAGGCTTAAATTCTTAGCAGTCCAGACCGGTGCACTTTGAATGGATCCATTTATTACATTCAGTACATAGAATACCAGACGAATTAACTTTTATTATTTCGCGACAAACAACACACGTAAATTTACTTGGCAGCGTTGCCAGATTTATTTTCGAGACCAAATTATTTGAAAAAAAAATTTTTTTTATGATCCAATGATCGGATCTAAACCTAATTAGTATGGGACCGCCTCTGAGGTATCACCTTTCCTTACAAAAAAAAAAGAATTATAGAAATCGGTTAACGTAGTCCAAAGTTACGCGGTAACATACATAAAAAAAATATTCCGAGGAATTGATAACCTCCTCCTCTTTTTTGAAGTCAGTTAAAATAAAAAGTTGCTTTACACAAAAAGAACATACAAAAAATGGTTTCAAATGAAATTTAGAATTTTGCAAAAATTGGCCTTTTGCATTGATGACTATGATATGCAGGTATTTCCAAATAATGCAACTAATAACAACAATAAAAACAGTCCAAACGCAGTCACACTCACCTCTATATCCAAATCTGTGAAATGCTCCCGATCCTCATCTACATATTCACGTACTTTCTGAGTTGGCACCCGGGACAGCAAGGGTGCGATATTGAAGCCAAGTTGCTTTGCGCGTTCCAGTACATACCCCCAAGAGGCGGTCTCGATTTCATAACCACCATAGATGTCCGGATCCCAATGCAAACACAATTCCACAAGTGCCTCGAATGCTTCGATTTCGCTGTGCACGAAACGCATCGCGATATCGTCATTGCCGCCCGTGCCGAACATGCGGCAGTCCCGCTCACTGTCAATATCCTTCACAATGATGCAGCCACAGGCATTTTGTGGCAAATGAGCGGTGCCTTCGTTTGGCGTTGCTGGCGAGCGATGTTCGATGGCGTAAAAGAGGCAACGCACTTCATCGAACGCTGGATCTGGCAGCAGATTACCGCGCGTGGGTACAAATAGCTCAAGAACAACTGTTGTTATATAATTGCACTAGAATTTAGTTGAAATTTAGCCGATATAGCATCGAGTTTTCCATATACATATATTACCTCTACATCGGCTTTGGCTTGCTGCAAGTTCTCTAAATTAACTTTGAAGCCGAAGGAGTTGTCCAGCGACGCGCTGCTTAAACCGAAGCTGAGGTTGTGGGGCGCTTGCAAGGGGCTCCCCTGCAAATCTTTAACAAATGAGTGTCGTTTCAGTGCATCCAACACGGTTTGACTTGATACGGTGGAATCGTTAGAAGCCCTAGGTTTCTCGCTTATAGCTTTCGCTATTTGAGAAGCCGCTAAGCTGTCATCTGATGATGGGACGCCCAACCCAGCACTGGCACTGGCCATGAACCGTTTATCTAAAGAGAATTTCGCACATCCTCTGAGAGATTTGAAACTTGCATCCGAACTTGTAAGGGCCGCATTTTTTAATTTGGTTGTTTTTTTCAAATCACCTGCTGGCGTTGGCGGCGTAAGTGTAATACAATTTGTATTGTCCAGCACGTCCCCTTCGCCTTCTCCGCCCACGTTATCGTTTAATATCATTGCTACCTTTTGACGTCTTACTTTTATGGGACTTTCCTCCAAACTACCTTTCCGCTGAGTACATTCAGCATCATTGGACAAAAGCGCGCGGGCCTTCAGCCACAACTTGGCATATTGACGGGTTGGCGGACTAATTAAAGGTGTCATCATTATTTTTCTAGGTTCGGCTAAGTACTCACGAACGCTTTGAGTATTGCGTTGAAATGGTATGGTGAGTGCGGAAGGACCGCTAATCGCCAACAGTTTCCGACGGCGCCAGTCAGTAAGGCCGCGGAGTTCATCGCCCAGAACACTTTTAAATTCATCGCAGTCGTTAAGCTTGCTTCCTGTTATTTACATATAAATAACAAATATGTACATACATATCGCTAATTTACTTCAATAGTGTCATAATCCAAAAAATACAAAAATTAATTAATTGATATATCTGTACTGTTGAGCTTTCGGACGGTACTAGCTCTTACTGCTCATTGCGAGAGTCGTACCGAATGCAAGTCGTTTTACGAGAGTCGAATCGTATCGAAAACTTCACGTCACTGCCTGAAATTTCCACTCGACTAGTGTATTAATGCGGAAAAACTTGGCAGCACTGCATATTTTTCGACGATTTTCGTCGTTTACTTATTTCTGCACGACAGTAGACAATGCCAATGTTGTCGAGTCGTACAATTTAGCCTAATTTACGACTCACGCAATGGGGCTGAATATTTATTTTGTTTCGTTCAAATTCGAGTTTTCATGCAGAAACATAAAACTTAACTGCATTGCTGATCATTTTAAAGCTAAATATATGAAATTCACAGCAATTTCGAAGAGTAAAAAAGCAGCACAAAATTGTTTTCTTGGCGTTCATTGTGGAATACCTTTGCGTCACGCAAAGCCACAAAGTTTTATCTGGCATCGGCTTAAGAAATCGATACGATGACGATAATAAATAAATAAACTTGTTGATGAGGGGACACGTTTTCTTATTGCCGGCAACCAAAATTGTCTAGTAAGTCTAAATATTTTTGGAAAATAGTTCTTTAGGGTGTTTTTTTTTACCAAATCTCTTTAAGTATACTAAGCAGTTTATTTTTATTTATGACCTATTCATAGTATTTTGCTGACCTGGTATTCAGGACTTCCACTCAGATGACCAACTTTTTCTTGAGATAACCGTTTTGAAATAAGACAGGTTTACTGCAAAATTTACGCAACATCACATACGCCATTTTGAATTATCTTGATACGAGGTTTTGTACTTTAAACGACGATATATGTATTGTATTTACATATATATGTATATATGGGTCATTCCATACAATATTTACACCTCAGTATTTTTTTTTTTGGATGAAATATATTTTTTACATTCATTATCGAAAAAAAGACACCTATTTTTTATTTCGTCATGACATTCGAAAATCTCAACAAAAAAAAATCCCGAAATTTTGAAGTCACGGAGAAGTATCTTTTTTTTTTTAATTGTTTGCAATTAATAAACTGTTTGTCGGAGAAAATCAGTTAAGGTATCAGAATGTGCGTAATTACCTCGGCTTTCCATGAGAGTATGAGATTGATTAAAATAACCTAACGTTTATAATAAACTAAAGTGTATACTAAAGTTTATGTACGTAGGTATAAAAAAAACTCGTAACTTTTACAGTTTTGGTGTTTCCATTCTCAAATTTTTACAGCTTACTCCATAAAGCTTGACAACTATTCAGGTTGAACAAAATAAAAACCAAACATGAAGAAGTTAATAAAAAAATAAAAAATTCGATTTTTTAATGCATTTTTTTTTTAAATCTATCTCACGCTCTCATGGAAAGCCGAGGTAATTACGCACATTTTGATACCTTAACTGATTTTCTACAACAAATAGTTTATTAACTGCAAACAATTAAAAAAAAGGTACTTCTCTGTGAATTTTTTTTCGAGATTTTCGAATGTCATGACGAAATAAAAAAATAGGTGTCTTCTTTTTTTCGATAAAAAATGTAAAAAAATATATTTCACCCAAAAAAAAAAAATATTGAAGTGTAAATATTGTATGGAATCACCCATATATATATATATAAATAAAACAAGCTTCAAAAATTTTGGATTACCTGGAATATGCAAGACTATATGTCCGACTTCCTTCAGCTGTGTTATATCGTCCGGATTGCCGTAGAAGGGCCTTTGAAATTCGTATTCAGGAATGTCCAGTTTGACACAACTTGCCAATACCTCATCAAAAGTTGGTGGCAAATGAATAGGTGTAAGTTGTACCAAATGCTCCGATAAACTCGATGCAGGCTCCGATATTAGCGGTGACACATTACTCTTATTAATATTACATGTTGCTATTAGTTTTTGTTCTGCACGGTTAGCGTGACCGATACGTTGGCAACATTCCAGCGAGTTAATCGACTCTTCTCTGAATATCTGATTTGATGAGTGGATTTGGCGTGCCAAATCTATGACGTGACTCGAGCCGTCACTATAATTAAGGGGGCTACTTAAGTCTTCCGTAAATGAAGCATCATAAAAGCTTTGAATATGCAAGTTTTCAATGTCTGCATAGTCATCATCAATTCTAACATCCGTTGTTGGGGAAGCAGAAAATTCATTAATTTCATCGACTCCTTCAGCTGGTCCATGAATGTAATTGTTTGAAAAGACCTTGTTTTTGAGCATCTT
>NW_023458561.1:69238447-69266470 GCF_013731165.1 Rhagoletis pomonella | reverse complement strand
AAAACTCACCTCCAGAGTTATTTTCGTCTCCCGCATGTCGAAATTTAACAACTTCCAAAGGAACATGCACGAAACTCATCCCATACAAATTGTAATCGATCATGAACTGAAGAATGTACGGCACATGCGACTCGTACGGATGAAAATTCCTATTCAAAATGGCGCCACTTTGTAGCAAATTGGCAGCGCGCCGTACAAATCGCGGATTATACATATAAATTTTAAGAAATTGGTGTTCAGTCCGATGGTACCCATAGAAAGGACTGGAAGAAATACAATTTAAGAAAGTTTACTCAAATCCAACTATGCATATCTAGTGGCATATTATTTTCTACAAAAACATTTTACCATTTAATGTCCTCTTGTCCCAGTTTTTCATTGCCACCTTAAACTCAGATAACGTAAACTACGTTCATATTTAACGGGTGACATTTGATAGGCTAACCTTAAGGTAAACCAGCTAGCTCGAAAGTCTAAACAACGTTTATTAACCGTCAAATAAAAAACTGGCACTAAGGCCGTGGTTTAAACTTAGTTTAAAAGCCCGATCTGGCTGGTTTAAACTTAGATAAAGTTAAACTGGCACTGAAAAACTGGCCCTTAGACCGAGGCCACGCAATGAGCGGCAAAGCGGCGAGCGGCTCAAAATTAAAACATTTGAACTATTATTGAAGTGGCCACGCACTGAACGGCATTTTTGTATAGCGCCGCTCAGTCGCTCAGCCGCGCGCCGCTTTGCCGCTCATTACGTGTCCTCGACCTAAGTTTTAATACGAAGACAGCAATTAAAAGGTAACGTTTTTCGGTAGAAACAAAAATGCCACAAGTCTTTCAATCTCCAACTCACATGCCCTTGACCAATTGCACCTTGAATACATGTTGCGCATTCGAACTTGCTTGTCCTAGCGATATGTTTATAGCCTTATCAATACTGCTGGTGATCTGATATATTGCTTTATTTAGTGATTCAAATTCCTTAGCCTCGTAAGGTATATAGAAGTACGGAAAGACGCCATGTACATGCATGCACGTTTTGCGACCATCAGCGCTGGAGCCAAACACTCTTATAATTGGTACCTAGAAATGATTTGTGTGCTCATATAAATCATAAAAGAAAAGAGTGAATTTAGTAAATATCTTACCCTTCTGATTTC
Organism: Rhagoletis pomonella; assembly: GCF_013731165.1. Taxonomy (NCBI): domain Eukaryota; kingdom Metazoa; phylum Arthropoda; class Insecta; order Diptera; family Tephritidae; genus Rhagoletis; species Rhagoletis pomonella. The sequence goes on along the minus strand of NW_023458561.1, from coordinate 69,265,316 downwards.
TTTGCCACGGAATTCTGAATAACATGGATCAAAGCCGAGCATTGGCTTCTCCACGTAGAAATCTGCTATAACCAGCCGCACGGAAAACACACCATCTGCATCGATTTTGCGTTCGGTCATTTTTGTAAACCTTTCTTTTATTTTGCATTCCCGAATTTGTTGTGAAATCTGTTTACTATTTTACCAAACAAAAAAGCGCTTACCTAGAGAACTTAGAGATGTCGGAAAAACATCGGTGCATTAAAAATAACGATAGTTTGCTTCAATGCATCGAAAATTTTCCGCTCGATATATAAATAGTCGATGTATCGATGTTTTTTAAAAACTGAAATCTCTAGTACATTGACCCGACGTTCCAGTTTTTCAATTGTACAAAAAATAGAAGTGAATTTGACCAAAAAGTTTAAACGGCTCCAAAAAGTTCCGTCAGGAACCAAATTAGCTCAGTTGCAGTTATTTTTTTTTAAATTTGTACAATTTTACTAATACCGTATTTTGTTGTGAAACATTGGGTAGGTTCAGAAGGCGTAGCAGTTGAGCGCAACCGTTGCTAAAAAAAAAAAATTGTGATCGTAATGCGTCTTCTGAACGGCTTGATACATTAGCTGTCAAATTCAACAACACACTACATGTTGTCTCAACTGATCAGAAAAATATTACGATCATCTAACACGCAACTGTTCAGTTAATTAGAAGTACACAACAACGCGTTCAGTAGGTGCAATCGCAACAGTTACTGAGCTGTTGCGCCTTCTGAACGGGCCCAATATCACAATAATCATATGCAAATCGATGCATTGATGTATGCCCTTCCATGCATCGAAAAATATCGATGTACATTTCGATGCAACGAATCAAAGAAAAACATCGATGTATTTTTGCCATTGACACCCCTAGGATCGATAAATTAAAATTCAGCTGTTTACACTTCGAAATTTTTTTTTTGACAACAGGCAAATCAGCTGATTGATTACACTGTAATAAATTCACAAAAACAGATAACAATTTGTTGCACAGGGTGCACATGATGATTATAATTTTTCGTTATTCGAAAACAAAGTTTCATGATGCATTTCCGAACGTATTTGGAATTAAAAAAATTTTGGTGATGTATTTCCGAACATTTTTTTTTTTTGCAGTTAATCGAGTTTTAAAATTTTAATTTAAAAATAATTTTATAATTTTAATTTGTAAAATAATTGGAATTTTGAACTATGTGGTTAAGCTCCGCCGGGGGCATGGTATTAGACAATTTTTTGCAGAGTAGTTTAAAGTCGTCGCTTGAATTTTGTTGGTTTTATAAGTACTAAATAGTAAATATATTTATAAATTATATATCATCATTAACATTGTACAGGACTGTAGGGAATACTACCAAATGCACTTATGTATTTATGTATAAATATCTTACCTTTGATAAATATTCAAAGCCGGTGGTGATTGGAACTACTCTTAGTAATATACATTTCGTGGTGCAGGCTGAATTAAAAATTAGGGACCTTCACAACGAGCTTGTAGTTTTTGTTGGACCAGCATAGAAATTCGCAAAATGTTTTTGCTGAATAAAATCCAGTTACAGATTACCAACAATAAGCCAAAACGGAGTGTCAACTACCAATTTACCAAAACTACAGGAAAGACCCATACTATTTGTATGTAGTATAATAGTCATTAAATAATTAATTTTCCTTTAAACGTATCAATGTAGGTACTTAATTAAACATTTATGCAGCATATCTGTTTTACTTTATTATTTAATGATCTTTTAAGACAATACAAAGTCATTACTTTATTTGCCTGTTGAATTTGCAGCAATCTATGTATGTACGTGTATATACCTTTGACATGCATATATGTATACTTATGTTACCTATTTATTATAATTAATAAAGTTTTAGTTAACTTGTAAAATTGCATAGTGCAAAAATGTCAAAATTCATTTTTTATTCATTTATTTTGTCAAGTGCTAGGGAGGGTCTAGGTAAAAAGTGCCGAAGTACGAGACAAATAGTTAATGAGGGAAAGGAGAAGAAGGCTGTAAGGTACTTGGGAGGAGAGTATTGAAGATACAGTGAATTGGAAAATCTTCGATTTCAACGTTGTTTCCTTAGTGATAGAAGTTGTTGCATGTTATCCAACGACATCGCTCTTTCGAGCGGGACTTCAAATTTTTTGTTGTCCATGTCATATAGTGAAAATTTTAAAAGTTGCCATCGAAATCCATGGGTCATGTAGAGGTTTTACTACCTCAAACTAGCTAATGCAATGACTAGCTTAGTGTACTTAAATTCTAATATTTCAATCCAATATTTTTTACTTAGCTAAGTTTTTTTTTTTTTTAATAAGTAAAGTGCTTCTCCCACGGACATTAGAAAAAGTTTGTCATGTGTACATTCACAATGTGCATAATTCATAATTTTAAAATATGTATTTTAATTATCTGTTATGCATATGAGTATGTTTTTTTATTTAGTAATTTTCAAAACCATTATTCGCACTCAAAATTTTTAATTAGAGTTAACATTGGTGTGAAATTTTGTTTGATTTTTAGATTCATGACGTTAAGGCAGAAATAGTATTAAATAAAAACAAAGTAAATGTGATTTTTATTCTTAATATCCTAGATAGGTTACAAATTCAGTAAATATATTGGCTTCAAAGATACGTTGTTTCAAATATTAAGATAAACAAGTTCCTCTAAAACAAACAATTGAATATAAGTACGTAAATAAAATTACATGTAAACTAATAGTGTAATATTCAAAACATTCAAATTTTGAAATTCTCACACTTACTGATATTTGTTAGCATAGAAATTTGTTTATTTGCTACAATTTATTATATTTTTATCTAATTCCATTTGCATTGAGAAAAAATATGGCATTACATTTCATATAAGCTTCCACAAATAACCACATACAAGATTTTTAAAGACTTCTTTATTTTCTAATGGATTTCATTTCTTGTTACCTCTTCAGTTAAACAATTGTATAGATTTCTCTACTACTCGACTCCCATCTGAATATATGAAGTGAAAGTGAACCAAAAAACACCTAAATTTCTTACGAACACAAATAAAGATATAACAACTTTTTCGATTTTTAATAACACACACTCTGGGAACATACAGTTAACAAAGGTGGTCGGTTGAAACTATTTGTAAAAAAAGTACTTTAATAAAGAATAATAATTTCTTTTTAAGAATACTCTTTCTCTTAATGTTCGTTTCGGTTGTTTGAAAATAAACTTTTTTCATTAGACCAAGACAAGTTCATATGAATGCATCACACCGTACAATTTTGACAGATTTATTTATTTTTTTTTTAATTTCTAAGCGAAAAATTAAGTATCGTAATCATAATATGTACATATATGTAAGAAGTTTTTAAGTAGTACATATTCTATATAAAATAATAAGGAAAAATATGTAATTTCAATTTCTTCTGCTGTGCGAGGTTTTACAAATAGTTTCTAGTTTTGGAGATATGAATATAATTTTGTTGAAAAAAAGAAAATCTTAAGGCGGGAACTAACATACATATGTATGTAAATGCTCACATAAAAGTTACTTTTTAAAATACAAATTCCAAACTACAATTTAACCAGGTAACATTATATAAGCACAGCTGTATTAGTCAGCTTTAGCGTAAAACGATTAGAAAAAGTCTTGGCTTTAAGTCGATACTTTTATTTCCTGCAGCCAATAAGTTATAAATATATTGCACGTTCAAGAAATTTGTGAAAATGTGTAAAACATAGTAAACATTGCATTTGGATAAACTTGTTGCAGTTTGATGGTTTTGATGGTTCTCAATCGCTGATGTAAAAGTTTTTAAAATTTTCTAATATATTTTGCATTTAATGACTATGTAGTTAGATTTTTTTTTTTAGAAATGTGTAACACGTTCATTTGTTGACTTTTTCAATACACATAATTAGTTCTCTCGGTAATGCGGTGTCTTTTCTACGCCTTCATTGCAATATTTTGACACATTTTATGTAATTAAGCTTATCACACATAATAAATATCTGAAGATAGCAAAGTTCTTTAAAAACAATATGTATACGTAATTCAAGAAACGATTTCAACAAAACCTTTTTAAAATATTTGTATGCGTAAAAAAACAATATACATCTCAAATTATTTCGAGATTTAACAAAAATCAGAACCCTTTGAAAACTGCAGAATAGAGAACCATATCTTTATAAAATATGTATTTTAATTGTAGACTGTAGCATTATTAGTGTTATTAGAAAACGACTTTAAACGTCAACAACCATTTTTTTGTGAATATCTGTGTTACCCACCACGGAGCAAAATTCATCGAAAGAGATTTTTCCATCCTCATCTTTGTCGGCGAAGCAAATAGTCTTATCAACAATCTGTTGTAATTGCGTGTCTTTCAGGTTGTTGCCTACCATCATTTTTAATACCTATAAAGTTAAGCAAAATCTTTTAAATATGAGATGTACATATGCATATGTACATATATATATATATATATACACCTGCGTTCAACTAATTAGAAACGAAATTCAAAATGATATTGTTTATTTTTTATTTTTAATAATTTTCATTTAAAATATAATTGAATCTGTAACAGAAACTGCAATAAAAAAAGTTTCAAAGCTTGCAAAAATTAAAAAAAAAAATTAGTCCAATTTCAAAAAATTGTCATCAAAATTTCCCAATTTTTAATCAGAATACATATTTAGAAAATTTTCGGGTATGCACTTCTGTTGCTCATTCAATTGTAGTCTAAGAAAGTGCAAGTCTCATGTCGTTAAAAATTACCGTTGATTTTTTAGGTTATTTTTTGTGGATCAAAAATTTTTTTATATGAAAACAAAGCTCTGAAACTATTATTATTGTGGTTTCTGTTACAGATTGAATTATATTTTAAATGAAAATTTTTAAAATTAACTTAATTTGCAATTTGTGTTTCTAGTTAGTTGAACGCAGGTGTACATGGGTCATTTCCACACAAAGTGCTATTTTTTTGTTTCCCCTTTTTAAATTATTTTATGGTGGTTATAATCAACATGAAAAAAGTTCAAACAAAAAAGCAATGAAAAAAAGCGTAACTTTTTGTGAATGACTACCATAAATTTTATTGTTTTATTCTATTTTTGCTGAAAATTTGTATGAGCATAAGCGTAGCTTTTTGTTATAATATTGTCCCGCCGAATTTTCCAGAATGTCACTTTTTGAATTTTGCGTAATATTCGCAACGTTGTTTTGCTTGCCTAAGTGCATTGTAGTTAGGAAGCGCAAGAAATTATTGATCGAATGACACAAGAAAATAGTGTTGGGAAGTATCGAGTACTTTTGAGGATCGAGTTCTTTGGTATCGATACTGTAAAGGATCGGGTATTTTTCGAGTACTGAGTACCTTCTTTAAATATACACATGTTGGTAACATTTCCATACTTAGGGCCGTTTCCTCATCTATCCTTTAGATTACCGGTCACTTTATCGTCTCGATATACGAGTTTTCGTTTCCTCTTCAGCGCATAAATTTCTCGAATCGATAAATTTTTGCTCACCCGATGCAACCTTTAAAAGTGTGTACCCAACTTTAAATTTTGGTTTGGTTTTAGTTCATGAGTCAGATATATTAGATATTTCAACCAAGGTCTTGGTTTTTGCTAACAGTTGCTCGTGCTCTATATTTGCTTATGGTGCATTGCCAACCTTTGAAATTTTATGACGAGTGTAGTGAAGTTTCACTCTCGCGCTGCCGTAATTACGGAATAACAAATTTATTTTTACCGGTAAGATAAGAAAACGAAAACACAGTGAGTACTGAGTTCTTTGGAGTAATCAGTATCGATACATTTAAAATTCGGGTGCTGTCCATCCTTTTGAGAATCGAGTTCTGAGTACTTTTGGTATCGATACTGCCCAACACTATAAGAAATATATTAATAAAAGCAATTTTTTTGTTTTTAAGTGAATTTATCACTGAACCATAGTCAGTGCGGCTAAATATATCCGGAATGTAACCCAGTATTTTATGCAAAAAAAAAAACACTAAATATAAGACAATTACTAATGTCTGTTTATTGCTTAGAGGGGTTTCGATCAAGGCGTATTTAACAAGGTGGTGTTGGCCGTATATAAGAAAAAAATTACACTAACAAATTATGCGCTGATGTCCATACTGTCATTGGTATGAATTACAACAAACACATCATTTTGACGTAATGGCCTCCGCGGCGAAAAACTCAGCTGTCGCCCCAACACCACCTTGTTCAATACACCTTGGTTTCAATGATTTCCTTGTTTTTATATTTTCGTGAAATAAGACTCTTAGAAAAAAAAACGAAATGTTGTAATTGTTATTTCTCGAAAAGTGTTCAAATGGGAAATTGTGGTCGAAGAAGGCCTGAAATCAGTTTCGTATTCTGCACAAATTCTCTTGTCAGTAAACGATTTCAGAGTTAAATTTATCAATCTTAAAAAAATTACATAAAAATTCCCTGCCATGTACACTTTGTTTGGAAATGACCCACATATACATACATATCGTCACTGAAATGCAAAAAGTCGTTGCTAATAATTTTTTTACATAAAATAATGTGGGGAGTGGAAATTCAATGAAATGACATCATATGAATAAAAAAGTGAAGTTTTTTATTAGTTACGGCTTTTTGCATTTCAGGTGACGATATGTAGAAGCTTTCTACTGATGCTTTACCTGAAACAGTTCACCATTCGATATGTAACCATCGTTATCCATGTCGTAAATTCGGAAGGCGAAACGTAGCTTTGACAATTTGTCACCTTTCACACTAAACTGAGAGACACCCTGAATGAACTCTTTAAAGTCGACTTCTCCATTACCGTCCGCGTCAAAGATATCGATGACACGTTGCACCAAAGGATTCTGCTGCAATTCCGGCAATGACATGAATTCATCTACACTCAATGCTCCCGAATTGTCCAAGTCGAGTTTGCGGAAACGTTTGCCCAAACGTCTTATCTCATCGGCATCAACTATATATTGTTAAAAAAAAAATACAAATTATCAAAAATACAAAAACTTTGCGATTAAAATTGGTAATTTTTCAATGAATTAAAAAACTACTTACAATTGGAGCACATCTCCATGGGCAAAGATGTTTCATTACCCTAAAAAGGAAATACTTATGTATTAACAAAAAATTATTTAAAATAGTATATATAGAGAATTTCAATATCTCAACCATTAAACCAATATGTAAAATATCTAAGGCAAATTTGTAAAACATATATGTACATAACTAGTAGACAATGGAATGAATATTTCTCTTCAACATATAGGTTTGTCACACTTGCTTGGTTACCAGGTTATCTGGTTACAAATTATTATTCTGTGGTGTTGATGTTGTTATTGTAACAGAATACAAATTCCCCAAACAGATTTTGGCGAGTGCTGCTGGAGTGACAGTCCTTGGCCAGATATAAATCTGGGTCGTTCCGGCTACGTAGACCCGACTGTCGTGGAAACGAATATTCTGTAGTGTGTTTTATTGTTGTAAGCTGAATAAAAATATTTAAGCAGACAACCAGATAACGTGATAACTAGGCAAGTGTGAACAACCTCATAATCTTTTTAATGGAATAACTGTTAAAGATATGCTAATAACCTATAATTTGTACCAAAGTTCCCCTTTAAATATGTAAATGTAATAAGAGCACCATATACACACATATATGTATATGCAGATATAAATGCATTTACATGTAGGTGTGTTTATGTTTGTACTTGCGCTCTGCAGGTGGCTGGTGTGGTTTTCTATCGCCCCACTGGCCTTGTGAGACCCTGGCAGTGTAATGGCCATACCAAGTTGCGAAACATGTATTTGAAAAACTATTTCTAATATAATTTAATGTATGTAGCAAACCTTTAGCCTGCTTAAATCCTTATATGATCTTGCAAAACATACAGGTGTACATAACTTACATAGATATATACCCATATACATATGTATATCTACCTTCAAAGAGCCCTATCCCAAATTCTAAAGTAAAATAAAAATTTACCATCTTTACTGCTACAGGTACTGCGGTACGCAAATAGAATGCCGATTCGATTAATAATTCAACTTTTTATCCTGAGTTGCTGGCTATTTTCTATTTATCACGTCCACTTTTCTGCTTTTCCTCTGCTCTTAAATTTTTTTTCTACTCCACAATTTCCCAGGCAGCTGTTGTTGTTGATATTTCCAATAAATTTTGCAACTTTTCCGATCCAATAGTATGGTTATCAAATATTTTTAGCTTCAATTAGCCAAATTATGCAGATTTTCCACTTTTTGTAAAATTTACAGAATTTGCTTTTCGCTCGATACACACACCAGTGTTGCAAAGCTTTATATTACCCTGTGGGTAATTTAGGGTAAATTTTAGTAGGGCAAACTATCGATGACACTATCGATAGCATCAGTGGTGCATGATATCGCAACTATCGATGGTGTTAACTATCGGCAGTAGAAGACTATCGATACTTCGGACGTTATTGCATACTTATACGATGTCCCCACTGGAGCTAACCACGTAGTTATGGCAAAAAAATTACGGCACTTGTTGACAAACAATTTGCACTTCAAACACTTTTTATTATTAATATGGACACTCACATATGTACATTTATTATTAATATGGACACTCACATATGTACAAACACCTCGGTATTTTACACATTCACTGAATACTATATACTTTAAACTTTCATTTATTTATTTTCTAAATACACTTCCTTATTAAAGAGGAAAGTTGTAAAGCTCTCACACAGCGCATGCATTTCACTTCCTTACAATTATCACAAAAGAAAGAAAATCTACGCAGATGCGCATGTTAAATGCCGATGGCAAATAAACGAAGAGTCGCGGCCATCTTTTTTGTTATTTCATTTCTTTATTTCTAGCATCGACTACTCTTTCTTCAACATTTGAATTCGCGGCGAATTCATTTACAAAACTTGATGTCAAAACGGACGCGAATTCCTCTTGCAATCCTTCTAGATTCACTCGCCACACTTCAGCGAGTTGTCTCTTCTTATAGATTTACGTTCTTTGCTTGCGCAAAATAGTCACCGAAATTCACATTTGCCGCTTTTCTCTGTTTTGCTTGCATTTTCTGCATTCACGGCGAAAATCAAAAATCTGCCACGGACAGAATCAAAACGGAGACGAATTCCTGTTGCAAACGTTTCAGATACGGTCATAATCGTCGCGGCCTATTTTCAAAGTAACGAGTTGTCCCTTCTTATAGATTTACCTTCTTTGGCGATACGCAGACCAATTGCGAAATTTTAATCATTCTTGATTAGTTTTCATGGAGTGTAGACGTGCGTGGATGAAAATTTACATTCACACCAACTGAATGAAAGATATGTTAAATCTATATTTTGATATAATTAAATCTGCCCTAAGAGAAATGCCTCCATTTTTATCCCTGAACACTAATCAAGACGAAATCTCACCATACACAACACATTTGGTCTGCGCATTGCCGACTAAAATCAAAATTATTTGCTTTTTCACAGACTGTATGTGAGACGGTCTGTGCAAACATGAGATCGACCAAATACACGATAGCTCGGTGCAAGTACCCGCGATACACAGACTTACTGTGTGATCTATTTGGCCCATAAAAGATTTCTTCACTTTTAATTTGATGCGATATGGCATTGTTAACAATAAAAATCACTTGTTCGACGAATGTGGGAAAAGAAAATCAAAAAGTCAAATAAAGCGACCGACCACCCGCTGTATTGCAAATTGGACGATTAATTGTTTGTTTGTAAGATTAAACCGTTATAGGTTCATAATTTGTTAATAATTTAAAAATAAAACCATCGAAATCAGCTACAACGCAAAGCAAAGCTCGGCTCAGAGAGTGGCCAGGCAACTTGAAAACTGCCGGGAAAAGCATCTAGTTGAAGTGGACTTTTTGCAGCCTTTTGCTCGGACGTACCGTGAAGCGAACTCAATTATATACATACGTACATATATTGAAATACATAATTTATAATGGAGAATATACCATCGAGGGCCAATGATATTATTGGCGGCAATATATTATCAACGTTAGAATCTAAAGATTCCAAAGTTACACTTGGGTCAGTCACACCCCTTGCTGAGGTCGAGAAACTATCCTATGAAATCCACCGTTACTCCAGCTTTTCTACCAACTATTTCCCTGAGTAAGTAAAGTAAATGCAAGAAATATAATTATTTTTAATTTGGAACCGAAATATCGGAACGGAGGAGCATATTTGCATAATTCTGGCGTTCCGCTATGCGCTTCTTTATTGTACTCTATAATAGATATTTATTGAGTGTGTTTATTTTTACTGTTTGCGCCATGGTTTACGGTACAAATTTGATCAATTCCTTCGTGCAGAAAAGCCAAAAGATGAAACAATAGCAGTTCAACAATTTAGAGAATTTAGCATAAGTTTTGCTTTGTATGTATGTATGTAGATTTGGTACTATGCCTATGGTACATATGTACATACGTACTCGCAGGAAATGTTACTACTAGATATTATTAAGCTTTCGATTTAATAATAATAATATAGCTTCTCCCCCGATTTGTGGCGTGCGCCTTGATGTTGTCACACAAAGAGGAGGGACATACAGTTTTACGCCGACTCCGAACGGTGATTGTATTTTTATGAGAAGGTGTTTTTCATGGCAGCAGTACACCCGGAGGTTTGCCTGCCGAGGGGCGAACGCTGGTAAAACAAAACCCTTTTTCCTTTACTTTTTTGCTATGTTGCGTTCCATGTATATAAACATACAGCCGAAAGCCCTGGTTGCTAGCGCTCCTTTGTTTAGTTATAAGATTTAATATTTTGTAACTAATAATAATAATAAATAAATAAATATAAACATACATGATGCATCACTGCTAACTACGCTGTCGGTGATAATGTACACATAATTTTTTGTGAGTTCATTGCGTCGAATAAAGTACACATATTATGCTTTTTATATGTTAGAAATATACTCGTAGATTGTCCAAGTGATCAGTCTTCACGTTGGTCAGCGCACACCAACAATCCGCCGCAATATCTTACTCTGAAGCTAAAGCGTCCTGCCATTGTGAAAAAAATCAAATTTGGAAAGTTTGAAAAGTCTCACGTTTGCAATATCAAAAAGTTTCGAATTTTTGGTGGTCTTGATGAGGAACGCTTGGTATTGCTCCTAGAAGGGTAAATATAATATACACTTAGTCACCTAGTTATTGAATTAAAACATATGCAATCTTATTTTAGCGGTCTTAAAAATGATAATGTGCCAGAAGTGTTTAACTTGCGATGCAAAACCGAAGACGGTTCAGAACAGCTTCCTATTTTGTTTGTGAAAATCGTGCCGTTACTGTCGTGGGGACCAACATTCAACTTTAGCATTTGGTATATTGAATTGCATGGCCAAGATGATCCAATGTATACCAGTGCGAGTTTAAAAAACTACAATATGGTGAGTAGGGACTCGCTTCGAGTTCTTGTTAATGTTTACGGAATTCGCTCTTTTTTTACAGCTGCGTGAGATAGAGATCGTAAAATTGTGCTTGAAACACTTTCGCCAACAGGGCTACGATGCCGCATTTAGGGCTCTTCAAGAACAAACACAAGTACAACTGGAACACACGCTTATAAGCGAGCTGCACAAGTGTCTGGTCATGAGTGGCGATTTTGAAAAGGCTGAACAATTCATAACTGAGTGTGTGAATGAGGGTCTAATGGACGCCTACCTAAACCGCCAGGATTATATACACACCTGGCGTATGCAACACACTGAAAGCAGCACACAACCGGGTACATGCAGTAAAACGCGAATACTTAGTAAAATTCTTTTTAAATAAATTTAATTCATCATTTTATTTTTTAAGGCAATCGTGGCGGCCATCAATTGGTTGTGGATACTAAAAAACGTTTGGTGTATCTGTATGGTGGTTGGGACGGGTACCGTGACCTCAGCGATCTGTGGGTCTTCGATATAACAAATAATAGCTGGACATTGCTGTTTGAACAAACTGAACCTTTTAATGGACCCACTCCACGTTCATGCCATAAAATGGTCTTTGATTCTGTTAGTGAAAACATTTTTATGCTGGGCCGCTATTTGGACAACTCCATTCGTACAACAGATTATATAAAAGTAGGCTAAATTAACTATCAGTACAATATAACCTAAGTAAAACTTCAATGTGTTCTAATAATAGAGCGACTTCTTCCTGTATGATACGCGAGCGCGAACGTGGTTGCAAATCTGCGACGATACTAGTCACGTAGGGGGACCACACCTTGTCTATGATCATCAAATGTGCATTGATAGCGATAAGCGCACAATTTATGTATTTGGTGGAAAAATTCTCACACCACGCAGCGTTTCAAATACCACAACGAATGAACCCGAATATTCGGGTCTATTCTCGTATCACATTGCCACCAACACTTGGACTCAGATACTCGTCGATTGTCACCATCCAAGTGCTGCACAGGCAGATGTACTCTCTATAAAGTCCCGTATTACCCACTGTATGGTCTTTCATATGGTAAGAGCTTGCATATACTATACTTTATCACCATTAAAACTTCATTAATTGGTAATATTTTAACGCATAGAAAAATCGCAAACTGTATATTTACGGCGGTCAGCGGGGTAAAGAGGATATCGATGACTTTATCACTTATGATGTAGACACTCAGGCCATTTCAGTGCTTAATAAAGACAATAACACCTGTGGCGGTGCTGGTGGCAGTAGCGTTTGTAGCCACAGCAGCGGTGGAGGTGACGCCAAAAATGAACCGTCGCCAGGTTACACGTTGCGGGCTACAATCGATTGCGATCGTGATGAAATTTATATCTTCTCCAGTTTGAGTAAACTTAAAGATCGTCGTGATATCCAACATATTGACGCCTCGAATTCATTTTGGGTATATTCGCTTAAAAGTTACACATGGTCCCGTATTTATAACTGTCGCCATAATGCTGAAACTGGAAATACGACTGTTAAGAATGATAAGCTCGAACCATGTCCACGCTACGCACATCAACTGGTTTACGACGATGTCGCAAAGGTGAATAATATTTTAGAATTACATCAACCGAAACCTTTTATAAAATCATATGTATGTACGTATATTCAATTTGTAGTTGCACTACCTCTTTGGCGGGAATCCTGGCAAGTCGGCGCGGCCCCAAATGCGTCTGGATGACTTTTGGACACTTGAGTTGGAAAAGTATATTATTTACACAACTTTTTTAATTACGATTATAATAAGTTCAAATATGATTTAGACCTAAAAGGAATGAAATATTAATGCATTGCCGTTACCTTGTCCGCAAGTTACACTACGAAGAAATGGCACGCACCGATCAGCTTAAAGCAATGCAATATTTGCGCAATCATGTCGCCGAAGTTATTGATCACTCGAATGCAGAACAAGTGAACAATGTAAAAAATATACATATTCACATATTTTTAAATAAGCTGGTAAAATCCAAATGTTTTTGTAGTTCCACAAACTAGCATCTTTGCTTTTTCGTACGGATGATAGCAGCGCTGCTGCTGGCCGATCCCCATTGGCAACGCCACCATTGGGAAAAGCCCTAAAAATGGACAGCAGCATACGGGTGGAAAACTTAGCAACCGACATGACTACTGAATCAGCCGAAAGCGGCGATAAACAGCCGCCAGATGAAGGTACGCAATTTTGAAAGTAAATGTACTGTAACTTAAAGAAAATGTATCGTAGACTGTTCAAATAAATCTGATGTCACCAATCCTACAGACGATTTATCAATGGAATCATGTGATAGCACTGCAACGTCTTCTTCAATGTCAGCAGTTTCCGATTTGGCTGTTCGCCATGGCCGGCGGAGTAGCAGTAAGCGATCACACGACGGTAAACTGCAAGAATTGCGCAGACGGCGTGCTTTTCTCTTTAATAAGCTTGTTCAACTAATGCCGGCTAATATGGTTCAACCGGAAAGGAATCTGAGCGACTTTGTTGTCATGTAAACTTTCTTTTACACTATGTATTCTGAAACGGATTAGTATATTTTTAGACCCTGTTTCTTGTTTTTTTTTTTTTTGGGAAAGCTGACGTTATCGCTGGGATCGTGAACCAGTAGACTGTATTCCAAATACATGTTGAACGCTTTTAAAAAGCAAATAATACCGATAAAAAAATTTTAGATACTGTTTCCAGTGTTACAAATATGCCTTAAGAATCATTTGACCGCAGAGGAAGGAAACAATTATATGCATATTTTGACAAGTTTCTGTTTTTTTTTTAAATGCAAAATCATTGCTATTTTATTTATTGTATTTAAAGCATATAGTCATTGTGATACGAGTGCAAAAATTTGTTTTTACGAAATGTATGAGATCGCGCGTTGTTCACATTTTCTCTGCCAACAATAAAATAGTACTGATTTTTTATTATACATTATATATATAAAAATATTTGTTAAGCGAAAATAATACAATAAAACAATATATTAACATAGATTTCTTACAAAACACTATATTTTATGAATTTAATAAATTAGGCTATGTATGGGTGTTGTGTGGTGGAGGGAAGACTAATCGATGCCAACGCTACCGACGTAACTGCGCATGATTGTATCCTGCACCGCTAGAAATACTATGCGGAATCTGTGGTATCTGTGGATGAAAATTTTATACTACATATTTAGAACCATATAGATTATAAGATGTATCTATCAAGTCAATTATCAAAAATCCAAAATAGCGAATCCAATATGGCGCCTAAGAATTTAAAAATTACTAAATTTTCATGAAATTTGGTGTATAGAGGTTCTTAAGTTCGCTCATTACAAATTTCCAACTAGGTTTTGAAAATTCAATATAGCGTCCGACATTTAAATAAATTATTGAGTTTTCAAACCTGAATAACTTTATTTAAAAATGAGAACTGCAGTTTTGGAAATTACGAAATTCGTATAAAGTAAAAGAAAAAAACTTAAAAAAAAACTAGGAGGCCTGGCCAGTTGTTTGGGCTCAATATATAGAACACGGCCCCATCTATCCCCCATTCATAAATATGTAAAGTACTATTATTATTTCATAATTTGATCATCAATTCATTTCAAATATGTTCCTTCAAAAACAATAAATCATTAATTTGGCTAAGCAAATATAATGTGTTACTCAACTGAAAATGACAGTTCAAAAAGTGTGAATGTAATAAAAAACTCGAGATCAGTGAGCCCTAAAACCTAGTACGTTTAATTCTTGGAAAACTTTCCTATTTTTTACCAGGTGGAGAAGGACTTAGCATCACTTGTTGGCACAGAAGAGAAATGACTGGCGTGCTGTTTTGCATTTGGCCAAAATCGCTCAGGCGGTTACAGCGCCAATAAAGAAGATGAAGAAGAACATCAGGTAACGCCACGCCAGATAGTTCAGCTGATTAAGCAAAAACTAGAGAAGATTTATAAATTTAAAAACTTGCAACATTAACCTTAAATATTCATAATATTACCAAAAAAAATGTATACAAATAGTCTTGCCCAATTCGCAGAGTTTTGCAATTTTGCAAGTACCCCATTTCAAAATCCATTTCTGCGTTTTGTAACGTCTTTTCATTTTTTTACATTTTGTCATGCAAGTGTTACGTAACGGGACATTGGAATTACACATACGACCTGCCGACTTTGTGTGTTGTTGCATTGCATTACTTTTGTATACAAACCCCATCTCGTCTATTCCGACCATACATATATATAATACTCCTATATGTATAGACGTACTAGCCGGCCTCGTATACGCGAGGCTTCGCCACGCGCTGAATGTGTAAATATTAAATAAAATGCGATTGACAATAAAACAGGTTGCAAGCGTACTAAAAAAAAGTTTATATAATTGCGCATTTGAATACCAAGGCCTTTCATTTTCAGCTCACATTTTTTAATTTTTCGCACAGGTTGCAACCCTCTTCGAAAAATAAAACCCTACTGCAAATCGGAAGGTCAAGCCTTTTCCTTTGACACCGCACTTTTTTTTAAACCGAATGAACTGTGCATATCTAATGTCATTAACAAAAAATGCCCTCGCGTATTATACATACATAATTTTAAAAATAGATGGCAACCCCACTCAAACAAAAAATGAAAACCTATTGCACATGCAGAGATCATATCCTTTCACTTGGTACCTCAGTTTTTACAAACAAATGGAGATCTTATAATTTTTAAAAAGTGGCAACCCTACTCAAAAAGTAATATCTACATTATTGAACATCCAAAAGCCGAGCTCTTTTATTTATATTGTATATTTTATTTAGTTTTTTAGACAGGTGGCAACCCTATTAGAAATCTAAGTAAAAAAGGTCACTCTCCTGCCGATACAGAGTATATTAGAGAAAATCTCGTCAAAATCCGTTCAGTAGTTTTCGAGATTACCGCGTACAAAAAATTTCGGCTACACACTAATTTTCAATTAAAACACCACACTTTTATGTTATTCATATTGGTTTTATTATATTGAGTGTACATAGATAATTTTCTTTAATTATCTAATATATTTTTTTATTTTGTTTTTTTTTTAACTTTCTTACTCCATTTGCGTTTATTTTTCTTACTTATTCAAATTTTCTGTAATACAAACATACTACAGCTTTCCTTTTATTTTTAGATTTATGTATGTATGTATGTATGTAGATTTACTCCTTTTTATGTTGTGTATCAGTTATCAATTCCCAAGGGTAAAAAATATACATACATAATTATTGATAAATAATACATAGTTGCTAGTGACTTTAACTATTAACTATTTACCTTCTTTAGTTTAGTTTTTGTCATTGGTAATTTTGCGATTTAGTTTTTCAATTTAATTTAAACTTGTCGGGCATTTTACATAATTAATAATTAAGTTTTAGTATGCTCGCTCTTGCAATTAGATAATTTAATTTTATGCATTAGATTTCCAAATAAAAATTCATATGAATACACAAACGAAAACGATATTTTTTTGTTTTTTTTATAGATACATACAAATCACTTTGGTAAAGCATTGTGGTCTTACGGTTATTACATAATTTGTTTAATGTTTTTTTTTTTTTATATGTATGCATGCACATTTACATATGTGTTTATAAAAAGCCCACTCCCACTATTAGAAATTACAAACAATCACCCGAGCGAATCACTAACTCGCGCAAACGGCGGTGTTTGCGGTCTTCAAAGCATCGGCCGATCGCCCCCGTGCGTGAAACTTCTTCTTCAGGCCATTGACAATTTTTTCTAAATACATACTATGTGTGTATGTATGTATGTATATGCGTTCTGTTCAATCTCTTAATGGCGGTGGTATACACATCATACACGCGTGTATAAGTACATACATAAATAGTTTCTATCTCTGGATTTGGACCAAATACAGCTAATCGAAGCGATAGATAGCCGCGACGTCAATTATTATTGAATTATCGTTAAAGTAGATACATTTCGATTTGGAGCTTTGGTTTACAATTTCAATTTCATACAGTTTTATATTGCAATTGCCTAATTTAATGAGTTTATATGGATTGATTTCTTGTTTTTTTTTTTGTTTGATTTATTGATGAGTTCTTACAATTGTTTATTGATTATTTAGTAGGGGATTCACAAGACGTGTTAAGCGTCGTAAAATCTTAAGCCCAAATTAACGGCTAAAATGGTTAATTATATATATGTATATATATATTTATCAGATTAAAAACATTTCGGTGCAGTTAGAAATCCGCTAAAATCATTTTAGCCGTTATTTTACATAAAAAAAAAAATTTAAGCTTAAGATTTTACGTCTTGTGAATCCCCTAAAAATATGTTTTTGATTTTGTGGATTTTTGCTTTTCGATTTTTCATTATTATGTAGTTATAATAATAATCTTCATCAGTATTGGCCTGCTTACGGTTTTGCTTCATTTCATTCCATATTTTGGAACTCGTATTATTTGCCTTAAGTAATTACACATTTATATAAATATTATCGGTGTTTTTGTGTGTGCGTGTATCTATGCATATTATTTCTTAAGTATGTATGAAATCAATTTAGCATTGGTTTTAATTATTTATTAGATTTAATTTTCGAAATAAGTTACCGTTATAAATAACTTATTGTCGACGAGATTCAATGCAGTTTTCCTACGTCGCCGCCATTGTTTATTATTCGCGCAGCTAACGAAACGCTTCAAAAGTGGCTCATTGCTGAAGCGATCGTCCACTGCTCGATAGATCAAATGTAAAACTCTAAAATGGAAATGGAATTCTGTATACAAATCAAAGTGTTTTATTTGAAAACCATTTTGAAAGTGATAGTGACACTGTTGCCTTTACCGCATGATTTTTGGTTCAGCGAAAGTGAAGTCAACTTTTTATGTCGGACCTATTTATTAGCAAGAATAATTGGATGCTCTCATTGGATTTGGGAAGCATTAGGCTGTCCTTTGAACCCACAACATAATATTTCACACGTGGCAACTATTTCAATTTATCCTCAATTTACGAGCACTCTTTTTCGAACTTCGATGATTTCATTCAAAGATTATTCTGATCTAATAGTTCGAATTCGC
Organism: Rhagoletis pomonella; assembly: GCF_013731165.1. NCBI lineage: Eukaryota > Metazoa > Arthropoda > Insecta > Diptera > Tephritidae > Rhagoletis > Rhagoletis pomonella. Next base: position 69,246,735 of record NW_023458561.1, on the reverse strand, counting down.
AACAAATAAAAAAAAAAGATTTTTTAATTACCTTATTCCCCTTTTATCGAGCGCAATCGCACATACTGACAGTTCAATAATGTCTACGGTAGCCATATATTGGACTGGATTCTATAAGTGCATTCTATAAAAAGGATTTTGGCGCCGAATCAACGGTGTTTGTTGCTCTCGATGTAGTAATCTTGATTCCAATTCTACATTTAAAATGTTTCTTGAACGATTATGGAATGTAAAAATTTTTATTGGCCACGTAAGAAAATGCATTTCTCATGCAAAATTTTTTTATTTGTTTTTTTTTTCTATATAAAAATCATAGGTTGATGTGCTTTCTTTTATAAAAATACAAAATACAATAATGTACGTTGTTTTTATTAACCATTTTAACAAATAAATAAAAATCATTCTATCAGTTGAATGGATTTATTTTTTTATTTGCCATGTAGCTTGATTTGAGATCCGCAGAGCAGAGGCTAATCCATCATGGGAATCCAAGCCCAGCTTTATATCCTTGTGATTTTATTTAAATAACACTTTGAGTGTTATGCTAATTAGTGTAAAAGCTACTGAAAGCTACTGCATAAAGTTCACACACACAGACTAGTTCAGAGGACAAATGTATGATGGTGTGTTCTACGCAGCTTTCTTTTGTTTTTTTTTCAGGTGCGAAATCGTTCTTTGAAATCCAAAGAAAATTTATTCGGTTCGGGCCGCCGATGAAACCAAAGTTTTCAAAAAGCGATTTCATTTGTTTTTGGTTTTTTTTTTTGGGAGAACAAATTTTATCACTAATTAACTCGTTTTATTACAATTTAGTATGAAGACGTTATATGTAGACATTTGGGATTGTTAAAGATTTTTTAAATGCGATTGATCGTATATGAATAAATATGAATGCACATATGTAACATATTAAATACATACATACATCCATATCGTTGATGAAATGAGGCCACGGGGCCAGAGGGCCTATCTACCAAAAATTTTTTTTTTAAGTAATATGAGAAAGACGGATCAATAAAAAAATAATAGCAAAAAAAAGCCTCGGGCTAGTACCGTTTCGATTCTAGTAACGTATTTTAAGGGGAGCCTCAACTTTTTTTTTTGAAATATCAGTTAGTCTACTCTGGCCCTCATGGCCTCAAATGTAGAAGGCCCCAACATAAATTTTAATTTTTTACGGGAGAAGCAAAAACCCAAACCTCAAAGACATTCAATTCTCTGCGGAGGGATTCTTAAAAGGGGTCATACAATCTTTGAGTTTTAAGTTACGAACCTACATTTTTTTTAGGTAGTTGTGGTTTAGTCATACATAGGCTCACTGTACTATATATTAAGTGCATCATAAAGCATTAGTACACACTGAAAAAATTGCAGTCAAAATTTAAAATTCATTATCGTTAAATTTTTACTGCCTAATCCAAATATTTACTGGTAATTAGAAGTCAATGCACAACCACTACACCTTTTCCAACAGTATTTCAGAAGAACACAATGTGTTTCAGAAAAGCAAAAATGTATTTGAGAAAAATATTTTTAGAATACAGTTGTGCTTTTCTGAAATTCATTTGTGTTTTTCTGAAATACTGTTGGAAAAGGTGTAGATTAAAGAAAAAATTAAAAAAAGCGATATATATATTTTTTTTTAATCATGTATTTATTTTAAGCATACCTTCTATATACGCTGGGTTTTTCATAAAACAAACATTTAAAAATCTACAGCGAATGAAAACAACCGTTCCACAGGTGCTTATGAGTGTTTTGGCGTACTGTATTTTATTGAAACGTTTTCAATTGTGATTTCGGTTGATTTTTAGCTATCAGTAAATATTTTGTGTAATCAGTAAAATTTTACTACATAGTAATGCAAAATAAATTTCACTAACAGAAACCTTTATTTTTGCTGCCCATCTATGACTTTAATATAAGTTTATTAAAAATGCAAAAACCCATATCTAGAAAAGTAATAAAAAAAATTTTAGTTTAAAAAACTAATTCTGAAATAGGGCGCATCGATATATCAGGCATACATATCCACATATCGACTGCTGAGTGGAACAACGACTTATATCTCGGCAGCCAGTTCGAAAATGCCCTATCTCACAAAAACTTTTCAAGAATGCCCTATTTCAGAATTTGGTTGACGAACGCCCTATTTCAGAATTCGTTTCAAAAATGCTCTATCTCAGCTGCCGATTCAAAAACGCCCTATATCAGCACATTTTCAATACACCGATTTCTGAGATATGGCATTCTTCAACCAAATTCTGAGATAGCGCGTTTTTCAATAAAATTCTGAAATAGGGCGTTCTTGTAAAATTTTTTGAGATAGGGCGTTTTCCAACTTCCACTCAGCAGTCGATATACATGCGTTATTTGGGCCAAAAGTAGGAGGGTAAACATTTCGAATTTCGCACAAAAAAAAAAAACTTTCCTTATATTCTGGGGCACGCTAAGCAATTTAAGTGTTACCAAAAAAATATGCCATATGCTCTTCATTTATGACTAAATTTCGTTGAATTAAATACTCGACACCCTGGCAGTTTTTAAAAGTCAAATTTACTGTACATACATATCGTCACCTGAAATGCAAAATGTCGTAACTAATAAAAAATTCACTTTTTATTGATATGATGAATTTCATCGAATTGCAATCTCCACATTGTTTTATGAAAAAAATATATATATTAGTCTCGACTTTTTCCATTTCAGTGACGATGTTTGCTACCTTTTTTTTACATTTCACGGTGACGATATCGATGGCTGAGTGAAAGATCGACCTACTCCAGAATTTGACTGAATTTCTGAATTTTATTGAAAAACGCCCATCGCAACGCAAATCTCAGAATTCGGTTCAAAAACGCCCTATCTTAAACAAAAACACATTGAAAATGTGCTGAGACAGGGCGTTTTTGAATCGACAGCTGGGATAGGGCCTTCTTCAACCAAATTCTGAGATAGGCCGTTTTTCAATAATATGTACTTATAAGTAAACAAAAAATATTTATTTAGTGCTCACACTTTTATTAGTTACCGAGTGGAAGTACCTTTAATCACTCGGCTGCGGCGGCAGCCACATAAGTGAATAAGTACAAAGTTTTTAGCGCTTAGATCCAAAAAGTTTCTTGTATCTACATACATACATTCGGTGATTTTTGATACATATTTGCAAGGTTTTGAAAGTAAATTTTTTTTGTTTGTTTTTTTTTCATAAAAAACCTTCAAACTGTATACAGAGCTGAGAAAAATTTAACACATTTTCATTAAAATTTAAACCTTTTAGAATCTGAGTATGCAGTTGGGTGGCCCATTAAATTTTAATATAATAAAGTGCAAGTTTGTAGCGACTGCAAAATCGCGTTGATTTTTAATATTTTTTTATTTTTTTGCTAGCAGCTTTTGCGGTTTTTTCATATAACAAGTGCAATTTATAAAAACTGGCTTTGATTTTTTTAATTTTCATTGCAAATGGAATTGCGAATTCTTTACCGTAAGAAATTCATACTTGCATGGAAAACAGTACAAAAAGGCGTCAGAAAAAAAAAATATTAAAAATCAACCCGATTGTGCAGCCTCTTAAAACTTACACTTTATTCTACAAAATTTAATGGGCTATCAACCTGCATACTAAAAAAAATCAGAATAAAAAGTTGAAATTTTAATGAAAATTTGTTAATTTTTTCTAAGCTCTGTATAAAGTTTGGTTAAAGCATGGACCATATTTTTATGACACAATAAAAATATAGTTTACCTACAAAATCTTGCAAATGTTTAAAAAAAATTCCCGTGTGCACTAATTTCGGCTCCCCGCATTAAAAATATTTCAAAACATTTTATGTTCGAGCTTAAAAGTTTTTATTTTATATTTTATTTCGAGATGGAACTAGGGAGGGGTCACGATGTGAACGACAGTGGCAATCGAAAATTGCATACATTTTTGAAGATATTTTGCTCCTTAACTAAAAGAACGGCTCATTTCGAAAACTTTTTTCGAGGCAAGTATACCGAAATGGCTGCCAGCTCTTCTGTCGGTTCCCGCAACCCATTTTTTTTTTTTTTTGTAGTTTCAATGCCTAGTGGGAAAGCCGTATAAGTTTACTTGAAAAAGTAGTTAACGGATTAAGTTGTAAGTAAAGGATTTTCATCAGGTTTGGTGGTTTGGTCAGAAAAATTTCGAATATTTTATTTACATACTTTGGAAATATACATATGTATACTAACACCGCAGACTATTAGCAATATTTCAAAGCATATCAGCTGCTATGTAAAACTTTGCGCTTGTAGGTATATACACATATCTACATACACCGATACACAACCATGTTAAATGTATTTAAAACCATTTCATACTGAAAGCCATAAAGTTTATAGAAAAACGTTCAAGGATTTTGTAAGTTTTTTTTGTTTTTTATTTTGGACGGCAACGTAAAAAATTGGCGCATATACGTAAGTATTTTGCGTAAATAAACCCATGCCAGTGCTTAGTAAAATAGAGAGAAACTATTTAAAAGCGATTTCTTGTGATTTTTTCTTTAATCACTCTACAACTACAACGGTTCAAAAACTAAGCTTTTTAAAAGCTATTACATTTTGAGTTCGATCTATTACCCATTAAAACGTTTTTAGTTAAAGCTCTTTTATATTCCTAACGACGATTTCTCTCACACACACATACATAAGTGGATTTTTTCTTAATGGCAGACGAATTTAAAATCATTTACCAATTAAATGGGTTGAGGGAAAAAAATTCAAAAATTTCTTAATTTTCAACCGACTTCAAGAAAGGAGGAGGAGGTTACCAATTCGTCGGAATATATTTTTTTTTTTTTGTGTATGTTAGCGCATAACTTTGGACCACGTAAAGCGATTGTGACAATGATTTGGTTTAGATACGATAATTGGATCATGAAGAAATTAACGGTACTCCTAAATTTTTATAGGTGTGAGAAATGAGGCGGTTATGTTTTCTGCTTAAAAATTACTTGTTATAAATAAATTCTCACATTTTTTTTTTATAAATGTCAATATTTTCGCTAAAAATAAGTTAGATTTATAATTTACACTTCGCTTGAGTTTACCGCATTTGTTTACACACGAATTTATCGCAATTTGTGCAAACGATTTCCAATACAACGTTTTGATAGATGGTTTACCAGTTTAAATGAGTAGCCAGATTTGTTATTTTTTTTTATTATTTTGATAAAAAAAAACAAATTCTTAAAAAAACTCGAAAGCGAAAAACTCGACTATACTGCATTCGACTGAACTAAAACTCCACAGTTTCTTAAAGGTATCCAGTATGTATACATGTGTATGTATAATGTTGTATGTATCTGTGCTATTTGTAAGCACTTCAAAGAGATCACACAAATTAATGTAGTCAGGCAAAAAACAAAAGATGCCTTACCTTGAACTCAGTGGGTAGCAGAAAACTTGCATTTTGTTTGAAGCACTCGGTCAGCGCTCGAAGAGAATAATGTAAATATGTACAAATCGCTAGCTTAGAGCGAAAAGTTGCTAAGTAAACTTTTTATGACAACTCATATTTTGATATAGGAAGCAAGAAATATTAAAAATGAAATTTGCTAAGTCCAAAAGACGCACTGAAAATCCGACAAAATCAAAACCATATGAAAACTTTTAATAAAGATCGATTCCTTTCTATTCGTATGGAGTTTCGCTTTGCCTTAAACACGCAAAATTTTGTATTCAAAAATTTGCGAAATACTTGATGAAAAAGGCTATAAGAAGTTTTTTTCCTCCTGTTTGCACTCTATGCTAGCGACATGTAATACGGTGATGCGCGGCAATATTGCGTTGAGCTCATTTTGTATCGTAAAATTGTGCTCGTACATTGTTCGAGCTCATTAAAAATCATCCTCAACACCAGCTCATGCACTTGCAAGTTATCGCAAAAAGTTTTTGCCCCACCATATTTTTGTATCCGCTTACTACTCGCGTTAAACATTTTTTTTTCCACACATGCTAGTGCCGTTTTCACAGAAGAGAGTTAGTTACTCACAACATTCGGAAGTTAACTATAGATTTTCAGTACGAAAATTGAGAGCTAACTGCCTGAACTGAATGAGAGTATAAAGAGTAAAGTTATAATATGTAAATCAGTATTTTTTAATTCGTTTTCCACAGTTTTTATGTTTTCATCCTTTATTGGTTCATAATATAAATATTTCTTTTCTTATGAGCGCATATAAATTATTTGTATTATATTAATTTAAGTTGTTTATTATTATATCAAAGTTATTATTATTATTATGTATTACCAAATTTACATAAAATCATCATATTAATAAAACGAAAACAAGAACAACAAAAAATGGTTAACTAATCGAAATCATAATACAAATAATAGTAATAAGTATGTAATAATAGAACAATAAATGTGTAAACACAGAGCTTGCAAAATGTTTTAAACGCTGAAGTTAAAACGCATTTTTAACGTCAAAGTTCGTCAAATTTACAATTCTTCTAATGGCCATCATCATGTTATACAAAAACAAAACTAAAATTTACTTCTTATTGTAGCTTAATGTTTACATGTGTGTGTGTGTGTGTGTGTGTGTGTGTGTGCATGTAATCTGGTATGCCATTAACAACATTCATACCTCCTGCAACTGCATAGCTGCACAACTGGTATCAACACATGTACATATGAATCTATGTATGTACGTATGAATGTGCGTTTAATTGTTTTTAATATAGTCGTGTTTTTGATTTTTTTTTTTTTCGTAGTTTACCTAATCTGCAGTGTTTTGCAGTTTACATATATAATGTATGCATATGTATATTTCCTTACAGTTTTCACTTCGTGTTCGTGCCCACGTTGTTTATGTGTGTGCGTGTGTAGTAGTAGTTGTTGTTTTATATGGCGTCGTGTTGTTTAGTTTTGTTTTTATTTTAAGCTATGTAATTTATTTGAAAGTAATTTATTTATTTTATTATTTTTTGTTCAAATTACCTTTTTACTACATAAAAATTCGCGTATATTTCACACACGCAAAAGTTCGAATTACAATACATAGTTTTATCATTGCGTGCATTTTATGCACTTTTGAAGTGTCGTCGCCAATTTCATGCTCATTTAAAACTGTCACAACAACAACAATACAAAAATCTCTATGTAGATTTGCTGCCGCTCTTCTGATTCAGACTTTTCGTGTAGTCAATTTATCGCTCGCCAGTAGTGCCAACAGCCATTTTAGGAGCGGCGTTTGAATTTTGAAGTTGTTGTTGTGCTAGCTGTTTTTTTGTTTATTTTTGAAATGATTTGGTGGAACCTTTTTCTTCTATACATACATTTCTTTTGAATTAGCATTTATTTTCTTTAATTTTTTTTTAATTGTATTTTAGTTTACATCTAGTGGTTCACTTCATCAAAACATGTACAAATAGTGTATGTATGTATGCATGTAGTATGTATATATTCGTAATTATTTATAATGCATATTATAAACTTTTCCTCATTCATTTTTAATTTGCCTCCCTTCTTACATATATGTAGTAGATAGTATTCTTCCTTTTGGCTCGATAAGTATGTAAGTATGTATGTGAATGAATGTATTTGTGCTTGCGAAACGAACTTGCCGTTGGCATTCTATGAGACTCTCTGTGCTGGTTCCAAGCCAAATTCCCAATATTTTCACCTAAATTTCCCAAAAGTTCCTGGTAGGCGCAAATTTGTCCTCAACATACACGCCGGACGCATGTTTTCGGTAATGCTCTTTTTACACTGGGTTGTGCCTGATTGCCTTCTCATTTCATTTATTTCTACTTTTTTTTTGGGGGGGATGTTATTACTGTTGTTTTTTATCTAGTTTTTCATTATACACATTTTGAAATTTTTTAATTATTATTATTGTTATTTTCTAAATTTTTATTTTGCGTTATAAAATTTCCTTTTAAATAATCGTTAGTTTAATTTTTATACTCATCGCCCAGTCGCGCTATTTTGTTTGTCTAACTTTCTGTTTATTTTTATTTTTCTTTTTGTATTTTGTATTAATTTAGCGTTATATGTGTATTTTTTGTTTTCATATTTTTACTTATATTTTTATGCGAAAAAGGAATCATGAATATAATAAAATCACAAAAATTGTCCGTCCATCTGAATGCACTTCAGACCAGATTATATTCCTTCAGATTTGATTGGAGAATCGTATCCTTAACAGCTGCAAACACGAATCTAATATTTTCAGTATCTAAAAAAAAAGGCCAAAGATGAGAGAGTTGATTAGTAATGGATAATTGCAAATAAATGCATACGATTTACATAT
>NW_023458561.1:69233736-69238347 GCF_013731165.1 Rhagoletis pomonella | reverse complement strand
GGTCCATGAATGTAATTGTTTGAAAAGACCTTGTTTTTGAGCATCTTCTTTCGCTGTACCAGATGAAAGCTCCTCCGCAGACGTTTCGCGCCGATGCCGATTGAGTTAGTGTCATCCTCGATATCTGATGCCGCAATTTCGTCACTTTCGTTTGACTCATTAAGAGGACTTGCGGTATTCTCTTCAAGCCACAATTGTGCGTCATTTTCTTTTAAATTATATTCATGGCCTGTAGGAATGGAAATGCCATTTGTTGGTTGCTGTTGTTTAAGCATTGTAATTTGTTTCTCTTTGCCGCCCCCTTTGCCAGCTGCTTTCTTTACCGCTGCAGGATTCTTCGGACTAACGCCATTTGTTCGCATTACAGTTTTCCTAAGTTTTACTACACATTTTCGAATGTTGAGTGACTGAGTTCTTTCGGTTACACATGGATTCCCGGATTGAATTTGCGAAGTCGTAGAACTATACCGGCTAACAGTTCGACTATCATCAACGAGCCGTATACTCTTTCTTTGGGTATTTAGCCCAGCTGTTTCTTTTATATTACGAGGACTATTCGAATGTGATGTTTCAGTAACAGAATTGGGTTCATAATTCTGACATATACTTTGAATTTGATTGGCTGGCGGTTTAATTTCCTTCGATACTGCTTCTTCAATGCTATAGACTTTTAAGATCCGTTCACTTTTTCTCCGGGGTGTTAACTCGCAGGTAATGTGCGTTCTGTCTAAGTCCTTAGTATTTCTAGAACGTCGAATAGGTGTGCTGCAACATTGAAAAATAAATGAAAACCTTCGACACATCGCTCATTTACTTCAATATTGATATAACTCAAAAAAGGAATACTCGAGATAAAGTTTTGAATTTACATACATATACCGCCATAATAAAAATGAATACATATTTTGATCTAGTGATATACCGGTAATAGATACATATCGTCAGATTATATATCGCACACCGTCTTCAAAAGAAACACAACTCAAAATTACACGTTGGTCAGAAAGTGCCAACTTTATGGGTATTTTAAGACTGCCGACGGACATGCGAGTTCTTCCAATTAGCAAATGCGAGATTTTATTTCACAAGATATGGCTTTAAATGCAGTGCTTTAATAACGCCCCAATCCCAGCCTAGCTCTATTCAAGAGTTTTAAAAAATCGATAATTACCGTTTCACACTTCCGCTTTCTTCGTTTCTTGAAATATGCTGTTGCTGCATTGTACTTGGACTCCAATCGACACTTTTTCGACGCAATGCCGTTATTGCCAGCTTTTTGCTCAGAGTAATTTTCGCACTGAAATAATGTGACCGTTATTTTTTCATTTAACTACGATTTATCTGCAGTGAGCAAACCTTTTAGAGACGCTAGAACCGATATCTAAATTTCTCATAACTGAACGCCGTACTGGAGTTATTTCATTGCCCTTATTTTCGCTCTCTTAAATTAATTAAAAAATTTTAAAAATAGTAACTACTAAGCATTAAAAATTTTAAATTTGTAACCGCTCACTTACTATCAGTCTTTTTGCAAGTGATTTTTAGCGGTAATGGCGCATATTTCTTGCTTGCGCTCGACTTTGGAGTGCGCGGTGATCGCTTCGGTGAGAGATTCCCTCGGCTAGGGGTCCTTGGCGTACATGGGGATGTTTTCACATTTTTACTGTTACCCTCTCTCAGTCGACTTCCAGTTTTAGTAGGAGTTTTTGGTACCAAATCATCCGAGCCATCCACTTGAGGTAAATCTATCCTAGATCCTTCTTCTTCTGTTGGTTGGCTTTGTGTAAATTTTAATATTAATTCCTCCATATTCTCTAAGGCAATGGAAAAGTCAAGGGGATTCCCATTGTCATCTTCATTGGAATCGGTGTCACTATCTGGAAAAGGTTGACTGACAGCTGCTGCTCCCACTTGCTTATCTAATAACTCCGGTGAGGGATTAACTAAATACAAGTCGATATATTTATTTTTTTTATTTAAGTGCAAATATTAGGGCATTAAGATGTGAATTTTTTCATATTCTAAAAAAAAAAAGTGGCTATTTTGAAGCTTACATTTTTTATGTGCCTGTGTGAGTGGTGCTAACGTACTGTCCAAGTCGATATGATTTCCATCTTCCTCGTGCTCTTCTAACTGCTTTAGAATATCCAGGAGTTCCATGTCTTCTGCACATACTAAATGTGGAGGCAGAGTTTTCAGCTACTGCAGAGCTTAAAACATTTATTTCTACTTACGGCTTGTATTTAATTGTTGTGGGATTTCGGTCCTTTTATTTACAAGCAATTCTTCATCAATGACGGTATCATCCAAGAAAATGCTATTTCCTCGAGCGTCTGAGTTATTTTTAACCAACGGTTTGCCTGCAGAGCAAACTAGTGAACCACTTTGCGTGAAGCTACTGCTAGATAAATGATTTTCTATAAAGGAGGCGTTGATTAGATTTTCATTGGGTGTGCACTCTTCAGGATAAATAGCATTCCCAACTATTTTACTCAGATTAAATGTATGTTTCTAAAAGTATTTGCATTGTATAAAATTTTGTTACTCAAGGTTATATCAGCCAATGACTTTACCTGATCCCTACCGCCAGCATCACCTGAAGGAAAATTGACAATACTTGTCTGAAGCGTAGAGTTTATCGATTGATCCAACTGGCAGCCGCTAAAAGTTGTTGACAAATTTAAAGCCAATAATTTGCTTTGCAAAACTGTTTTATGAAAAATCTCACTCTCAACTGACGGTACATTGGTGCGCTCTTGAGAGGCTGGTATTTCCAAAGGGGGTACCTACAAAAATAACAAGTTATTATGATTTTTCTTTGCTCTGTTAAGATTTACTATGCTTATTTACATTTTCCACTCGTTTTTCAGCCATTCTCTGCCTACGTAAACGCTCATCATTCCAAATAGCCTCGATACCTGGATTCGAGTGCGTTTTGGTGTCGTTACTATGCAAAGTCAGCTGAAATCGGTTTAAAATGAAATTAGATCCAATATCCACCTCAAGCGCACAGGTTGATTGCTTTTTAGCCACACTCGAGTCAAGCGCTTGTGGTTGTTTGTGTTCCGGAAAGAAAATACCTTATGATGATTACAAAAAAAAAAAAAAAACATAAATATGTGTCAACATGTATACTTCGTCCAAATCAATGCAAAGGCCCTATTTGACATTTTTTCGGGAGTTCTTGTTGTTCAATATTCCATTAATTTCCCAGAATATACTTTCGGTTGACCTTCCGAAGTGAAGCAATTCTAAAAGACTTAACCAAGAATTTCTGCTTGCCTTCTGGAAGGGTTTTCTTGGTTACAATTTACTCGAAAGTAAGGTAGGCCTTCTTAAGTAAAGCCATTCGAAAAGGCCTACCCAATAAGAAGTGTAATTTTTATGAATTAAAGAAGCAGCTTTATTAGAACTCTTACAAAAGGCCTTCTGAAAGACATCCTATAAAAGCCCTTCTGGGAGTCCTTCTATGGGTCCCGGCCTTTCGAAAGGGCTTTAGCTCCTGAAATTATCTGCTGGGATAAGTTTATATTCTGCTTTATCCCGAGTTTCACCTGGAATAAAAGAAATCACCCGAAAATTTGTCATCCGCCCATAGTAAAACCATGGAAACCAAGAGTGAAAAGTGAACCGGTTCGGGGAAAATTAAACTCATGATAAGGCTGATTATCTATCTTGACATGAACTTTAAATAAAAACGTTAAAGAAATATAATATTTATGAATTAAGGAAGCAGCTTTAGAAGAGCTCCTCCAAAGATCTCCCGAAACAAGTACAAAAGCCCTTCTATGAATAGCAAAAGCAGATGCCCTTCAAGTTGTGTCCTCCATACAAAAAAAAAAAAGAATGCAGATGGGAGGACCTCTCGACTCCAAAAAGGGATAAAAAGTCTTTTAAAATGAATTTGAATAGCTATGTACGAACGTAGCATATACCTTTGAATACATGCGTTCGTAGCAATTCGGATTCAGTGTTCGCATTTTCTTCGATTTCACGAAAAACTAGACTGTGGAGGATTCTGTGATAGCCACCATTATTTAGCCTTACAGATAAACTTCAATATGTATTTAAGTTGCAATAAAACATATTCGATCTAAACCTTAGATAAATACCTACCTTAAGAAGTTTGATATTTATGAATCAAAGGCGCAGCTAAAGCTGAAAACCATCTAAATTCAATACAGAAGCCCTTGTATGGTTTTGTGGAAAGGAATGCAGAGTGGAATGTCTTTACTCTGAGGGAAGCCTTATGGAAGGGCTTTTATATTTAGCCTTATTGTCATTTCCATGTGAACAAATCGTTCCCATAATTTAACATGCAAGATCAAAACAAATTGGAAAACATTTTTTTTCGTTTTGCTTTATAATTTTTGGGAACATGCTATTAATAATAGCATAATAATAGATTAGCGCTAACACAATTTGTTAGTGTTTGGCCGAGCTGCCCTGAAAGCATTTCTTACAAGTTTAAACAGTTTTTCGCTTCTAGTTCGAAATTTCGAATTCATAAATTAGGATCCTACGTATTGATGGGACGATATGTATGTACATATGTATGTAAATGAAAACTCACCTCCAGAGTTATTTTCGTCTCCCGCATGTCGAAATTTA
>NW_023458561.1:69228951-69233636 GCF_013731165.1 Rhagoletis pomonella | reverse complement strand
CCGATCTGGGCGGGGTTGTTGTAGCCGCTACAACAACAACAACAACATCCTAATTTATGAATTCGAAATTTTGTACTAGAAGCGAAAAACTGTTTAAACTTGTAAGAAATGCTTTCAGGGCAGCTCGGCCAAACACTAACAAATTGTGTTAGCGCAAATCTATTATTATGCTATTATTAATAGTATGTTCCCAAAAATTATAAAGCAAAACGAAAAAAAAAAAAATTTTTTCCCAATTTGTTTTGGTCTTGCATGTTAAATTATGGGAACGATTTGTTCACATGGAAATGACAATAATGCTAAATATAAAAGCCCTTCCATAAGGCTTCCCTCAGAGTAAAGACATTCCACTCTGCATTCCTTTCCACAAAACCATACAAGGGCTTCTGTATTGAATGTAGGTGGAGTTCAGCTTTAGCTGCGTCTTTGATTCATAAATATCAAACTTCTTAAGGTAGGTATTTATCTAAGGTTTAGATCGAATATGTTTTCTTGCAACTTAAATACATATTGAAATTTATCTGTAATGCTAAATAATGGTGGCTATCACAGAATCCTCCACAGTCTAATTTTTCGTGAAATCGAAGAAAATGCGATCACTGAATCCGAATTGCTACGAACGCATGTATTCAAAGGTATATGCTACGTTCGTACATAGCTATTCAAATTCATTTTAAAAGACTTTTTATCCCTTTTTGGAGCCGAGAGGTTGTTGTTGTTGTTGTAGCAGCATACAAGTTCCCCAAAGGATTTTTGGGGAGTTTGCTGGAGTGACAGTTCTTGGCCAGATATAAATCTGGGTCGTTCCGGTTTCGTAGACCCGACTGTCGTGGGAACGAGGTCGAGAGGTCCTCCCATCTGCATTCTTTTTTTTTTTTTTTGTAGGAGAGCACAACTTGAAGGGCATCTGCTTTTGCTATTCATAGAAGGGCTTTTGTACGTAATTCGGGAGATCTTTGGAGGAGCTCTTCTACAGCTGCTTCCTTAATTCATAAATATTATATTTCTTTAACGTTTTTATTTAAAGTTCATGTCAAGATAGATAATCAACTTATCATGAGTTTAATTTTCCCCGAACCGGTTCACTTTTCACTCTTGGTTTCCATGGTTTTACTATGGGCGGATGACAAATTTTCGGGTGATTCCTTTTTTTCCTGGTGAAACTCGGGATAAAGCAGAATATAATTTCAGGAGCCAAAGCCCTTTCGAAAGGCCGGGACCCATAGAAGGACTCCCAGAAGGGCTTTTATAGGATGTCTTTCAGAAGGCCTTTTGTAAGAGTTCTTATAAAGCTGCTTCTTTAATTCATAAAAATTACACTTCTTATTGGGTAGGCCTTTTAGAATGGCTTTACTTAAGAAGGCCTACCTTACTTTCGAGTAAATTGTAACCGAGAAAACCCTTCCAGAAGGCAAGCAGAAATTCTTGGGTAAGTCTTTTAGAATTGCTTCACTTAGGAAGGTCAACCGAAAGTATATTCTGGGAAATTAATGGAATATTGAACAACAAGAACTCCCGAAAAAATGCCAAATAGGGCCTTTGCATTGATTTGGACGAAGTATACATGTTGACACATATTTATGTTTTTTTTTTTTTGTTTGTAATCATCATAAGGTATTTTCTTTCCGGAACACAAAGAACCACAAGCGCTTGACTCGAGTGTGGCTAAAAAGCAATCAACCTGTGCGCTTGAGGTGGATATTGGATCTAATTTCATTTTAAACCGATTTCAGCTGACTTTGCATAGTAACGACACCAAAACGCACTCGAATCCAGGTATCGAGGCTATTTGGAATGATGAGCGCTTACGTAGGCAGAGAATGGCTGAAAAACGAGTGGAAAATGTAAATAAGCACAGTAAATCTTAACAGAGCAATGAAAAATCATAATAACTTGTTATTTTTGTAGGTACCCCCTTTGGAAATACCAGCCTCTCAAGAGCGCACCAATGTACCGTCCGTTGAGAGTGAGATTTTTCATAAAACAGTTTTGCAAAGCAAATTATTGGCTTTAAATTTGTCAACAACTTTTAGCGGCTGCCAGTTGGATCAATCTATAAACTCCACGCTTCAGACAAGTATTGTCAATTTTCCTTCAGGTGATGCTGGCGGTAGGGATCAGGTAAAGTCATTGGCTGATATAACCTTGAGTAACAAAATTTTATACAATGCAAATAATTTTAGAAACGTACATTTAATCTGAGTAAAATAGTTGGGAATGCTATTTATCCTGAAGAGTGCACACCAAATGAAAATCTAATCAACGCCTCCTTTATAGAAAATCATTTATCTAACAGTAGCTTCACGCAAAGTGGTTCACTAGTTTGCTCTGCAGGCAAACCGTTGGTTAAAAATAACTCAGACGCTCGAGGAAATAGCATTCTCTTGGATGATACCGTCATTGATGAAGAATTGCTTTTAAATATAACGACCGAAATCCCACAACAATTAAATACAAGCCGTAAGTAGAAATAAATGTTTTAAGCTCTGCAGTAGCTGAAAACTCTGCCTCCACATTTAGTATGTGCAGAAGACATGGAACTCCTGGATATTCTAAAGCAGTTAGAAGAGCACGAGGAAGATGGAAATCATATCGACTTGGATAGTACGTTAGCACCACTCACACAGGCACATAAAAAATGTAAGCTTCAAAATAGCCACATTTTTTTTTTTAGAATATGAAAAAATTCACATCTTAATGCCCTAATATTTTCACTTAAATAAAAAAATAAATATATCAACTTGTATTTAGTTAATCCCTCACCGGAGTTATTAGATAAGCAAGTGGGAGCAGCAGCTGTCAGTCAACCATTTCCAGATAGTGACACCGATTCCAATGAAGATGAAAATGGGAATCCCCTTGACTTTTCCATTGCCTTAGAGAACATGGAGGAATTAATATTAAAATTTACACAAAGCCAACCAACAGAAGAAGAAGGATCTAGGATAGATTTTCCTCAAGTGGATGGCTCGGATGATTTGGTACCAAAAACTCCTACTAAAACTGGAAGTAGACTGAGAGAGGGTAACAGTAAAAATGTGAAAACATCCCCATGTACGCCAAGGACCCCTAGCCGAGGGAATCTCTCACCGAAGCGATCACCGCGCACTCCAAAGTCGAGCGCAAGCAAGAAATATGCACCATTACCGCTAAAAATCACTTGCAAAAAGACTGATAGTAAGTGAGCGGTTACAAATTTAAAATTTTTAATGCTTAGTAACTATTTTTTTTAATTTTTTAATTAATTTAAGAGAGCGAAAATAAGGGCAATGAAATAACTCCAGTACGGCGTTCAGTTATGAGAAATTTAGATATCGGTTCTAGCGTCTCTAAAAGGTTTGCTCACTGCAGATAAATCGTAGTTAAATGAAAAATAACGGTGACATTATTTCAGTGCGAAAATTACTCTGAGTAAAAAGCTGGCAATATCGGCATTGCGTCGAAAAAGTGTCGATTGGAGTCCAAGTACAATGCAGCAACAGCATATTTCAAGAAACGAAGAAAGCGGAAGTGTGAAACGGTAATTATCGATTTTTTAAAACTCTTCAATAGAGCTAGGCTGGGATTGGGGTGCTATTAAAACACTGCATTTTAAGCCATATCTTGTGAAATAAGATCTTGCATTTGCTAATTGGAAGAACTCGCATGTCCGTCGGCAGTCTTAAAATACCCATAAAGTTGGCACTTTCTGACCAACGTGTAATTTTGAGTTGTGTTTCTTTTGAAGACGGTGTGCGATATATAATCTGACGATATGTATCTATTACCAGTATCTCACTAGATCAAAATATATATTCATTTTTATTATGGCGGTATATGTATGTAAATTCAAAACTTTATCTCGAGTATTCCTTTTTTGAGTTATATCAATATTGAAGTAAATGAGCGACGTGTCGAAGGTTTTCATTTATTTTTCAATGTTGCAGCACACCTATTCGACGTTCTAGAAATACTAAGGACTTAGACAGAACGCACATTACCTGCGAGTTAACACCCCGGAGAAAAAGTGAACGGATCTTAAAAGTCTATAGCATTGAAGAAGCAGTATCGAAGGAAATTAAACCGCCAGCCAATCAAATTCAAAGTATATGTCAGAATTATGAACCCAATTCTGTTACTGAAACATCACATTCGAATAGTCCTCGTGATATAAAAGAAACAGCTGGGCTAAATACCCAAAGAAAGAGTATACGGCTCGTTGATGATAGTCGAACTGTTAGCCGGTATAGTTCTACGACTTCGCAAATTCAACCCGGGAATCCATGTGTAACCGAAAGAACTCAGTCACTCAACATTCGAAAATGTGTAGTAAAACTTAGGAAAACTGTAATTCGAACAAATTGCGTTAGTCCGAAGAATCCTGCAGCGGTAAAGAAAGTAGCTGGCAAAGAGGGCGGCAAAGAGAAACAAATTACAATGCTTAAACAACAGCAACCAACAAATTGCATTTCCATTCCTACAGGCCATGAATATAATTTAAAAGAAAATGACGCACAATTGTGGCTTGAAGAGAATACCGCAAGTCCTCTTAATGAGTCAAACGAAAGTGACGAAATTGCGGCATCAGATATCGAGGATGACACTAACTCAATCGGCGCGAAACGTCTCCGGAGGAGCTTTCATCTGGTACAGCGAAAAAAGATGCTCAAAAACAAGGTCTTTTCAAACAATTACATTCATGGACC
>NW_023458561.1:69226823-69228851 GCF_013731165.1 Rhagoletis pomonella | reverse complement strand
ATTTTCCACAGTAATCGTGTTTTTCTGGAAGCAAGTATGTTCGCTTGCATACACATATGTATGTATGTATGTGCCATGTGTATGTGTATTAGAGTGGTCCGAAAATACATCCGGGAAAAAAAGTTCAAAATGTTAAGTTCTCACCCACTACGATCTGTATAAATGAAAAAAAAGAATACCTATATTTAAAAAAAAAATATATATTTAGAACTGCCCAAAGCCCATGAAGTTGTCCATGTATTTTATATGGGGAAAACACTTTTTCGTTGAAATCGTATACAATTTTTGAAAATTAATATTTTTCGATCGGAAAACTTCGTTTTAGGAGACTTCCAATAACAATATCCAATTGTTCATTTAACCATTTTTTAATATTAACTGTTTTGGGTCTCCCAAAAACCCCAAAAAAGCAATGGGGGACACTTAGTATTAAAAAATGGTTAATTAAATAAGGGGTTTTATTAGTGGACGTCTCCTGAAGGGAAACAGAAAAATATTGATTTTCTACGAAAAAGTGTTTTTCCCCATATAAAATACATACACTGAAAACTACATGGGCTTTGAGGCCGTTCTAAATATCATTTATTTTTAACAAAAAAAAAGAGGGATATTTTTTTTTATTTAGAAAAACCCTGGGGCGAGCGCTTAAGTATTAAAACTCTTTTTTTTTTTGACCAACCTAATGTGCATACATATGTAAACGCATGTTTACAAAAACATGCGCGTTTACTTACGTACATACCTTCATATGTAGTATGTATGTATGTATATTGAATTTAGCGGTAAACAAAAGCCTGAGAAAATCGCATTTTTATTGACAAAGCTCAGTCGTAGGCTGGCTTCTCAAAAAGTAACCACAGAAAATTTACAAATTATTGACAACTTTCTAGTTTTGCCGGCATTACTGCACATTTAAATATTCCATCTTAAATAGTTTCCAAATACATACATACTTGGCGAATTCATGTGCAGTAAATGTTTTTTTTTTTTTCTTTCTTTATCGTCTATACCCGCCATTTTCGCATGTGTCCACCATTCCCATCCAGTCCCAAAAGCTGCTGCTTTACATTTGTTATTAAATTAAGGTTTTGTGTTCTGGTTACCAGCGTTAATTTTATTATTATTGTTAATATCGACGTCGGCGCCGCTGCTGACTTCTTGTTGTTGTTTTCTTTGCTATTGTTGTATTTACATACATATCCATACATGCATACACTAGGCGGCAAATGAAAGTGTACTTGTCTTGTTTTAATATAATATTCACAGTTATTTTCGTGAAACAGTTTTTGCATTAATTATTTATGAAAAGATAGTTCATTCTGTAATATAAATTATATACATATACAAATATTTTCTAGAGACTCTGCGTAAAAAGTTGAAATTTTGAATGAAAATTTTATTTAATTTTTGTGAACTTTATATAAAATGTGTAAAACAAAAAAATTTTTCATGGAAATAACTGTGAATATTATATATTACAGGCCCATTCTTTTGCAACCGAGCTACAAAAGAGCACTCGCTTAAACGACGAAGTACACGCAAAGCAACAACACAAACTCGGCAATTTATCACATGTTTCTTGCCAACTACCAGCAGGGTTGCTTAAGTAGCTAAAAGGAAACTTTACCCGAGTTGAGCGTTCTTTTGTCGCTCGCTTAGAAAAAAATGCAGCTATTATATACAAGGCGTAAACTCTCATTTGTCGCCTAGTGTATGTATGTACATATATATTTGCATACGACGGCTGCCGTTGCAGTGAGGTTAAAGGTGCCCATTTCCACCCGGTGTAAGTTAGGCTCGATCCTTGGCCCGAGCAACATTCAAGCAAAGTTCTCTCAAATTTTTCAATCAAATTTTAAATTAGAGCGCTCTTAAAACAAATTCTGAAATAGGGCGTTGTTGAGAAACTTTCTGAGATAGGGCGTTTTCGAACTGGCTGCCGAGATAAGTCGATCATCTACTCAGCCGGCGATATGTATGTACATTAGGGCGGGTCAATTTATTTTTTTACTATGCGCGTATAGCATA
>NW_023458561.1:69224583-69226723 GCF_013731165.1 Rhagoletis pomonella | reverse complement strand
TATGCTATACGCGCATAGTAAAAAAATAAATTGACCCGCCCTAATGTGCATACATATCGCTGGCTGAGTAGATGATCGACTTATCTCGGCAGCCAGTTCGAAAACGCCCTATCTCAGAAAGTTTCTCAACAATGCCCTATTTCAGAATTTGTTTTAAGAACGCTCTAATTTAAAATTAGATTGAAAAATTTGAGAGAACTTTGCTTGAATGTTGCTCGGGCCAAGGATCGAACCTAACTTACACCGGGTGGAAATGGGCACCTTTAACCTCACTGCAACGGCAGCCGTCGTATGCAAATATATATGTACACTAGGCGACAAATGAGAGTTTACGCCTTGTATATAGTAGCTGCAATTTTTTCTAAGTGAGCGACAAAAGAACGCTCAACTCGTGTAAAATTTCCTTTTAGCTACTTAAGCGACCCTGCTGTTTAACGGGATTTAGACACAAAAAACAATAGAAATTAGTAATTATGCAAGGTATTTGCGTAATATATTTACTTATTTAAAATATAAATCATGTTTATACGAAAACAAAAATTTCCCTCACCACTTTCCCATTAATAATTCACAATAGCGGAGTTTTTTCACTTAACAACTCTGCAGGTCGTGTATTTTTTGACCACACCTGGCTGAACTCGCATAAATAGCCGAGTTTGTGTTGTTGCTTTGCGTGTACTTCGAGTCATTTAAGCGAGTGTTCTTTTGTAGCTCGGTTGCAAAAGAATGGGCCTGTAATATATAATATTCACAGTTATTTCCACGAAACATTTTTTGCATTACACATTTTATATAAAGTTCACAAAAATTTAAAAAAAATTTAATTAAAAATTTCAACTTTTTACGCAGAGTCTCTAGAAAACTCTATCTTTTCATAAATAATTAATGCGAAAACTGTTTCACGAAAATAACTGTGAATATTATATTAAAACAAGACAAGTACACTTTCATTTGTCGCCTAGTGTATGCATGTATGGATATGTATGTAAATACAACAATAGCAAAGAAAACAACAACAAGAAGTCAGCAGCGGCGCCGACGTAGATATTAACAATAATAATAAAATTAACGCTGGTAACCAGAACACAAAACCTTAATTTAATAACAAATGTAAAGCAGCAGCTTTTGGGACTGGATGGGAATGGTGGACACATGCGAAAATGGCGGGTATAGACGATAAAGCAAAAAAAAAAAAAACATATTTACTGCACATGAATTCGCCAAGTATGTATGTATTTGGAAACTATTTAAGATGGAATATTTAAATGTGCAGTAATGCCGGCAAAACTAGAAAGTTGTCAATAATTTGTAAATTTTCTGTGATTACTTTTTGAGAAGCCTGCCTACGACTGAGCTTTGTCAATAAAAATGCGATTTTCTCAGGCTTTTGTTTACCGCTAAATTCAATATACATACATACATACTACATATGAAGGTATGTACGTAAGTAAACGCGCATGTTTTTGTAAACATGCGTTTACATATGTATGCACATTAGGTTGGTCCAAAAAAAAAAAAAGTTTTAATACTTAAGCGCTCACCCCAGGGTTTTTCTAAATAGAAAAAAATATCCCTCTTTTTTTTTTTGTTAAAAATAAATGACATTTAGAATGGCCTCTACAATTTTTCGTAGAAAATCAATATTTTTCTGTTTCCCTTCAGGAGACTTCCAATAATAATACCCCTTATTTAATTTACCATTTTTTAAAACTAAGAGTCCCCCATTGCTTTTTTGGGGTTTTTGGGAGACCCAAAACAGTTAATATTAAAAAATGGTCAAATGAACAATTGGATATTGTTATTGGAAGTCTCCTAAAACGAAGTTTTCCGATCGAAAAATATTTATTTTCAAAAATTGTATACCATTTCAACGAAAAAGTGTTTTCCCCATATAAAATACATGGAAAACTTCATGGGCTTTGGGCAATTCTAAATATATATATTTTTTTTAAATATAGGTATTCTTTTTTTTCATTTATACAGATCGTAGTGGCTGAGAACTTAACATTTTGAACTTTTTTCCCGTATGTATTTTCGAACCACTCTAGTACACATACACATGGCACATACTTACATACATATGTATGTATATACAAGCGAACATACTTGCTTCCAGAAAAACACGATTACTGTGGAAAAT
>NW_023458561.1:69206716-69224483 GCF_013731165.1 Rhagoletis pomonella | reverse complement strand
CAAGCGAACATACTTGCTTCCAGAAAAACACGATTACTGTGGAAAATCACAAGTGTATGCTAAATTTGCCAATGTTGAGTTGTTGTTGTTTTTTTTTTTTTTTGTACTATAAACATGTTCTATTTTCTTCAAAGACAGTCTTTCAATCGTTTCACATATCATGCATCGTATAATCTATTTTCTTGCGCAGTCAATAACTAAGCGCACTTTTCACACATCCGTCGGGGAAAGAAAGAGAGCGAGATCTCCTGTTGGCCCATGCACACCAACGACGACATTGAGCATGGTAACGTATTACCGTTAATTAGATTTGAACTGAAAATAAAAAACAGAAAACGTGTAGATACCTTTTCATGCAAGTACAGTATGCAGCCAAATTGATCGCATAGATGTGACCAGCGCCCTAAAGTACCTCCTTCACCCTCTTCCTTGGGTTTTCATTGCCTAATAGTTTTTGAAATCATTTGAGTATAAGTTTTCAAAGGGCTTCAGGAAAAAGAAAATTTGATAAAATTTGATTTTGAAGCATTGCCTAGATTTGCTATGGATTTTTTTGGATCTGCGGGGCTCCTCTGTTATGCGATGTGAAAGAGAAATGCGATGCATAGGCAATCGCCACAGCGTACTACTTACGATTTATTTGCTTATCGGTGCCCCTAATTTTTTTTTTTGTGTTTCGAGATCACGTATTTGGGGCACTGTATGCATGGAAACTTAAATGCATATGTACATACTTAGATATGACCCACCAATTACGCACTCAAATGTATGTACATATGTAAATACTAGTTTTCAATACACTCGAAATTTCGTTTTTTTTTGAAGGCAAGGTTCTCTGTGAATAATATAGTATTGGTAACTGACCAACGTCTAGCTCGTAAAATTAGCCGCATAGTATACCCGTAGTAGTGGTGGTAGCCTCGGAACTAGCATTCTTCAAATAAATCTGAATTCGAATGTTTTTTTTGCTTTGTTTGTAACCTTTGAAAAAAGAAATCAATGCAGAGCTTTAGTTTGTAGCTTTAGCAGAAAGCAAACCCAATTTGTTATTGAATTCGGATTTAAAAATTCTTAAGCAAAAACTAGACAGTGACGACTAACCAATACACGACCAATTAGATACAAATATACATACATATGTATGTGGATTAAAACTCACTCTTTTAAGCTATCTCATCTCAGATCATGGAGAACACAGAGTAGTGCTATGCCAACAATAAAAAGTATGACAGGAAAATTACTTGGCAGATATCAATTTTTTTTTCTGTAAATTTCATTAAACTTTGAACGAGGTCCAATCGCACTCAGAAGCTTTTTTTTTATATTTGTGATAACCATTGAGAGACATTTTAAGTGTATATATAATTTTAAACTTTTCCAGCAAAGCTAATTTAGAGCGTCGATCCGTAGTGAGGTCACTTCAACCCATGAACCAAACAAAGCCTACAGATCACGTAATCAGCCATCGTTGTATTTGTAATCGAAATTCAGAAAAAAGTTGTCATAACAAACACTTTCTATCATAAGTTTTTAATGAAAACTTATTGTGGAGAAAACGGCCTCAAGCTAAATAAAAATTGTTGAATATAATTGTTATAAGGCCATAAAATAACAAAAACAAATAACTTAAGGACGCGCACACCTAAAAGTTAAACATTCTAATAATAGAAATACTAACAAAAACCAACAACTGCGCTTGATTGTAGTTGGCTTAACAAGTGAAAATAGTGGAAATAAGCAACAAGAATTAACAAGGCGAACTTAGCACACTGCATAGGCAACTGGCTGAGTCAGTGGGATCGTCGGTTCGAATCCTACTGAAAGAAGTTTGATGAGGAAATGTGGTGATTTCCGGAAAAAGCTATCACTTCTACCATTTTTTCAAATTGTTGTTGCTTTTCCACAATAAGTTTTCATTAAAAAACGGCCTCAAGCTCAATAAAAATTGTTGAATTTTATAGAAATATATGTAGTTCGTACAACAACAAAAACCACACGAATCCATTTCGTCATTTCATGCAGAATTCGGATAAAATGCAAGAAATACCAAGAAATACCAAAGAAATTTTCAATTTTTCAATTTGATTTCTTAGAAAATAGTTTTGTAGCCCATTAAATTAGGTTATGAAGTGCAAGTTTTAAGTCGCTTAAAATTACCGCTGATCTTTGGGAATTTATTTTGCCAAGGGTGGTGCGCATTTTCTACTACAAAAAAAAAAAAAAAAACATGAACACAATCTTTTTACCTCCCTTTTATTAGCTCGGTATGTGACTATGTAATATTGATGCACCTAAAAGATGCAGCGATTTCTATTCTCAAGTTACATACCTGCTGACAGTACGAATGGAAATTATAATAGCGATATATAATAATTTTATTTTATTACATGAAAGAAGGCATCCAACACCCTTCGCGAAAAAAATTCTCAAAAATCCACGGTAATTATTAGCGACACCTGCACTTTATTATATTAAAATTTAATGGGCTACAAAACTGTCTAAACAAATTTTTGCTAAGAAATTGCATTGAAAATTTGAAAATTTCTTGCATTTTCTCGAGTTCTTTATGAAATAAAAAAAAATTTATTCTTGTGGTTTTTGCTATTAAATCAACTACATATATTTTTTAACCGACTTCAAAAAAGAAGAAGGTTAATAATTCGTCGGAATTTTCTTTTTTGATGTACCTTTGTGCTCAGCTGATTAAGTCAAGTGACATTTTGACTGGTTTTGGGCTTTTTTTTCGTTTGTTTATATTTGTACGAAGTTTGAAATGTGGATTTACATATGTGGCGCTGGTTAGGTAAAGTGCTAAGAAAAGTAACCCAAACTACCGCATAACTTTGGACCACGTTAACCAATAGTTTTTTAGTTAGTGTATATAATCATGAAGAAAATAATATTTTTGCATTCATTGGAGGTAAGTCCTATGCATTGATTTATGCAAAAAATGGTCCTAATTTTTTTGATTTGATCGCTCTTTAGATTAGATGTGGTGTGCGATTTGAAGTACAAACATATGTGTATGTATATCATCAAACAATCTGGGAACTTCTCTCAAAAATGTTTTTGTTTTTTTGTTAAATTTCGCATTATATTTCACCTACATAGTATTTATTAAATATGTGCATATATATGTATGGAATACATATTTACAAACCGCTCAAAACAGCCTCTGGCCATTACATCAACGGCAGCAGGCGTGAGTTTAGTCATCGACCTTCCAAATGGACTGTGAAGTTCAAGACAATTGGATTAGAATGCACTTGAAGACAGGCGAGGGCAAGTGACTACGAGGTTAGCGCCGCCCTCTGTCGAGCGGGGGTGGTGGTGGTGGAGGTGGAGGTGATGGCCAGGCACCTGTTCGTCAGCAGTTAGCACTTCGTTCGCTGGTCAACAGTCGTCGTCGTCGTCGTCATAGCACAGCGTATGTAGTCAATTGCCAATTGTGTTGTTGTCGTCGTCGTCGAGACTTTGGGAAGCCCTACATGGCCGACAAATCGGAAAATGTATGCGCGCTCAGGGACTCGGGAAGTATTTGCTTCCGTGACTGCTGGACAGTTGTTTTTCGATTTTTTGCCACTTCGGTAGGGCGCGCGTCAATGCATTCGTGTGCGAAGCGCAACGGAGCAGTGCTGTGAAATTTTTTAATATTTTTTATATTTTCTCTGTAATTGACATAACGTCAAACATAGCACGATTGTAAAGAGCTTTCACAGTTTGGGCGGCTGCTTACCTTACCTCTCAGCCGATTCTTCATTAGGGTTTAGAAATATTGTGAGATATTTTCCTTTCTATTACACTTGCAATTTTTGGAATAAACTAAGAACCTATTTTTTTTCGCTTTCTATTTTCAGAGGTATATGGTATTTTTAATACGTTTTTACAAAGAAGAGAAACACGGAATCAGTTGTTGGCTGGGACAGGACAAACTTTAGGTTTTTTAACCCCTAAAATTGTGCAATAAGTAGAAGCGAGAGCGACAGCAGAAATCACTTGCAATCCATGTGAAAAGTGGAGCAAAACTTTAATTTAGTTTAAAATTAGCATATTCGAGCGTATTCGAGCGTATGTGCTGCACTGCAACATTGGTTGTTGCAACAACGGAAGTCACACGCCACCCAACACCTACCGAAGTGCTGGTGGTTAAGGAGCTACTCAAGAATCAATTGAAATCTTCATCGATCACAACAACATTGAGCGCAGAAAGGCAGTGCCAACCGCGCTCCTCCAAAAGTGCATAGCACAACGGTGGCCGAAACAAAGCGACGACCGCTGCATTGAATACAGCTGCAAAAGAGGCGCAAGCGATTTATACAAAAGCGTTGTTTACTTTACTACTATATAACAAACATAGACAGTCCAGTAGTGGTCGGAACACCAGCGTGTGGTTAAGGGTGCGGCGTAAGCGGCCAAAAATTTAGCTAGCATGGAGTGCTGTTTATCGGAGGAGGCGAAGGAACAGAAGCGCATCAATCAGGAAATCGAACGGCAGTTGCGTCGAGATAAGCGCGATGCTCGAAGGGAACTCAAATTGTTGCTACTCGGTGAGTATTTTGCGTCGTATTTGTTGTTGTGGTTGTTGTTGTTGTAGCAGCATACAAATTCCACAAAGAGTTTTTGGGGAGTGTTGCTAGATTGACAGTCATTGGCCAGATATAAATCTGGGTCGTTCCGGTTACGTAGACCCGATCTGTCGTGGGAGCGTCGTATTTGTATGAGTGTGTTGGTTGTTGTGACGCTCTACATTTCTTAACTGGTACGTAAATCCAGTTAGAACTTGGGGAAACCCTTAAGCCAAAGTAACAGCTTGGCTTGGCATAAAAGTAGATAGATTATTTTTGGTTGTTGATGCTTCCGATGATTTTCGAATGATTTCCGTCAGCAAACGAAAAATAACAATGAAGATGCCAAAAAGCCAAAATCGGCCGTCACTGAACATAATTTGACAAGGGAAAAAATCTCTTTCTCTCTTTGTTTATCGCCAATTATATAAGTTAATAGAGGTATTCATCCAACATCACAAACTACCGATAAACGTGATAAAATTATAAATTTGAATAATTTTTAAAAAAGTTTACATGTGTTTTTGTGCTGTTATTGCATGTGTAATAGTTTCAATCACACGATCCTTGGACGTCTCAGACAAGCTTTATCTGCAGGGCCGAAAATTTTAAGCCTTTGCTTGGAATTGCTTATTCATTGTTTCCAAGCTTCGTTTTGAACGACCATTAATATTTCGCTTATTTTAATATATAAAGCTAAGTACGGATCAAGAAAAAAATTTCCATTCTTTCCTGTGTGTGAATAGTAGTGTCCATGAAATTTTGACATCTGAACTTGCACAGTCTGCTGTCTCACTCTTTCTTCACGAAATAATAGAACGGGCGTATACAGTGGTCCACAAAATAATAGGAGTGCGTTATTTTGGTAAGTTTTTGCTATTTGCCTTTTGTTTATTTAATGTTTATTATTTTTATACAAAAGCCAAGCTGGGTATACAACAAACAACGAGTAAATTCAGATTTCAACCTTTGTACAAAAATTATTAAAATTCTGTAAATTTTCACCAAAATATCAAACTTTTTTAACAGAATCTTCAGAGAAAATTCTGGTATGCAGTTTTATAGCCCATTCAAAAAATTCCGTTGATTTTTGGCAATTTTTTTTGCTGGCACTGTCCCCATATAAAAGAAAATTGTCGAACATACTTTGTATGGAAAAAACGTGAAACACCTTCAACCGAAAAAATTCTCAAAAATCAACGGAATTTTTTAGCAGCTTGAAACTTGCACTTCTTCAGACTAGAATTGAATGGGCTACAAAACTGCATAACAACATGTTTTCTAAAGATTCTGGTTAAATAGTTTGAAATTTTGGTGAAAATTTGCAGAATTTTTATAATTTTTGTACAAACTTGAAAATGTAAATTTATATGGTGTTTGTTGTATTACCAGCTAGGCTTTTACAAAAAAATACGAAACATTAAATAAACTAAAGACAAATAGCCAAAACAGGTTAAAATATCCCACTCCTATTATTTTGTGGACAACTGTATTTATGTTGAAAACATAGGTTGTGCCTTGTGCTCTTTGTTCACAAAAGACTTTAGAAAACCTTAGTAGAGAGCCTATCAAATTTCTTAAGAAAATTTAGCTTACATTTTTCTGAGCTTTTCTTTTATCTGGAACTTTGGCAGTTTTTAACTTATTATATTATGAGATACGAGATATTAGAGAAAAGAGGAAGAAGTTGATAGGTTATGTATTCGAATAGAAATTACTAGTACGACTGAAAAGCATATTTATTTGTGTTGTTAGCTTGATCGGCCTAAGTAGCAGAACAAAATAAGAAACAAAAGTACAATATGCTTCAGGAACTAACGGTGCATACTTGTGGGCACTTTATTTACTACGATGTATGTATTTTCGATACTATCGGTTGAAACTCAATTAAACAACTTTTTAAGGCAATAAAATAATGGTCTTTCTATTCTTTCATTCCTGCAGGCACTGGTGAATCAGGAAAATCGACATTTATTAAACAGATGCGTATTATTCACGGCAGCGGTTACTCCGACGAAGATAAACGGGGTTACATTAAATTAGTCTATCAAAATATATTCATGGCCATGCAGTCGATGATCAAGGCTATGGATATGTTGAAAATTTCTTACGGCAAAGATGAGCACGGTGTAAGTAAAATCTTAGAAAAATAATGTTAAAATTTAAAGACCAAAATACAATAGCGCAGTGGCAGTGGCAGTGACAGTTTTTCAAATCAGCTGTTACTGCAAATATTGGCAGTCACTGCCGCAGCAAATATAATACGGCGTTGTCAGTGGCAGCTTTTTTTGACATTCCCTTTTGTTTGTTTACATTTTTGTTGTTGGCTCTTAGGCTTCAGTGACATGAATAGAAGTTGGCTGCATTTGATTTATGTCAAACTCAGCATGCGAAGTTTGCTGCGATGAAGGCGAATTTAGAATTTAGGCTAAACTGAACAGTACTGCCAGCTGCCACTGCTGTATTGTGAGTCGCTTCATTGGACACCACACTTTCTAAAAAAAAACAGCTGATTTCGAAAAACTTCCACTGCCACTGCCACTGCGTTATTGTATTTTGGGCTTAAAACTAACCGTAGCAGTCACTGTATGCACTTGGGATGTTTCGAATATCAAATTTTTTACATTCGCGAATGCGAATGAATGCGAATGTGCGAATGGGAATGTTAGAAATAACATTAAAAAATCTATAATCAACTTTAACATACATATGTATATCGTCGCCTGGGTAAAAGATTGTCGTATGTTACGCACGTACGTATGACGCTTACCCAGGCGAAGATATGCGTTACGCTGCGATTGTTTGCTTAGTGGTCGTTAACAGCGCAGAGCGCGCCCATGTACAAATTCGCATTCGCAAAATATTCGCGTCATTTGATGCGAATGCAAATGTGTAAAATGATGCGAATCATTTGCATAACGAATGCGACTGCAAATATTCGCAACATCCCTGGTATGCGCATACAGTTTTGGCCAATACAATAGCACCCCCATTTCAAAGTGATATTGTTTGCCACTCATGTTTATTTATTTATTTTTAGCAATTTTCTTTTAAAATACTGTTCATTCTCTAACAAAACGCATATAAACCCAAGTTTAAAACTTTCTAGAAAACTACAAAAAATGCAGTAAATTTTCACCAAAATTTTTAACTTTTTTCTCAGAAGTGTTAGAATTTTTTCAAGTGGCTAAAAATTACCTTGGCTTTTTTTTGGATCTTTTTCGCCGAAGGCGTTGCGGGTTTCTTCCATATAAAAATAAATTGTGTTTATTCGTTATACGGAAGCAAATGCGACAAAAAAATCTAAAAAATCAACGGTAATGTTTAGCCACTGGAAACTTGGACATTATGAGACTAAAATTAAATGAGCTATAAAACTGTGTACTCAAAAAAATTCTAACACTTCTGAGAAAACTTGGGTTTATATGAGTTTGATAGAGAATAAAAATTAATTAAACATAAGTGGCAAACAATATCACTTTGAAATGGGGGTGCTATAGATATGTCCAATACTGCCAGGTTTGGCTATTTTCCTTTTGTTTGCTTAATGTTTATTATTATTTTATAAAAATACAGCTGACTATCTTACAAAACCAGTGCAAATTTTAATAGAAAAATTCAGCAAAATTTTACAACAACAATCTTTTTGTTAAGCATTTTTAGAAAAAATCGTAAGTATGCAGTTTTATAGCCCATTTCAATTGGCTAAGATTTTTGTTGAGTTTTTCTCATTTTTCTACATAGTTTTAAGTTTGGACCTATAGGGTTTTTGTTAGATAATCAGCTGTATTTTTATATAAAAAAAATGAACATTAAACAAACAAAAGAATATACAGCCAAAACTGATGAAAATATCGTGTCCATAATCTTTTTCACATGACTATATGTACATATATTTAAATGGCATATATGAAGCAATTATTTATTTCCTGTAGACTCACTAACTTCTTGTAACTTCTTTAAACAGGAGCTTGGCGAACTGGTGATGAGTATCGATTACGAAACAGTCACCTCATTTGAAGATCCATATTTGTCAGCCATTAAAACGCTGTGGGCGGACACTGGCATACAAGAATGTTACGATCGACGAAGAGAATACCAACTCACAGATTCGGCAAAATAGTGAGTACTCTAAATTTGTGTTACTGAGAGTGTGTTTTGGATGGCAATACCAAATGCTATAAATGAAAAAAAAAATAATTTAAGGCTTTATGACGATGAAGATGCATATTATAAAATGTATATATGTATTTATATATATATTTATTAGTTATCTGATGGATCTCGATCGCGTGGCTCAACCAGATTATTTACCAACCGAACAAGATATTTTGAGAGTACGTGTGCCGACAACGGGGATAATTGAGTATCCCTTCGATTTAGAAGAGATTCGATTTAGGTACAGCATATAAAACCGCATAGCAATTATTAGTGCTTTGGTTATTTTTGTTAAAGTTTCTACTAATTTGTCTTATTACTCATTTAATATAAAAGTCTACTAATCCTAATATATTTATTAAAAAAAAAACGAAAATCGTTTGATTTGTTTTCGTCGTTTTGTGCATGTGTGATTTACGTGTCATTTTGTGTTCGCCACTAACCAATTTATTTTTTTTTTACTTTGCTGGAATTTCAAATTATGTAAACGAGAGATAGAGTTCAGCTATTTCGTGTGTATGTTAGGGTGGTTCTTCTTATGCATTTTGTCGGAAGATGATTCTTCGAATTAAAATATCCACACATTATTTAAAAGATATGCATTTCGTATTGGTCATTTAATTCAACTTGAAATTTAACAGGAATGTACTCAACTTTGAGCTCATGTTTACGTTTTTGGTTTGACAATGCGCAGCTATCTCAGCGATCTTCCGCGTATCGAACTGCCAGACTTTCTGCCCACCGAGCAGGATATTTTGCGTGCTCGTGTGCCCACCACAGGGATACTTGAATACCCATTCGACTTGGACGGTATTGTATTTAGGTATACATTTTTTGTTTAAAGACAAAAAAAAGAAAAAGTGCAAAAGTACGGCTAGAAAAGAAAATACACTATTTCGTAAAAATGTTCCTGCTAAGATCTTTTAGAAAAGTTTTGAATGCTTCATTGATCATATGCTTTAGTTTCGTTGCTTCTCCATTAAATCGCAAGTATTTAGTATATATCGCTATCATCAATGCAAACGGCCGCATTTGGCATTTTTTTGGAGTGAAACTTCATTAACGGAGGTAGAAATCGTCACCAAAAAAATGTGACACTTGGGATGAAACGGAAGTGCAACTTTCTTCCGTCTCTCTCTTCTTCCGCCTGTATTAATATTAGGAATGATTTACCAGATTGCTAAGCAGCGTTTCGAAGTTAGTACTGACAAAGGTTGAATGGAGATCAAGACAAAAAAAATATTAAGATTTGGGATGAGATTAAGATTAACTGTTAATCGCTTCTAAGGGCGTAGTTTAATTCATATGCATAATTTTATACCAATTGAAATATTCTGAATTAGCATAGTCAAGAAATAAACCGATAGAAGTATCACTTCCGCGGTGTAGCTCAGCCACATAGTATTTTGTAAACACATTCCATTGATTTCATATCAGATGGCCAACCAAAAAAAAATCATTTTTATATCTTGAAAAATTGCCTTTTTATTGACCCCTTTACAACAGCTCCTGTTTGTAATTTTAACGAGCTCCTGGAAAATTTGAAGTTCGCCAAATAGTGCATTTCGCTTTGATGACATAAACTTTCATTTGTTTGCTTTTTACTAATTACTTCTGGTGTATTTATTTATCAACTCATATTTTATTCCTTCTTCTATATACCCGCTATTTTTTTCTCCTTGCTATTTCCTCTTCCGCTTTTACAAAAATCAATCAACTGATTTCGTTTGTATTTATCGTCAATTCCCGTACTTTGCTTAGAATGGTGGACGTGGGTGGTCAGCGTTCCGAAAGAAGAAAATGGATTCATTGCTTTGAGAATGTGACATCAATCATATTTTTGGTTGCGCTATCGGAGTACGATCAAATTTTGTTCGAATCAGATAATGAGGTAAGTTAAACACAAGTTAATAAATAAATAAGTAGAGAGTGTTCATGGAAGTATCTTTTCATTCGCAGAATCGCATGGAAGAATCAAAAGCTTTATTTAGGACTATTATTACGTATCCGTGGTTCCAAAACTCATCAGTTATTCTTTTCTTAAACAAGAAAGACTTGCTAGAGGAAAAAATTATGTATTCGCATTTGGTAGATTACTTTCCCGAATATGATGGTGAGTAGTGTACCAATTACAAACTTATTTAAGTAGCTGTAAAATATTGCATTCCAATATCTAAGTGGCAATTGAGTTAATTTTGCCCATATATCCTTTATTATATTGACAATTTATGAATAACTTAAGGACCGAAATGTGATCACGCTGCCGCTAAACAATTTGTCTTAAAAAAATATCTGGCTGCGAATCCTGACCCAGAACGTCAGTGCTATTCCCATTTCACAACAGCTACAGGTTACACACAAAATATAATTTTCACAATGCTTTCCAGTGCTTGTTGGTGATCTAAGCGCTATTGAGATTCGAGTTAAGCTAGGCACACACTGTATTTTGACTTAGTTTTATGCAATATATACATTTATGTATTTGTATGTACATACATATTTAGCTGAAGTAATTACTATATACGTATATATGTAGTAGAGTATTGATTTAGAAATGTTATAACAGTATCGCTTGTATGTGCTCTTTTTCCATATTCTTCAACTTAATGCTATTTAGGTCCACAAAGGGATGCGATTGCCGCCCGAGAATTCATACTTCGCATGTTTGTAGACCTTAATCCAGATTCCGAAAAAATCATATATTCTCATTTCACCTGTGCTACGGGTAAGTACATATCGGCACGTATTTAAATAATTGCGAGCAATTGACAGAATTGTATGTACGTATGTATGTATGTGTGTGTGTATGTGCGTATCAGAGTGAATAATTTTGAAATATTTTAAGTGAATGATTAGGAAAATGAAAGCGGAGATTTTGATTGAATTTTGAACAGCGGTATTGACTTTCTTCTCGGGCGTAAGGTAATCAATTATTTAAATCATAAAAATCACGGTAATGATGCGCTATTTTGCATTTAAACTGTAATGCTTCTGTAGTATAAAGCCTGTAGTTGATGGATATGTAAGCTCACTTGCTAGACTTTGGAAGGTCTAATGTTGTTGCCGTTTAGTTTTGAGTTATCTTGGATATTCTATTAAATAATTAATTAAAATATTTAAATCTGTACCCAAATATGCGCACGCACACCTTTTGGATTCTGCGACATCGTACTTCGCGAAATTTCGAACAGATACTGAAAACATTAAACTAGTGTTCTGCGCTGTAAAGGATACCATAATGCAAAATGCTCTAAAGGAATTCAATCTGGGTTAAATGGTCATCGTTAATTGACGACTAACCGAAATTGGACTAAACTAAACGCTTCATTTGTTGCGCATCTAATTATCTACATACTTGCCTCTACCCATCGCACCGTCTTGTATTTGCTTCGCTACTTAATACATACGTACATATTACGATTTTAACAATCAACATTGGCTTATTATGCTCGCAAAAAAATTAAAAAAATATAAATATTCATTTTAATAAAAAGAAAATAAATTTAACTAATTTCCACAAATTTTAAAAATAACGATGCCACTTAAAAGAGTTATATCGTTAAATTTGGGTTTCTTAAATGTAACTAATTTATTTAAGCAATCGTTAATAAAACACATTGTACAACATAGTTTCACTTTCGCTGTTCAGTCAACGATGATGGACCTGCTGATCTCGCGCTCCAAAGTAACGAAATATTATTTCGTACCATCTTAGCTGGTTTACATTCTTCCAAAGGCATCGCAGTCCAGCTATAGGCTATTTTTTATCTGCATAGTATAGTCTATATGTATAAAGTATATACATATGGCCACCTTTATGCCAGAAGCACGAATGTGCAAATTTATCAGTTTTGAGTTATTGGCTTGACTTGGTTAACCTTTGGATGTTCCGTTATTATACCAAAACCCAGGATACAATGCGTACACGGAAACCACATATTTTAAAATTTTGATTGCATAAATGTAGAGTTAATAGTTGATTTCCACCAAGCCTTAACTGCAGTTTATGCCTATTGGAAAAGGAGAAGGTGGTAGTTCCACCTATTAAGTAAAAGGAAACGAAAGGAAAAAAACAAATATTAAGAAACAAAAAACCTTTCCGATGACCCTATGTTGTTATTATTTGAACATTTCCGAGCTCCCAGCTGCAGTTAAGCCTTTGGTGGAAATAGCCTATTAATTTTTTTCCCCTTTCGGTTGCTTCTATAGGTGGAATTACCCCTTTCGAGTTGTAATCTCCGTTTTTCAAACGGCATAAACTGCAATTAAGGCTTGGTGAAAATCAACTATAAGTCTCGTGAAAAAAATTTCAAACTTGATTTCCCAAAATGCGGCCAAAGTAGTAACCGCGCTCAAATTCCGCAGAATTCTCGCATATATGGTATATTCCATTGTCACGGATGGGACATTTTCACAGCAAAATTTTTCTTTCTTTTTCAGATTTAGGTATATCGCACGTTTAATAATCATGTAGCTTCTGCAATTCACTTCCGAGTGAATTTCAACCCCTGCTAATTTGAATTCAAAACGAATTTGACTCAAATTAACTCGAAAGTGAATTGCAAAACCTGCCTGAATATAAAAAAGTAATTAAATATTTACGTTTTTGAAGATTTCAGCAATGAATAAGCTTTATAAGAAGAATATATTAAGCCTAGAAGATGGCAAAACTTCCCAAAAATGGCCCTTCTATCTTTTTGTATAACAACTGTATGAATTGATCAAACTTTGATTGCGTTTTTCCACAAAATTGAAGTTTCGAAATAATTCTGTATATTATTAAACGTGGGATATAGTTCACTAAATCCGAAAGAAATGGATACATAATTTTATCAGCGAGAATACTGTGCTGTTTCGTCTATAACGGTCTGGAAAAAATATACACTGTGGAGGAAAACTATTTTATGGAAACTCTGTAAATTTATTACACATTTCATTCTGAATTAAGTAGAGCCAGGAATATTAACAAAGTAAAAACCGCAAAAACCGTAATTTAATAATAGATAGGCGCTTACACATATGTTAGTGTTTGGCCGAGTTTCTCCTCCAATTTGTGGCGTGCGCCTTGATGTTATCACACAAAGAGGAAGGACCTACAGTTTTACGCTGACTCCAAACGGCGATTGTTTTTTTTATCAGAAGTTGTTTTTTTCGTGGCAGAAATACATTTGGAGGTATGCCATTGCCTGCCGAGGGGCGACCGCTAGTAAAAAAAAAACGTGGCCTTCGGAATGGACTATAATTAGACTCTAATCAATTGAGGTCTGGGCACCAGCTGGCCAATCATGCGTCCAAAATGAAGCTCGTAACATGATTAGGTGTCGATTTTTCATTTATGAAGTGGAGCGAAGTCTTGTTGAAACTATTACAGAAGCCGGCTTTTAAGCACGTTGAACCCTCGGAACGAGTTTGGAGGCATGTCGTGATGACAAAACCTACCTATCGTGGAATTTTTTTTCGGAAGTAAGAATTCATTTGTGAACGTTTTTCGCGTCCTGGCTAGTAAGGCAAATCACGTTTTACGGGCACATTGCTTAAATGTCACTTTTCAAATAGCCGTTAAGTTATTCTGGGTAATGCTGACCGATTACTGAGAATGGGTGTTGTTGTTGTTGTAGCGGCACTACTTGGGTGTCTTCTAGTCGCGTGCCAACACTTTCTCTATTAGTAAGTTGATACATAACAAGTAAGAAAGTCTAAGTTCGGGCGGAGCCGAACATTAAATAAATACCCGGCGCAAGTTTTAAATATATGTTTTTCACCTTTCCGAAAACTACCGCTACATGGTAAGCAGGGATGTTTTTAACCCATATTTTAAACATCTTCGATAGAACGTTCAGTTAGAAATAATGAGATAAACTTACATATATAGTCATATGTGGGCGGCATCACGCCCATTTTCCAAAATTTCAAATAATGTAACCTATTTTCCAATCCCTTGAAAGTATCAATTTTGAGTAAATTAGCGTCTTTAAATTTCGAAATATAGAAAGCATTCAAGCATTTCTGAAATTTACCGTTATATGAAAAGTTGCCGTAATTTTAGTCCGATTTCAATAATTTTCAACATAAAACAACGAAATTTGGGTGCCGCTTTTGCCAGAAGGTAAATAAATGGTAGGTGAGAATTTTTAGCGCATTATATCAAAAATTACAATCGTAGACTAACTCACTAAATGAGAAAAAATTATATTTACGAGACAATATCTATTTAAATATATATAAAGGGTATTCAGACTATACTCGTTAAGGTCTTAATTCGGTATTCGGTAACTCCCACCATTGTTTTGTTTTTGTAAATTTGCGTATATATCATTACCAACTTAACGAGGTGGTGTAAGTCTGATAATGTGGTAATACATGCGTTAAAATGTCATTTGATTCCTTTCTGTCACTTATTTTCTGGAAGTTTCTCGTGCGAAAAGTGTATGCATTTTATCAAAAGTTCAATAAATCTTTCTGTCGTCGAATTCATAAATGTTTATAAACAAATAAACTTCACGTCAGGATCATATCGTTGTTGCTGAATTTGCGTGCAAAATTTGTATGCGGATCCCGATTAATGCCCAAGAAAACATAGCTAGAGTTGCGACAGAGTTGCATTGGCTTCAGTTTATCAAGTTTATTCAGTGAAATCGCTGGAGAAATTTATCAGAAATGTGTAAACGAGTTCCCATACAAATTTTGACAGTTCATTTATAAGGCTTACACAATTATAAGTTTATACGGTTTACATTGCATTTATAAGGTTTGATGAATACCCTTAATATTTGAATTAACACACTTTTGAAGAGCATATGCCGTTTGTACAGTGACGAACAAAAGTATTAACACAGAGAATTTTTCGCAATGTACTTTCTACTACCACAAAAAAAAAACGTAAAAATAAAATCTCTAAATTTTGGGCAAACTCAGGAAAATTCAATAAATTTGCGCACTAAATCGCAACGTTCTATACAACAAAGTGCCAGTTTGAATTTTAATATCTTAAGTTCCTGCAAATCAAAGTCGTAGTTAGATACTATTTAGTCAACGTTATCCTCCGAAGACGTTGAATGATGGAGGGCGATAAGAGTGTTGTTTTTATTTTGATTTATAATGAGGTAGAGAAAGCTGTGTGATTGCGTTATTGTGGTATGTTTGAAAAAGTATGTGTGATATAATATTAAAGGTGGTCCATATAAATAGCAATCCAAACACATACAAATATTAGGGGTATTCTCGAAGTGTTGCATAGCCCTTGCACGGTAAACGAATTGCACGGATTGCATGGTTAAAACCGGTTTTCCTATGGCACAGCTTTGCAAACCATGCAATCCGTGCACCGTGCAAGGGCTTTGCAAGACTTCGAGAATACCCCTAATATTTGTATGTGTTTGGACGTTTTCGACTTAAAAAAGAATAAAGAAAATTGAGGTGAATACATACAGACATACAACTTTTGTATACCTTTATGCGCTGCTATATACCTATGTACATTCGACTGTCCCAAAAATATATGGAAATTTTTTTGTTGTTGCAAATTTTGATATGCATAGACTATATTTGTACGTTTTAGCCTAAATAACATACATATATATATGAAGTTTTAAGGCCGCAAAAAAGTATAACCCGTGCCGACTTTAGTTGAAGTTTTCGTTAATAACTTGAATTAATCGTCCATGGAAAATTTGGAAATGCGAAAAATTCGATGTTACTCATATTTTAGCGCATTGGACATCGAAAAAAATAATTAAACTAACTTTAATCGCCTCTAAGACAGCCAACTTTAGGGTAATTTTTTAGAGAATTCTATGCCTTGAAAAACCTTTATCCTTTTTTTATAACTTTTCTTAACGGTTTAAAAGTTTTAACATTTTTAATGAAAAAAAAAATTTTGAATCCAACAACTCAGAGAAGCGGGCATCATCGTTGTCCCAACCGGCACGCTTGGAAAATGTTAAAGATCTGTGTAAATTATATAACTAATGCCGATTTCGTTTCTACCGAAAAATGCAACCTTCTTTTTGCCCTCTACGTACAAACTCAAAGAAGAGGGCGATGAGAAGCCAACTTTTTTTGTAGAAACGAAATCGCTATAAGTTTTATACATTATCAGTTTCGTAATAAACTGATATCTGACTTCAGAGAATTTACTAAATGTTTGAGCAAAAAACTGGTTAAAATATCCCACGCGTCACTTTGGAATGCCCCTTTGCTTTTTTGGGACAGTCTAATGTACATACAGTGTTGGACATATCATTTTGGGCCAAATTCAAAATGATATTGTTTGCCCTTAATGTGTATTTATTAATTTTTAATATTTTTGAATTAAAATACAATTCATTCTCCAAATACCATATAGACCCAAGGTTAAAACTATTTAGATACAAAAAAAAAATACATCAAATTTTCATCCAAATTTCAAACTAAAATTAAATAGGCTATACAACCATGATAAAAACATTAGAAGATAAAATCATTCTCTCATTCGTCGGCCATGATTTTTTTCCGACCTTTGCAAACATTTTAAAATTATATAAAATGGAAAATAAACAAATGAAATCCCTATAAACATTTTGGCGAACGTTCGAAAATAACCTTCGATATCCAACATGCATACCGAACTGAGAACGAACTCATAACTAACCAAACACTCGAGATGGGTTCGAAAAAGAATGGAAACCATAGTAACGCGAGAGGGATTGAAACCCAGCTAAGTCTCGAAGGGAATTGTAAGAGAATCACTCTCTCATAAAAATTTCAATTCGATAATGGGCTGGATTTGGAATTCATAACGAAGGACAAATACATTCGATAACGAAGGTTCCGTTTTGCTGGAGAATGGCCTGGTTCTCGAATCGAATTCTAACGTAATCCACATTCATTATCGAAGGTGAGACTCGAAAAACTGATTCGTTTTCCAATCATTTTCGAATTGTTAACCAAGCCCCATGTTTATTGGGATTGTTCACAATTGCTGTTGATTGAGATTAAAAATGATGAATGTGTGTGAGCTTGAGTTGGAATTTTAAAATTATATTGCATGGCAAGCGTCAAACTGC
>NW_023458561.1:69204020-69206616 GCF_013731165.1 Rhagoletis pomonella | reverse complement strand
ATGGTAGGTGAGAATTTTTAGCGCATTATATCAAAAATTACAATCGTGGTATTCATCTAAACCGATAACTTTACCAAGCAGATAATCTTACATGAACGACCCACACTCTCTTTTCGTTTACACATGCGACAATAGTCGTGTTTTCTTGAGTTATAGAGTACAGTATCACTAACTTTATACTACTAGCACGAAGATAAAGAAATTATAGAAGTCTAACTCACTAAATGAGAAAAAATTATATTTACGAGATAATATCTATTTAAATATATATATAGGGTATTCAGACTATAC
This sequence comes from Rhagoletis pomonella, assembly GCF_013731165.1. NCBI lineage: Eukaryota > Metazoa > Arthropoda > Insecta > Diptera > Tephritidae > Rhagoletis > Rhagoletis pomonella. Next base: position 69,206,325 of record NW_023458561.1, on the reverse strand, counting down.
TCGTTAAGGTCTTAATTCGGTATTCGGTAACACCCACCATTGTTTTGTTTTTGTAAATTACCGAATATATCATTACCAACTTAACGAGGTGGTATAAGTCTGATAATGTGGTAATACATGCGTTAGAATGTCATTTGATTCCTTTCTGTCACTTATTTTCTGGAAGTTTCTCGTGCGAAAAGTGTATGCATTTTATCAAAAGTTCAATAAATCTTTCTGTCGTCGAATTCATAAATGTTTATAAATAAATAAACTTCACGTCAGGATCATATCGTTGTTGCTGAATTTGCGTGCAAAATTTTTATGCGGATCCCGATTATTGCCCAAGAAAACATAGCTAGAGTTGTGACAACGTTGCATTGGCTTCAGTTTATTCAGTGAAATCGCTGGAGAAATTTATCAGGAATGTGTAAACGAGTTCCCATACAAATTTTGACAGTTCATTTATAAGGTTTACACAATTATAAGTTTATACGGTTTAGAATGCATTTATAAGCTTTGATGAATACCCTTAATATTTGAATTAACACACTTTTGAAGAGCATATGCCGTTTGTACAGTGACGAACAAAAGTATTAACACAGAGAATTTTTCGCAATGTACTTTCTACTACCACAAAAAAAAACATAAAAATAAAATCTCTAAATTTTGTGCAAACTCAGGAAAATTCAATAAATTTGCGCACTAAATCGCAACATTCTATACAACAAAGTGCCAGTTTGAATTTGAATATCAGAAGTTCCTGCAAATCAAAGTCGTAGTTACTATTTAGTCAACGTTATCCTCCGAAGACGTTGAATGATGGAGGGCGATAACAGTGTTGTTTTTATTTTGATTTATAATGAGGTAGGGGAAAGCTGTGTGATTGCGTTATTGTGGTATGTTTGAAAAAGTATGTGTGATATAATATTAAAGGTGGTCCATATAAATAAATAAGCAATCCAAACGCTAAATAATAGGAGGGGTATTCTCGAAGTGTTGCATAGCCCTTGCACGGTAAACGAATTGCACGGATTGCATGGTTAGAACCGGTTTTCCTATGGCACAGCTTTGCAAACCATGCAATCCGTGCCCATGCACCGTGCAAGGGCTTTGCAAGACTTCGAGAATACCCCTAACATTTGTATGTGTTTGGACGTTTTTGGCTTAAAAAAAGAATAAAAAAAATTTAGGTGAATACATACAGACATACAACTTTTGTATACCTTTATGCGCTGCTATGTACCTATGTACATTAGACTGTCCCAAAAATATATGGGAATTTTTTTTTTGTTTGCAAATTTTGATATGCATAGACTATACTTGTGCGTTTTAGCCTAAATAACATACATATATATGAAGATATATGAGTTTTATGGCCGTAAAAAAGTATAACCCGTGCCGACTTTAGTTGAAGTTTTCGTTAATAACTTGAATTGATCGTCCATGGAAACTTTGGAAATGCGAAAAATTCGATGTTACTCATATTTTAGCGCATTTATCCCAAGGACATCGAAAAAAATAATTAAACTAAAATATCGTTTACAATTTGTATGCTTCAATATCCTTATATATATTAATAGGATTTAAATTAAACTAAGATTCTCCAAAATGCATTCAAAATTCAAAATCTTGAAGGATAACATTTTTTTTTTTTTTATTAATTTTTGATATTTTCCTACGGGACAATCGAAAACAAAAGTTATAATTAATCTTATTTTGTGTATGCTTTTGGAAATATAATTTATGGTGCTTTGGAAAAAATCCTGACTACCTGTTAAAAAAAAATTAAAAACGCAGATTTACTAAATATTATGCCCTAATACTGTATATAGTAGTACGGTATAGTAATACCGTTTTATATAGGAGTAAAATGAGAAAGTTAACAAAACACGCGAACTGCACAAAGATTATTATGGCAAGGTGACCAGAATTTTGTAACATTCCAGGAGGACAAATCCTCCACATTGAAAACACAAACAATTTTTATATATTTTAACACATAAATAACGAATAAATTAACAAATCCAAGTTTCTCTAAACACAAGTCGAAAAAGTTAATAGTACACGGGATCATGAAAAAATTAACGGTACTCCTAAATTTGTATATGAGAATTGAACTCGGTTGTGTTTTTTGCTGAAAAATTACTTTTTAAATTATTTAATTGTAATTGTATTACTTGCAAAAGAAATTACTCTCGTTCTTCGTCTTTCGCCAAAGTTCAATCATAATTTTGTATCAACGCTATACCTCGTTCAAAAATATATTAACATATTTAATACTTTTAATCGTCTCTAAGACAGCCAACTTCAGGGTAATTTTTTT
>NW_023458561.1:69199981-69203920 GCF_013731165.1 Rhagoletis pomonella | reverse complement strand
TCCGGTAATTTTTAACTTTTAATCAGATTTTTTAGTTTTTTTTTTTTGAGTATGCAGATTGTAGCCCATTAAATTTTATTATAATAAAGTGCAAGTTTTAAGTAGCTAGGAATTACCGTTGATGTTTGGCAATTTTTTCACGCAGTCTCTTTAATACAAAAATTTTTTTCGAAAATACTTTATATGGAAAACTGCAAAACACCTTCATCAAAAAAAAAATTCTCAAAAATCATCGCGATTTTTGACTAACTCCGAACTTGCATTTTTTTAATAGAATTTAATGGGCTGCAAAACTGCATACTCAAAAAAATTCTAAAAAATCTGATTAAAAAACCTGAAAATTTTGATGAAAACTTGCTGAATTTTCGCGGGTTTTGCACAAAGTTTAGGAATTATGTTTTTATGTTTTTTGTTGTTGAATGAACCATATTTTTATACAAAATTGGCGGAGAAATATTAGAATAAAATTTGTTGCATATATTGTGAAAAATTTGCTGCGCCAATACTTTATTCTGGCAGTGTATATTTTTTATTCATTCCACTAAAATTTAGCATTTTTTGATATTATGTTTAAAAACAAATGTTTTTATGGAATACCGCAGGGACACCCTGTGTTTAATTTTATTCCAAAATTTTTATTCCTGTAATTCTCTACTATTTATATGTAAATGAAAAACGTCAAACCAACATTTTATTTCAAAGAATGTATTTTTGACATTTTTTTCCGTGAAGAGCTTACGCATGCCTCATGGTGGAATAATACAAGGTGTTGGATATTGACAGCGTTCTCGCTCTAATCCGCCATCTTGGCTCCCTTAGCTATATCAGTGTTTCCCTCTTGAAAAAACTACATTTTATCGCCTTTAAAAAAGTACTAAACTACCTCATTCCCTATTCCAAAACCGATTTGCAATCACTGAACAATTCTTTGACATTTACTCTATTCTTATCGTTGGCAACTGAAAATTAAATTAGAAATTTCAACATTAATTCGGCAAAAAAACATCGGTTTAGAGTTCTCCCCAAGGATTTGTAGTTATTTTGGTCGGTGCTTCCTTCCGCTGCAATTCCGTCTGTGGTTCACTGCCACTGGCCTTGCTTTTTCAACGATATAACTGTTTTCTTGGTAAGTTTAGATGGAAGATTTAAACAAGAACTACGTATTTAACTATGCATCTATTCCCCAGTGATTTTTGCTGCTGCAATCCCGTCTGTGGTCCACTGCCTCTGGCCCTGCTTTTCCAACGATATAACTGTTTTTTTGGTAACTTCTACCGCTAAGACTTTGTTGCTTTTTCCCTTTTCCCTAAAAACATAATAGTGCTACAAAGCTCAATAACAATATGGAAACAAATGTTAATAAGCCACAATAATATTGACAATAAATAAGATTTCACTACGATTGAATTTTCTATTAGTAACAGGGTAGTTATAGTGAATGTTTTATTCGATAACTAAAACTATATTTGATGTTTGTAGCGATAAAAATATGCCTAAATCAGCCAAATACCCTATGTGGGTCGGCTGAATCAGTAAAACGTGACAGTAGTTGACTTTTGAGGTTAATATATCGGTCTTGAGTTGGTAAGGTTTTTAAAAAATCCGCAGCTTCCTTTAAAGCATCGCTGCTAATTGCTGAGAAAACCAGATTGTATTTACCGACATAAGATGTGGTCTTGTACGACTGAAAGGTGGCCTCAATTTGTAGAAACCATTTGTCTGTCATCTCAGTTCAGAACGGTCGCAGCTTGCATTGCGATGCAAGCTCCACATATTCTCCCAATATTCTCCCCATCCGTCGATTCGCCCTTTTGTCGATTCCGTCATGTTGTAACGACTCGGGGTCACCACTAATTTTTTGGTTTTGGAAGTTTGACTATAATTATAGGACATTGTGTTTAATAAACTAAATTACCATTTATTGCATAAGTACTACGTTATATATACTACTTTCGCGAATTTAGCTTATCATAATATACCGTTTGTAACTATTTATATGCAAAATTTTATATGAAAAATAGTACCAAATTTCGTCCTACTTCGCAAAGCGGGCTTTTTTTCTTCCCGTTTCTCTCGTGCTTCCATATTACAACCTTTTGTAAGGGAGCTGTCGACATGAGCTGTCACTACGTACAACACCTTGTATAATTCCACCATGCGCATGCCTATGCTTCTATTAAAATTCTTAGTATAAAATTTGTCGACTTTAGTGGCTTCCTGGCGGCATATAATTAATTTTTTAAGGGGAAATTTCTGTCTAATTATTTTTACTGGATAAATTGTCATTACAAAAATACCAAACACGTTCACATTGCAGTTAACGAATTTTTCGATTTTTGCCCACTCAGGCGGCTGCTTATGCGTAGAGGTAGCTTATTGCCAGGATTAACATATAGGATATTTTTCTGATCGGTGGACCAGATACCGATCTATTGGAAAAAATCTTATTCATGGTGCGACTTGCTTGAAATTCGATACCCGTATTATAGAATTAGGTCATTGTTTTACAGTTCGAAAGGTTTTTGAAGGCGCCAACTGGAGCTGATGGAAACTTTATAAGTACTTATAGGATTCGTAATCAGCACAAAAATGTCTATAAAAAACCACTTTAACATTTGCCGCATCAAAATCGGTGTTGCCCTGTGTTACCTACGCTTATTATATAGAGAAAAGCTTTTTCTTTTTATAAGAGGTGATCTCGCGAACCTACCGCTCTGAACCGCTTAGGAACGATTTACTACAAGAGCGTGCAATTGCTGGCTTATGCCGATGACATCGACATCATCGGTAACAAAAACCCCGAAGTCTGTTCTGCCTTTTCCAAGTTGGATAAGGAGGCAAAGCGAATGGGTCTGGTGGTAAACGAGGACAAGACGAAGTATCTCCTGTCAACACATAAACAGTCAGCACATTCGCGCCTTGGCACCCACGTCACTAATTTCGAGAAGGTAGAGAATTTCATTTAATTGGGAACAAGCAATAACACCGCGGCCTTTACGCGTTGGCGACGGCGAGTACCGCAGACGATGGAACTATGAGCTGTATGAGCTTTACAACGATATGGACATAATGCAGCGAATTAAAATACAGCGGCTCCGCTGGCTTGGCCATGTCGTTCGAATGGACACCGACGCTCCAGCTCTGAAAGTATTCAACTCGGAATCCGCTGGTGGTAGCAGAGGTATAACGCTTTCGTCAGATTATCTAAGACGGCAATGAAGGATATGCCTTCTGTCGACCACAAACCAAACGTGAACGTGAATTGCTGGCGAAAACGTTGGACCAAATGTTTCAATAAAAAAAAAATAATAATTTTGGGCGGGACGAAGTTCGACGGGTCTGCAAGTTACCTATATAAAAAGAATAACTTCGCAAAAAAAAAAGTGGCCGAATAGTGGCGCGATCGATTTTTCCTTATTTTATTAACAACTTGTTAAATTTTTTTAATTACTTTTTTCTCTTATAGAGCGAACTATAATTTAAATGCAAATTATTAGAAATAAATAAATAAACACAATTGCAAGCAAAACCATTCTGAATATCGATGCTATTATTTCGACAGCAACGTACACACATATGTACATATGTGCATATACATATACATATACATATAAAGATATGTAAAGATTTTTTTCAGTCAGCAAATTTTTCTACTCTAAACTCGGAGAGCGTTTATCTTATTGTTTGACATACATATTTTTCCTACTTTTGGCTCGGCTGATGGGGTGTTACTTTTTATCTATGTGTATACTATGTACATTAAATCAACGAAAACTGAAAAATAACTCTGCTCCGAAGAACAGCAGACTAGTGATCGCGCTTTCCAAATGTTTCCTTCCTACGTTCATTTGCGTTTGATTAGACGAGCGAGCAACCCAGCACAACGCCACAACTACATTTACTTTCGGCTTAGGACTATTTATAATGTTAATATGTTTG
>NW_023458561.1:69196873-69199881 GCF_013731165.1 Rhagoletis pomonella | reverse complement strand
CAAACATATTAACATTATAAATAGTCCTAAGCCGAAAGTAAATGTAGCTGTGGCGTTGTGGTGGGTTGCTCGCTCGTCTAATCAAACGCAAATGAACGTAGGAAGGAAACATTTGGAAAGCGCGATCACTAGTCTGCTGTTCTTCGGAGCAGAGTTATTTTTCAGTTTTCGTTGATTTAATGTACATAGTATACACATAGATAAAAAGTAACACCCCATCAGCCGAGCCAAAAGTAGGAAAAATATGTCAAACAATAAGATAAACGCTCTCCGAGTTTAGAGTAGAAAAATTTGCTGACTACAAAATCTTTACATATCTTTATATGTATGTACATATATGTATATGCACATATGTACATATGTCATATGTATGTACGTTGTTGTCGAAATAATAGCATCGAAATTCAGAATGCTTTTGCTTGCAATTGTGTTTATTTATTTATTTCTAATAATTTGCATTTAAATTATAGTTCGATCTATAAGAGAAAAAAGTAATTAAAAAAATTTAACAAGTTGTTAATAAAATAAGGAAAAATCGGTCGCGCCACTATTCGGCAACTTTTTTTTTTTGTGAAGTTATTCTTTTTATGTAGGTAACTAGCAGACCCACCCGTCGAACTTCGTCCCGCCCAAAATTATTTTTTTTTTTTTATTGAAACATTTGGTCCAACTTTTTCGCCAGCAATTCACGTTCACGATTGGTTTAGTGGTCGACAAAAGGCATATCCTTCATTGCCGTCTTAGATAATCTGACGAAAGCGTTATACCTCTGCTACCACCAGCGGATTCCGAGTTGAATACTTTCAGAGCTGGAGCGTCGGTGTCCATTCGAACGGCATGGCCAAGCCAGCGGAGCCGCTGTATTTTAATTCGCTGCATTATGTCCATGTCGTTGTAAAGCTCATACGGCTCATAGTTCCATCGTCTGCGGTACTCGCCGTCGCCAACGCGTAAAGGCCGCGGTGTTAATGCTGGTTCCCAAGTAAATGAAATTCTCTACTTTGTCGAAATTAGTGACGTGGGTGCCAAGGCGCGAATGTGCTGACTGTTTATGTGTTGACAGGAGGTATACTTCGTTTTGTCCTCGTTTACCACCAGACCCATTCGCTTTGCCTCCTTATTCAACTTGGAAAAGGCAGAACAGACTTCGGGGTTTTAGTTACCGATGATGTCGATGTCATCGGCATAAGCCAGCAATTGCACGCTCTTGTAGTAAATTGTTCCTGAGCGGTTCAGAGCGGTAGGTTCGCGACGAGATCACCTCTTATAAAAAGAAAGAGCTTTTCTCTATATATAATAAGCGTAGGTAACACAGGGCAACACCGATTTTGATGCGGCAAATGTTAAAGTGGTTTTTTATAGACATTTTTGTGCTGATTACGAATCCGTAAGTACATATAAAGTTTCCATCAGCTCCAGATTTTGAGAAAAACATGGTAAAAGTGTAAAAAAATCGCGTTTTTTGCAATATTTTAGAACCTCTTGCAAGGAAACAAAAGGTAATAGAACCTTCCACTTAGGCTTAAATTAAAGCTAGAAGTACAGACTACTATCCCTGAAAATACTATTCCTGCACCTTGCCCTGATGGTCATCTATACTCATTTATGTTTTATTGTCCAACATTAAAAAAAATACTGGAAAATTATGCAATTGAAAAACGAAAAATGTGTAAAAATCAGTATTAGCTGTTCAATAAATGACTATAGGTGATCTTAGGGTCAAGGTGCAGGAATTGTATTTTCAGGGATTGAAGTTCAAGCCTTAATTTAAGCCTAAGTGGAAGGGGTTCTACCACCTTTTGCTTAATTGCGGTAGGTACTTCAACTTCCCAAAATCAGTTTCTCCTTTTCGTCATCAAATGACTAGAATTGACCATCAAGCAAAGGTACAGGAATTTGCACGGTCAGTAGTCGAGATTTTTAGTTTTAATCTAAGCCAAAGTGGAATGTTCGACCACCCTTTGTTTTGAATAAGATTTTTTTCCAATAGATCGGTAACTGGTCCACCTATCAGAAAAATATCCTATATGTTAATCCTGGCAATAAGCTACCTCTACGCATAAGCAGCCGCCTGAGTGGGCAAAAATCGAAAAATTCGTTAACTGCAATGTGAACGTGTTTGGTATTTTTGTAATGACAATTTATCCAGTAAAAATAATTAGACAGAAATTTCCCCTTAAAAAATAAATTATATGCCGCCAGGAAGCCACTAAAGACGACAAATTTTATACTAAGAATTTTAATAGGAGCATAGGTATTTATGCGTAAGCTCTTCACGGAAAAAAATGTCAAAAATACATTCTTTGAAATAAAATGTTGGTTTGACGTTTTTTATTTCCATATAAATAGTAGAGAATTACAGGAATAAAAATTTTGGAATAAAATTAAATACAGGATGTCCCTGCGGTATTCCATAAAAACAATTTTTTTAAACATAATATCAAAAAATGCTAAATTTTAGTGGAATGAATAAAAAATTATACACTGCCAGAATAAAGTATTGACACAGCAAATTTTTCACTTTAATATATGCAACAAATTTTATTCTAATATTTGTCCGCCAATTTTGTATAAAAATATGGTTCATTCAACAACAAAAAACATAAAAACATAATTCCTAAACTTTGTGCAAAACCCACGAAAATTCAGCAAGTTATCATCAAAATTTTCAAGTTTTTTAATAAGATTTTTTAGAATTTTTTTGAGTATGCAGTTTTGCAGCCCATTAAATTCTTTTAAAAAAATGCAAGTACGGAGTTAGTCAAAAATCACGTTGATTTTTGAGAATTTTTTATGCTGAAGGTGGTTTGCATTTTTCAATATAAAGTATTTTCGAACAAAATTTTTGTATTAAAGAGACTGCGTGAAAAAAAATTACCAAAAATCAACGGTAATTCCTTGCTACTTAACACTTACACTTTATTATAATAAAATTGATTGGGCTACAAATCTGCATACTCAAAAAAAAAAAAACTAAAAAATCTGATTAAAAGTTAAAAATTACCGGA
>NW_023458561.1:69146428-69196773 GCF_013731165.1 Rhagoletis pomonella | reverse complement strand
AAAAAAAAAAAACTAAAAAATCTGATTAAAAGTTAAAAATTACCGGAACCGGAAAAATCGGATCACTATAACATAAAGCTCTCATATCATTGATTTTTTAGGTATGAAATTTGGCGCTGCGCTTCAACCATCTACGCAGCCAATAGTTTGAATAGTTTGCTTACAATAAATAATAAATAAAAAGCATACAGTCAAAATCAAGTTTGTATAACTTGTAGCTAAAAACCACTGACAAAAAAGTCTGTTATAGATTGAAGTTAAATTTTCGAATGTTCATCAAAGGTATATTCGATCCCTGCGGCGTAGCCGAAGAAAGCATTGTCCTTACTTGTTTAAAAGTAATGATGTGCATATTCAAGTGATGCGGACTTTATGTACTACATACTTATATGTGTACATACATATGTATGTATGTGCTTACACGTACATTATATCTTATCAGAATGAGTAACCCCATTTGATGTTTTTGCAAAACGCTTATTTATTTTAAACTAATCACAGAAGAATTTTTAAGAGGTCAACATTTACTGCAGACAAATTATTTTTAGCTGTAGGAACATATCGATATTTCTTTAATTAGATTATCTTACGACTTGCTTTAAAACATAGAAAACGTTTATGCACGGTTGACAAAATAGATCGCTCTAAACAGGTAGAACTTACAGTACCCGTCAACTCATTAGATTCAATGAGAAAACTATTTATGTTGTTGCTTGTAAAGGCTTTGGTTGATCTAACTGGTGCAAGTGCAAGTGAAAACACAGTTTCCTTCACTTTTTGCCCGACGTTTGGCTAACTTCCTTAGCTTCTTTAGGGGCGCAAATCTTTATTGAAAAACAACAAAAACATTCATACAATTACAATTATACATTATTAAAGCAAATAAAAACACATTTATGTGATGATCAAAGACAACAACAACAAACACAAAAACTAACAAAACTTACATTTACAAATATATAGGCTAATAAAAAGGCTTAAGAACTAAGTATCGGTAGCAGCTTCCAATGGCACACTTGTCGAACTGATTGTGTTTTGTAAACTATTTATATTTACATGCATATACATATGTATGTATATTAGGGTGCCCATCGAAAATGCTTTTTTTTTTGGTAGTTTCAAGACCCTACCCCCTAATTTAATTCGTTTTTATGAGAAATATTATTGCCTAGTTTTATAGAATTTTTAAACGTCCATTTAGAGATCGCGACCTGCCCATTTAGGTCAGAAAATTTATGATTTATGAGTTTTTGAATGACTATTTTTGATTCGATTTCAAAGATCGAATATGATTATATAGGACTTTAAAAGTGTGTATACCAAATTTGGTTGAGACCGGTCAAGTAGTTCTTGAGATATATGTACATACAGTTGTCCACAAAATAATAGGAGTGCGATATTTTGACCAGTTTTGGATATTTGTCTTTTGTTTATTTAATGTTTATTATTTTTTTATAAAAGCCTAGCTGGCTATACAACAAACACCATATAAATTCAGATTTTAAACTTTGTATAAAAATTATAAAAATTTTGCAATTTTTCACCCAAATTTCAAACATTTTAATCAGAATCTTTAGAAAAAATTCTGGTATGCAGTTTTGTAGCACATTCAATTCTAGTCTGAAGAAGTGCAGGTTTCAAGCGGCTAAAAAATTCCGTTGATTTTTGAGAATTTTTTTGGTTAAAGGTGTTTCACGTTTTTTCCATACAAAGTATGTCGACAATTTTCTTTTATATGGAGGACACTGCCAGCAAAAAAATTGCCGGAATTTTTTAGCCGCTTGAAACTTGCACTTCTTCAGACTAGAATTGAATGTGCTACAAAACTACATACCAGAATTTTTTCTAAAGATTCTGATTAAAAAGTTTGAAACTTGGGTGAAAAATTGCAAAATTTTTATAATTTTTATACAAAGTTTAAAATCTGAATTTATATGGTGTTTGTTGTATAGCCAGCTAGGCTTTTATAAAAAAAAATAATAAACATTAAATAAACAAAAGACAAATAGCCAAAACTGGTCAAAATATCGCACTCCTATTATTTTGTGGACAACTGTATATGATATAAGCGGGCGGTGCCACCCCCATTTTCCTAAACTTTCTTGAAAACCACTTTTTGCTCAAGAGCGATTATATATATAAATTTTTAATAGATATTGCTGAATTCCAGCAGTTTGGCTGCTCAAAAAGCCTGAACATCCGGTACATAAACAAAATATAAATTCAAGGCCGTATTTAAGAAAAGTCGACAATTTTTATGCGATCGCAATAAAAGCGACATCAGTTTATTTTGAAATAGCCCTACTCAGAATAATAATACATTATTACACATCTAGCGGCTAAGTCTTTTCATATGAATATAATAATTTTCTTAACAGGTGGCAAATAAGACATTGGTGCTTTTCTAGAGGTCAATCGCAAAATTTGGACAGGTGGCAACTTTATTAAAATTCTAAATAAAAAAGGTCACTCTCCTATCGATACATAGTATATTAGAAAAAATCTCGTCAAAATGCGTTCAGTAGTTTTCGAGATACATAACCGCATACAAAGAATCTCGACTTTCCTTTATACTATGTATAGATTTATGTTTATCCATCAACCCTAACCAGAATTATTTTTTTTTTAATTTTGCACAAGGTTTGGAACACTGATTTTTAGTGTTTTTGTTGTAGAACTAACCATATTTTTATAACAAATTAGCGAAAAATAAAATATTTAAAAAATAGTTGCCCGTACTGTAAAAAAATTCGCTGTACCTAAACTTTATTGACTGACTGTATGTACAATTAAAAATAAATTTAATAAATTTAAATTCAATAATTTGTTACTTACCAAAAGCTTAAGGAAACTCGCGTTGATTATTGGTATTTAGTTGTAGTGCCATTAGGCGAATGTTGTTTTTGTTTGGCTTAAAATTAATCCTTTTTTAAGAATCCCTGCAGATCTATGGTATATATATTGCTATTTGACGAGCTATGTATGTAGAAGCATTTGCTGTTCTATTGGCGCCGTGTAAAGTCGCCTTTCAAAGTACTACATAAGTTTGTAAGTTCCGTTTGGTGCATATGTTGGGTATATTGCGCCGATCATTCATTAATTTGTACAAGCATAGATGCATGTAATCGTATCTAATGTATAAGGAACATTATTCCGCTATGGTCACTTTCGCAGCAGTTTTATCGCTTTCTATTCTTTTTAATTGCAGCCGTTTCAAATTAGTTCGGAGAATAGCGTTGTCTTTACTTTCTAGCGCAGGAGCCAACAACCTTTTTTATCTCTAGCTTTTGGAAAGAGTCCTTACTATATACATGCCTCTACAAAACAGATATTTTTTATCTTAATTGTTGATTTTCTTTTGTTATTTATGTATCCCTTCTCAAGACAACAGAGATTGGAATTTCTTTCAACAAAAACCAATAAATTACGATACTTTCACCGTCAACTTTTTTTCAGAATACGAATGAATGGAGACTGGAGTTAAGAGGTCGTGGGGTGTTCATATGTATGCTTATTTCTATAAAAGAAGCATTATATAAAATTGTTAAGTTAGATTGCATTTAAGCAGCTGGTGAATGAAAGTTCGAGTGTTTAAATTTAAATATTTAGTAGTTAGTTAGCTGACCACTGTAGTGTAGTGATTAGAGGAACGGCCTGCCATTACGCAGGGCCTGGGTGCAAGCCAGAGCTGTAAAATACTTCAATCAAACTGGATTACAATCGCAAAATATACTTTCTATTGAAATTTGTTTTGATTGCAAAAATTGCAATATTGCAGAATAAAAGCAATCAGTTTCGATTGGAATCCAATTTGTAGCACAGTCATTGACTGCTAAGTAAAATTATTGCAATTTTTTGCAGCTCTGTTAAAGCCCGGTATCACCCTCAGAATATTAAAAAAAGTATTAAAAAATAAAAAAAGTTTTTTTTTATAATACCGGTCGCCCATCGACAGGTAAGCCGCCGGGTGTATTTCTGCCATGACAACGCTTCTCATAAAAATATTATCGCCGTTTGGAGTCGGGGTAAAACTGCACGTACCTCCCTTTTGCGCACACCACAAATCGGAGTAGAAGCCGGGCCAAAAACTAACACATTGTGTAAGCGCCAATCTATTATTATTATTATTATGTACATATGTATAATTTATGTACTTATAAACTTTCACAAAGGCACCTGTATACCGAGTGATGGCTATTAACAACCTCGGGATCCTTCACAGTGACTTCGTGACCATGCGAAGATTCAGTGTCGCAACGATCTTTGTTTACCTTTTTGGTTTTTTTCATTCTCAATTATTCTTCGTTTCTTTTCGCAAAAAATTGCGAAAATTTTGCTTTTATTTATCCAATTGGAAAATCTAGAATCTAGTACAAAAGAGAATATAGAGAAATATAAGCAAAAAGCGAATTTGCGTGACGTTTCGTTCACTTTTATGACACAGGTTCGCAAAAGAACGACGAGGCGATCCGCGTGACAATTATACGGTTATCTTACTCGCACTTCCACCTTATCAAGCAAAAATACGCCAACTCGGCACTGCTTAGCCGACGCCCAAGTGCAGCAAGACAGATATACTACAATACCGACGAAGCGAATACACACATGCCAGACGATATGACCGACGATGTATGTTTGACGGGCGAGGTCCCCTGAATAGAAAAAATCTGAAAAAGAAAACTTCCACCTAGAAGTTGCAATTTCTATCAAAAATGTTTTTCCTTTTCAGCAACTTTATATTTAGTTTGGACTAAGAAAAAGATTCGTCAACAATTCTGGTCAACCTTAAGAAAAATTAAGCGTTGTTCAACTTTTGCTAGTTAAATTGAATTGGCGACTTCTTATTTAGATAGATGACTTTCCCATTTATGTGTTTCAAAACTCCCAGCTTTCATTTAATTACATATTTCAGATGCACGATAATACACATAACTAGTGGGGGGACTCGAAAACTCTCTTCTACTTGGTGGAGTCCGGCTGATATCACTTATTTATTTGATTTTCAAAATCACTTTTTAAACAAGCAATCGTAAGATAATAAATTGAATTCCATTAGAAATGTTCCAAAAAAAATCAACACGCAATAGCAATATTAACAGTAGATATTTTCACAATTTTATAGAAGCAGCTTGAAAACCTCAGGTTTGCGATCAAAATTTGCACCTCACACCTTCTCCACTCCAGCCTCTTTTTTTTCATTCATTTCTGCGGTATATTAAATTTTCTTAGTCGAATTTTTCCAAATAATATTTACGGTACACATAAGCATATTACACATTCGTGGCACTTTGCTTACAAACGCTTTCGGTTATTTTTAGTTTAGCACATATTTCTTACTAATTTGACTAAATTTTCTATATTTTTTCTAAAAAATTACAAAATTTTCATCATTACCACACACGAGAAAAATCACACTGCACTACTGAAATGAATGGCAAGGAATGAGAGAGAAAACAACATTATCCAGAGAATTTCGAATGTCGGTAAGGTGGTGTAAGAAAAGGAAAAGGCAAATGAAAAAACTTGTGCAAAACTTTTGTAAAAGTTATCGATATTGAAAACGATAAGGCAGTGCAGCATGAATGCAACACTGCTATGAATACTTATATATTTTATTTATTATAATGTAAACAATTTTGGCGTGCTCAACGCGGGTAAAAAAAGTTAATTTCCGCTTTCGGATTCTTATTATTGGGGCCCAGACGCGTCTAATGGTACCCCCTTTCCAAAATTTTGACCAATTTTGGGGGTTGAAAGCCCACCTAGAAAATTACCAATTGTTGAAATTGACATCGATGTATTCAGCGATTTTAAATACTATTAAATATCAAAGGAAAACATCGAATTTCAGACCGATATTATCGATGTTTCAGAAACATCGATGCATCGTTTGCATCTCTAAACACTGCCAAATGTAATTTCTATAATAATAGATTGGCGCTTACACATATCCCAACGAACACCAAAAAATATTTCTCCAACCTTAGATAAATTAGATAGTTCCCAAGTTGATATCCAACTTCATTCTCAAACTCATTTTTTAACGACGCGCTGATACGTAAAAAGTGATAGAGAAACGAATTTTTAATTTTCATATGAAAAACTAAAGCTATATAAAGAGGAAAATTACAAAAAATTTGTCTTCAAAGCATCTTCAACTAATCTTCAAAGAAAATAAAACGGGAAGTGAATCAAGTGGGAGAATCACTGTCGGGCTGTATACTGCGAAGTGAATTATTGTAATATGATATTGTCTACATATTACAAAAGGAGTAATAAAATAAAAACTTAATATTTAAATTCATCTATGCATGTCGTTTCGATCAAAACGGTATAAGTTATTTTACTATTTCAATTTCCGTATTTCAATGATATTTTTGAGACCAATTGGAGTTCAAGTTGAGAACTAGCATTTTCTCAACTCTGCGATTTTTGCGATTATGTATTGCCTCTCTTTCCCAATTTAACTCAAAATTGCAAAAATTATAGCCGTAGTTGGAAAGCAGAAGCAAAACGACTTGTTTCTACTATACCGATTTTCTTCTAGTGTCAAGCCATGTTTTTTCAGTGTAGTACAGAAATTCCGCTAAATTGGACAGCCTAATCAATTAAAAGAAAATGCATGTGTACATTTTAAATAATTATTAAATTTAATGATATTTCTATAGTTTATACTTTAAACCAAGGACGGTAAAATAAACATTATTTTTTAACTTTTAACAAAAAAAAATCTAGATGTTGTAAGCAATAAAACAATTTTAACTACACTCACATATTTGCATTCGTTCGTTCTACTGTAATCTATAATGATTTTTATTTTTTGAGCTTAACCAATAAAAATCAAGAATAATTAATATCTGATTTTCATTTTTTTTTTATAAAAAATAGTGACTATTTTACGATTTTTATTTTTTAGCTCAAAAAATAATAATATTGATTTTTATTTTTTCACTTAAGAGTAATGATTATTCAAAAAACTCAAAAGCTATAATGGGGTAATATCCGACATATCCTTTTCAGAGGTAGCGACACTCTAATAAAAGGAATAAGTCCTAAAATTCGTAGGTTCTGTTGGTTGCGTCTATATGACCTCCCAAGTTTTATAAATAATTATTATTTCTGAGTGGAAAAATAAAACTCAATAATGATTATCTCTGAGCGAAAAAAATAAAAATCATAAAATAATGATTAAATGCTGATTTAAATTATTTTACTTATAATGATTACCGTCCTTGCTTTAAACGCATAAATATAAGGAATAAAAACAATTTATATTTATTATTGTTCATACGTAGTTGCATTTTTTCGAAACTGCGTTTTCACAGATTTTAGTAGGATGTATTAAAATACACCTTCAATACAAAATTTTTAAGTGCCCTACCGGTTTTTGATACTCTTTTTATAATGTTTTTTTTTTTTTGCTTCTTCTGTAAAATAAAAAAAAAATTGTTTAGGGCCTTTGTGAATTAATCGGCATCGGTACCGGTACCTGAAAAAATTTAAAATTCCGAAGTTCTCAGCTGACAGCTGATTTTAAGTAAACGTTACAATAGCACTTTTTTTAAACAGATTATTCACAATAAATGTATAGCTTTAAATTATAATACGCGTTAAAAAAAAAATCTAGATAGCAGAAAGGTTCGGCTCGGTAAAAACTTCGGTAGTTTTTTGCCGAAGCCGAGCATTTAGCCGAATATCATAATATTGCCGACTAATCTTTAAGCCGAAGTCGAACAATCGGAAAGGAGTCGAATATTTTTTTTATTTTTTTTATGTTACCGCATAACTTTGGACCACATTCTTTTTTCAAAGGAAAGGTGTTACCTCACAGGTGGACCCAAATTAATTTGGTTTAAGTCCGATCATCGGATCATGAAGATATTAACGATAATCTTAAATTTTTACACGAGTATATAAGTCGGCTTTGTTTTTTGCTTTAAAATTACTTGTTTTTAACAGAATTTTACACATATAACTCCCGAATAAACATTAGGCTTGGATAACAATTCGAAAATGATTGAAAAACCAATTTTTTTTTAAGTCTCACCTTAAATTCTCCAGCAAAACGTAACCTTTGTTTTCGAATATATTTTCGCTTCATTATGAATTTAAAATCCAGCCCATTACACTGTGCAACAATTCTAGGGTCATGGAATCCAACATGATCGATAGTACTTGACTAGGATAACAGAACTCGTAAAAGTTTATCTTTTTCAGTGTATTTTTCTGCACCAATTTTTTTTTCATAGGAACTCTTCAGAATATTGTAACGGAATAAAGGCATTGGACTGGATATGGATGTGTTCAGAAAAGCGAGAAAATTGATTTAGTCATATTTCATGATTCAATATCCGACGTGTAAAAAGTATTTAAATCATCTTTAAATTGCCATCAATACTTTGAAATCGGTTAAACAGTTTGTTATGGTTGAAATCAGCGTAAAAAGTACTATCGAGTGGGTTTTTTTTTACAGCTATGCGGTTTTTATTCTAGACTTGTTGCAGGACTGGATAATTTACGACGATTCTCGTCGTTTATTTATTTCAGCACGACAGTAGGCAATGCCAATGCAGTCGACAGACGTACAATTTAGCCTAATTTACGAATTACGCAATGAGGCTGCATCAGCTGGTGGTAGCAGAGGAAGAGGTAGGCCTTCTCCGAGATGGAAAACTTGGCGACTAGCTAACTTTATCAAAAGAGATAAAAGACGTAAGTTACAATTTCAAACCAAGAAATCAACTCATTTTTAGGAAATAAAAACCATCACTATTAGTTTTAGTTATTTATTTATTATCTTTTTATAAATTGTGGTGTTCTTTACAATTTGACCAGTAATGGTGGTACATATTCTACATCTGTATGTACATAAATAATCATTGCGTACAGTTCAATCAAATGAAATATTAGATGATATACCTTTCATATTTGTAAATGGTTATTTTTTATTGTTGTTTCCTCCTTAAACTCAAAAACCATCAACATAAATAACAGATAAAGTACCAACTTTTTATGGGAAAAATAAATATGTATATTCCCAAAAAAAAATTTGGTTTTAACTTTTACAAATCCGCAATGCGGTGGAAATTGTGCAAATTTATGTCTAATAAACATTTGGCATCGCTACAATTGTCCGCATAATTCAGTAGATATATTTGTTAGATACCAAAAAAAAAAATTAAGATTTATTAAAAACTCACCACATTTACTTGCTCAAAAGTAACCAAAATCAAAATTAATGTAGTTTGGTTTTCTTTCTTATTTATTTATTTTTCGATTTAAACATGTGTAAACTGCTTTTAGTCATTAACTGACTTTTGATTTCTTCTAAAATGTGTGTTTTTGTCTTAAAGTCTCCCTAGTCGGCTATATGTTGGCACTGGCTCTGTACTTGTTTTATTTTCTTTTGTTTTTCACAATAATGTTGTAACTCACAAAAATGTCCCATATAATTTAGTTCTTGTTTTTTCGTTTCATGCTGGGATTTACATATATCAAAATTATTATTTTTATAATCATTATTTTTTTACGCTTAACTCTAACGTAAGTAGACTGTTATTTAACACATATGTATGTATGTATGTATGCTCTTGTTTTGCGCACAAATTCTAACTATCAAATGCAGATATGTAAAACGTACATACAAATATTTGCATTAATGTGTTCGTCAAATTTTGTTGAGGTCAATTTTTGATAAATATTGTGAACTGCCTGAAAACAGGTTTGTGGCCTTGTTTATTATTTTCATTTTCATTTTCATTAATTTCCGTTTATATCGTATGCATGTTTTTGCATTTTTGTATAAATGATTTTTGTATGCTACGTTTATACTGATTTCCCCCTCGTTATTCCCACGTAATAATTTCTCTGATTTGTTTTAATTAAAATGTGCATTCCACTTTCTTACGATCGGCGGCGAACTTCAGTGTAAATCAACACTTTATGTATCTATAAGTTTTGCTAATATACTTGTTTTGTATTGTTTTTTTGTTTACATAAACATTCCATTTTTAAGCAAAATGTTGATCGCATAGCCACCAAACCAACCAAAAATGGATACTTAACTCTTGTTTTCTTTCAAATTTATAGTAAATAAATAGTTTGTTAATAAATATTAGTTAGCGCTTTTAGCCTACTCCGTTTTACCCATTCTCAAGTGAAACTTATTTATTAAAATATAATATGTATACATATTAAAAAATTAACAATAACAATAAATTTTTGATCAACTTTCATCTGAAAAGTTGATTTAACTTTTTTTGATAAACGAAATCTGATATGTATTAATTAGTGAAATAATCAATTTACAATTCGAATTCAAATACACATTTTTGTTGTAAAAGATTTGAATTCAAGAAATGTGGTAAGGAAGCACGAGTGAAAAATAAAATGAAAACTCACATAAAACAAAGTTTTTTTTTCTCTAATGCCGTGGCATGAATACAGAATCCGGCCGATTCCTTTGATCTCACAAATATTATGATCAACAGCGTATTTTTACTAACTTCTGCATTCATCAAAAAAAAAAAAGAAGCTTTTAATGTTTAGTTTTTTTACTGTTCTTTTTTTAATTGAAAACAAAAATAGTCAATATAAATAAAAATATGTAGTATTGCAAATATGAACAAAAATATATACATATATATGTATAAGACAGCAGAAGAAAATATATGCACTTTGCATGGGTATACATATGTATGTATGCGTGTAGTTACTACATAATGTAATATATGTACGTATGTTAATACATTCTATTGTATATATTGTACGTCCAAATGTAAAAGTTGGCGTCCAAATCAGAAGTTCTACAGCAAATTTCGTCAGTTTGCTTTTTTGATTGCTTCTGTGTGCTTTATAGGATAGAAGAGTACATAGATTTTTCTACAGAGAAAATTCATTTATAAATATTTATAAAAAAAAATCAACAATTATTCTTGCATTCGCTGCAGTCAATTTAACGCCATTTTTGGACTGTATTTACGGCCTTTCATTGTCTACTTCTGCTTAAAACTCGGTGCTAAATTCTCGATGTAGATAGCTTTGCTTCCTTTTCTTATGCTTCACTTATTTTTTATTGATTGATGCTCTTTTGTTCGTTGCACTGGCCTGCTGTTGTTTGCTGCTTGTCCGCCGCTTGGTCGTCTAGATCGGCCGTGTGAAGTTAGCAGGGAATAAACCTTTCTCGTCTGTACCCTCCTTCTGGCCCATCAACCAGCCTTCCTCCTGCAAATTTGAAATGAAAAACTACGCTTAATAAAGTCACGGAACATAGTCGGTGTGAGATGTGAAAGGCAAGCACATAAAGGGACGGGAGGGAAATTATGCTAAAAGGGAATATTTATCAAATTTTCTCAAATACAACTTCGCCTTCACACGAAAACATGAATTCCAGAGAATGAGGTTCGAGGGTGAGTGGGTTGCGAAAAATTTCAACACACGTACAATTTCATAAATTTTGAGTCAGACAAATATATATGTAGATTTGCGTGGATTCATAAGCGGCAGGTTCTTGTGGCATAAGAATAACACTTTGCAACTTTTTGAGTTACTTAGTGAGAGTTTCGGGATATTAGAAGAATTTTAAGCACAGTTTTGTAGATTGCGCGAACAGATCAACGACCTGTACGAGGTCACTTAAAAAGTTCCTGCAATTTTCTGGATTTTGTAATTAAAACATTCTCGCTGGGCGAGCAGATGTCAATCTACCAAGCAAGCCTTCGCAAATTGTTAGTCACATATTTCACATTTTCATATTTACCTGATCCTCCGGATCGTCATACTCAATAACTCGTATAATATCGCCAACTTCGAAGCTTAATTCGTCGACGTCCTCCTTCACATAGCCATAGGTCGCCTTGACACGGTAAAGCACACCTGCTGGCAAATCCGATGTGGTGGCGTCTGTGAAATATAATGAATTTAAGAGAATATTGTTAAAAAAGCTCTATATATATTTGTATACTTGGATAAATTTTCGCACTACCAGTGTATTCAAAGGAAATTTTCGTTTCGAAAAATAGTTTGCCACGTAGTAAGAGGTATACACACTCTCTCTGAATGTTTATTTGCGCTTTAAATCAAAGAGTAACTAAACTAGCCATAAACGAAAATCTTCCTTACCATACACTTTCGTAGATGAAGCGCACATTTAGCACAGAAAAGGGGTTAGAGAAGAGTAAGCATTAACCGCGAATCCAAATTCAGCTCACAGCCTCTGCGTTGGTTAATTATTATTAATACGGTTCTTGCCTTTACTATTTTGTTATAACATTGCATTTGCAGCAGCAGCTACGGTTAGCCCAACCAATTTCAAAAAAAAAAATATATATATATAAAAAATGCAAAGCCTTTAACGCGGCGCTTGGTTAGATTTACGTTGGTGTTAATAAGAAATTTCAAAAGAAAAACATTACAATTGTAAGACAACGAATTTTCGAAAAAGAAAAAAACTTCGAAAACACTGTTTAGCTTTGTTAGGTTTGTTGGCGGCAAAAATCGAAAGACTTGAGCAACGAACGTGCATTTTCATCGCTGTTACAGATAACATGCAACGAACTGCATTTGTTTGTGTACCTTGCGTGTTAAATAATGCAAAAAAAAAAAAAAAACCATAATGAATTAAAATCGGTATTGATGGATACAGTGTGTTGGCTGTGATTCGATTTATTGTGAAATCGAGTTTTTTTGTGAAGTTGTATGAAACACTCGCGAATACAGCCTTTGAAATTGTGCGTGCGTGTGTGTGCGTGTGGGTTTAAGTGTTTAAAACCGAACTTTTGTACTAGTATTCCTTCACCCATTAACAGTCAAAAAGTAAGGTGGTAAAAACTCAATGGTTTTAACAGAGTTCGAATATAACTATTAATCAATACAAATTTTCATAATGTGGTAATACTTATCGAATATGAAATACAGCAGCGGCCATTAACAGCAGCCTTTTTATCAATGATTTTATGATTGCTCTCAGTAAGAAACCGTAACCACACAAATATACAAATTTGCTTTAGTCAGTGAGGAATATAAATCAGCGGAAAAAATAAATCTCCTTCGCGTGTATATGTATGTGCATGTATGGAAGTTACCTACATATATATGTAAGAAACCATTTAAAATCAGCCTCCAGGGTGAGCATCGGTGAAGGAGATATACATATATATCTCTAGAAATTTATTGCATGTATATAAATTTCTGAGGAACACCTTTACAACGTTGCGCAAGGGTTATTTTGGAGCTCAGACTTTTAAGATAACGTTTGCTTAACCTCATTCTGAATTTCAAACATCTATTACCTTACGTAAATTAAATAATCACAAAAAAAACTTTCCTTTAGCTACATATCGTCATCTGAAATGCAAAAATCGTAAATAAAATGGAAAAAGTCGTGACTAATATTTTAATATTTTTTTTTTAAATGATGTCGATGAAATCCATCATATAAATCAAAAAGTGAATTTTGAATTTTTTTTTAGTTATGACTTTTTGCATTTCAGCGATGATGTTTGTTACGCCTTTTTGCATTTCAGGTGACGATATGTATATGTATACAGACATCGCTACCAGTCCGGTGGAAAGTCATTTCCGATTAATTAATCACTAGCGTTGGCCTGATAAACAGAAATTACCTGACAACCTACATACATATGTACATATATTAAACTCAGCATCATATACCCTGTCTATCATTATCTTTATCGAGAAACCTGACTTTATTAGCGTTTTGCCGCCCTTTTCATTCCAATGGACATTCGGTTAGCGAACAAAATCATACTTTTTGTCGGGTATTTGAAATGACAAATTAAATAAATATTCTACATTTATAATTACTTAATGTGTACAGTTTATCGCAAAGGACGATCATATCTTCGCAGGAAGGTAAAATCTGTTTCATCCGAACATAAACTAATTGACAGAACTTAACCAGACTGACATACTTAATAATGAAAAAAAATCAACGAATCTATATTAAATCGGTGAGACAAAAGCTACTAGCTTTCGAAAATGGACTGCCAAATTTCCGTGAGGATCAATTCAAAGAACTATGCGAGTGCATAGCACAAAAGTAGAATCTTCTTTGCTGTCTGGTTAGGCGTTTCAATGTAAATGTGTTTGTCCCTAACCTAAAAGGTTTTAAGCATCCCGACAGCACACACAATTTATTTAGGTATCTAAAAGTGCCAGTTGTATAGCTCAGCTGAGAGGTAAAGAAGATTCGTTAAGCAAAAAACACTTTGACAATTTCGGCATTACATTGCATCAATATATGTACACGCCCAACAACAACAGCTATGTGCACGCATTGACTCCTTCATAGGAAGTTATTTGTACTCCTCTTTGCTTGATTGCACGTAGGAGTAAAGAAGCTACAGCTGGAATACATACTACATACATATAAATATATAAAGGAAAGCCAGAAGTATGAGAAGTAGAATAGGTGAGGAAGCGTTCGATCGTTTTCGATCATCAAATACAAGTATCTTTACCGTACTCGTTTCTTCGGCGCTGTGCCGACGAGCTGTGTACTCACCAGTTGGTATTTCGTAGATTTGTTCATCTTCTTCAAAAGGATTTTTACTAACCGGTGCTTCTAGCTTTTGACCGTTGTGGCTGTTTTGCGGATTAACAGCATTAATATTTTGCTCCGAATTTGCGGGAGCTTCGTTATTAACTTTGATATTATGGTCATTGGTAGGGACGGTGCGCTTATCAACGTTTTCACATTGATTGGGCACAGTCGCAGCGGCGCGAGATTTTCGAATCAAATTCAATGGGTTCAATAACTGTGCTTTGTGTCTTTTTGGTGACTTTTGAATGACTTTACCTCCTGATTTTTTACTCGTCTCATCCGCATTGCCGTTGTTAACATCTGTCGCCGTTGTCGTTGGTGTTGTTGCGGTCGCCGGTGGGGTAGCATTGGTGGTGGTCGATTGCGTCGCCAATGAACTCCCATTGATGTCGTCGCTGCTGTTACCATTCAGCTGTTCTGGTGTTGGTTTCGCCCCTTTTTTTGCAGTGTGGCTGCTACCCTCGTCTACGCTGTTAGAGGTCGCCGCTGCCGCTTCTACTTTGTTGTTGGTTGCTACTGCGTCGGTCCTGATTGATGATGCTTCAGCGCCGGCAGCAGTTGCAGCAGCTGCAGCAATTTGCGTTTGCGCAACAATTGTATTTTCGTTCTTCTCTGTCTCTGTCGGCGCACCGAGAGTGTTCGCGGTGTTCGCATTTGGACTGTCGAGTACAGCGCTGTGGCGTTGCTCGCTGCTGTTATTACTATTATTCGGCGTCGCTACATTTGTAACTGTCGAAAGTAGGTCAGCAGCATGCTGATATGAAGGCGGAGCCACTGGTCCGGCGAGGGGGCTATTTTCCGGCGAAGATGGTGAGCCAACGCTGGCGTTGGAGAGGGTGGGGGCGGCCGCAGTGGAGGCTTTCAAAATTTCCGGCGTCGATTCTGGTGTTGGAGAAACTGAGTCAAGCCTGGATGTTTGATGTGAAGAGCTTGTGGATGTGGATGATGCTGTTTTTTGTTTTTGTGTTCGTTGTGTGATTGTGGTTGTCGTTTCGTATGTAGATTTGCGAATTACAGTTTACGAATTTTTGATTTCGAATTTTGATTCCAATTGAAATTTTCATTTTATTCCATTTAGTTGTGTTGTTAAATTTTTTTTTTGTTTAGTTGGTTGCAATAATCAGTTGTTAGAGGCATTCCAAACGAAACGAAATGAAAGAAAATTTGGGGGAAACAAGAAAATAAGAAACTCATCACATGCATGTCAAATGGTTTAAATTTTGCAAATGAAACAACAATCGCTTAAATTTGTAAAAGAGGAAAAAAAATAAAGAACATAACCAAAGCGATAGCGAAGGGCATGCAAATTTCGTTACCAAAAATCATAATCAAAGCTTAGATGAAGCTTAAAAGCATACACACGCTCACACACAAAATACGGTAATGATTTTTGAAATAAAAAGCTTAATCGGCCTGAAGTTTGTTTTAAAACTCTATTAGACTAGCTCTGTCAAGCCGCAGAGGTCGCTAAAACCCTATTCAGCAATGCGATATGTTGATACATTCAGTGGAATGCGCCCAATGGCACAACCACTTCTTGTGCAGGTACATTATTAATGCAGTAGATCGGTTGTTGATTTTCTCTTAAATCGGGTAAAAGTATTTGAGTGGCATGTCAACTCTGTTATGAGTGCGTTGGGGGCGGGGTGACTCAGTAGTCTCAAGTTCGCTGATTCAGCTTGTTTTTTAATTTCTTCTGAAACGGTGAGAATCTTGAGTTCCCGGTGGAGTTGGATAGTCCAAATCGGTTTTATGGTTGTTAAGTAAAGTAATAGTTTGTTTTCTACTGATAATTGAGAGTGTCGAGAGAATCGCTCAGGCGGTTACAGCGCCAAATAAGAAGAAGAAGTAGGCGTTCCCACTACAGTCGGGTCTACGTAACCGGAACGACCCAGATTTATATCTGGCCAAGGACTGTCACTCCAGCAACACTCCCCAAAATCTCTGGGGAATTTGTATGCTGTTACAACAACAACAACAAGAAGAAGTAGGACTATAGGGGCTATTGTGGGAGTCCAGAATGTACTAAAATGTTATAATACGTTTCTCGTTACGAATAATTGTTCTTTCTACACCCTTTCAAGTTTATAATGAGAAAATGTAAATTAACACTGAGAAAACACAAATTCATAATTATCAATTATAATTATTAATTATCATTTTAATGAGTAAATTCATAATGAGAAAATATGTAACTCAGTTTTTGAGGATTGCAGTACCTCGAAAGTGCAGTGGATGAAGCAAAAAAACGCTATTACGGGAGGAGAGACTGCGAACGTACAATTCAACATACGATTACATCCCAGACAGGATGTTCTAAGCTTAGACGATATGCACGGGGGCTATAAATGTACTCGCCAACTTTAATTTAGCGTTGTAAATGTACTTGCTATTGTAAAGTAAAGTTTTTTGCAGTGTCCTATGATTGTTTCTTTAATTTACCTCATGACGCAGGCTTAGCTCGCAGACTCCAGACTAATGTACTAGTAGCTCTTCATTGTTATAATTTTTTTGTGTTTTCATTATCAATTTACGTTCTCATTATCAATTTGTATATTCTTAATAAGAAATTACGTTTCCCCGTTATTAATTTGTATTTTCTCAGTATAAACATGAAGAGGTTTAGTAGAGATCAATAGATCAAAAGAACAAAAAACTCCAAGAAACTGGAAGAAACATTTTAAAACTGTTTAAACGGAAGAATAGAGAGATGTACAGCAGCCATTTTAAAAACTTGTTTTATATCTTTGGTGAAAACAATACACGTGCAGGTGTTGGAAAAAAAATAGTAGAAACAGGTTATTATTCTGCAATTTGATGAGCTTTCTTTTATTTGCACAAAACTGTTTAGGGAGCGACGATATACAAAAATTAAGAGGAAATTGTGAAGCAAATTACAGAATTTACTAAATCTTGTACGAAAAAGATAAAAACGAGAAATTGCAGCTCGTTAGGAAAGTCAGTGTTCGAGAATACTTTTGAGGCTCGGAGAAGCTTAGTACCGACTCGTAGCTTGGAGTAACTAATCCCACAACCAGTATGGGCCTAAGGAGGAAAGTTCATTATGAAAAACTCTCGCAAAAGTACCCTTATGTTGTGCCCCCTTCTGCTTATTAAAAATACGCACAGTTTTACTTACGAATGTGTAAAGTGAATTTAACTAAACTAAAACTGAAAAATTAAATCAAACACGAAGGAAATATAAGCTAATCATTAAGTGTTGTTATGCATGGGCATTAAATCTAATACAATTATATACATACATACATACATACATACATACATACATATAAATCTCACGCAAATCCTTAGCCATGAAGCGCAAACTTACAAATTAATAATAGTTGAAATAATTAATTAAACATTTTACTTTTTAATTGCAAAATATCCCAGCAAAGTACATCTCGTTCAACTATTAGAAATCTTTGTTTATTTGAGCTTTGCAGAGACTAAATCAAAAGATATTGTAACTACCAACTAAATCAGGAAAAAATTTTTATTGAAATTTATGGAAATGCAAATTAATGTAAAGCAATATTTATTCAGCTAGATGCATTAGGATGGAAGTTATTGAAAAGAAAATAAGCAAAAAGTGTTGCAAAAAGAAAATAGAAATAAAACGCATTAAAATGACCAACAACATTCTAAGATGACATAAATTTTCTATATTATATATTTTTCTCTCTCTCTCTCGCTCTATTTCCTCACTCGCTCTTAAATTCTTTCACGCACGCATTCAATTTAGCATTGCGATTGCATTCGCATTAGAGTATTTTACTACAAAAAAAATAAAGCGCTATTTCGAAACTCAACAGCAGCAACCTCCAAGAAATATAATTTACATGAGGTGTTGTTGGTATAATTTGCGTGTATGCACTAAAATACTTACGACTATTGACATTACTAGAGCCATTTGTGGTGATCTGATTTTGATAGTTGCTGTTGTTAGTGGGGCTTGTGTTGTTCATTTGCTTGAATGGCGACGTCTTTGTGGGGCTTGGAGCGGAAAAGGAAGAGCCTGGGGGAGGGGGGAAAAGAAGACGAAATAAAGAAGTGTGTACCATATATCGCACAGCGCTACTTACTTTCCATAAATTTACTAGTTTGTTTGCGTAGCGTATTCGAGCCGCGTTGCGAATCCGTTGCTAATTTGTCCACAATCGCCTCCAATTCGGAGTAGATCTAAGACGAGCGCGGGTTAGTGAGCTACAGATTTACTATTAGCTTAGGACTCACCTTCGCCGTTTCATTGTGAAACACTTGTTCCGTTGCAAAGAGCGTCTGCAAATTGGTAACCAAAAACAATATTCTTGAGTCATATAAGGCGGGCAACTC
Source organism: Rhagoletis pomonella (assembly GCF_013731165.1). Classification (NCBI taxonomy): domain Eukaryota; kingdom Metazoa; phylum Arthropoda; class Insecta; order Diptera; family Tephritidae; genus Rhagoletis; species Rhagoletis pomonella. Next base: position 69,177,875 of record NW_023458561.1, on the reverse strand, counting down.
ATCATGCAATTCAGTGTTGAGAATTTCATATGTGCGACGTGCTTCCTCCAGCTGCTCGCGTCCTTTAGTGAGCTTTAGTTTTAGATCGATTAACGAAATATTATTACAAATTAGGGCGAATCAAGAGAATTGTTAGTTTTTTGTATGGTCAATAGAAATCACACCTTAACATCATCCTTGCGCTTGTTGGCATTCGCCTGTAGACTCTGGAACGAGTGACGTTGCCCATCATAGTCGATCAGCTTTCTATTGCGTTTGTCCACTTTTTTCTGTTAAAATTGCAAATATTTTTTTTGTTTTTAAGTACATATGTAATATAATTTGTGTCCATAACAAATTACATACCTTCATTTCCGGAAATTGTCCAGTGTACGTATTCAATGGAATTAGTACTTGATCGGCCAATTTATGGGCGAAATCTTGCCAAAGGCTTTCGGTTGCGCCAGCCTGCGCCTGCAACGCATCGTAGCCGACCCAGTGTGGTTCATAGACTTCCGATATGGCATCCATTAGCGACTTGGAAGCAGCTTGAGCAGCTGTAATAAATGCCCAACATTAGCGATCTTTTAAGTGAACATAGGAACACATAATTTCTTTTTCATTCGCAATATTTACCTCGAATGCATCTGATGTAATTGTTGAACTCTTTTTGTAATCTGTTGGCATTGGTTTGTTGGCGATTGAAGTTATTTAAATGTTCATCGAAGATATCGTCAGCGGTACGATCGACTTTGCCCAAGTTTTGCAAAATCTGAAAGAATAATAACAAAAAAAAAAAAAAAACAAATCTATGAAATAGTAATTGTAACGAAAATGGTATAATTTCTTCTCAAGAAGAATGTTAAGCTTAATTTCTAAAAATGTATAGTGAAATGCCGGATTTCCACTGGGCATTAAATTTTTAATCACAAAGTTGGGCATTAAAAAAATACCTGTGCCATAACGTTAAGAACAATTGTCATTAAATTCGTTTCCACATGGCATTTTTTTAATAATTTTTCGTAATTTCAATGCCTAGTGGAAATTCGGAATAAGGGCGTAATTTGATAAACACCTTTTCAAAATATGTATGTTATACATAAATTTGTGTGTTATACATAAATATGTATGTATGTACATATATATGTACATTAGACTGCGCCTTAGTTGTATGGAGAAAAGTGGTCAAAATTGCCTATAAGTCCTAATATGTCGTAATGGCCCTTGATGAAGTTTTGTCCCTCGAAACTGTTGAAAATGGCGAAAATCGTGGCAATGCAAAATTTTTTCACTCTTTTTGCCTATTATTTACAATAAAAATAAATTGTGGCATCACAAAGCACAATTTTACATTGTCTAAGTGAGCTCCGGTTATACGGGGCTGCCCCTTGCCTAACCTAACGCACAATAAAAAATTATTTTTTATAAAAAAGCTTGTATGTATATAAAAAAAATGTGGGAAATTAAATTCTCTAAAAATTTGTATACAACCATTTTTTACGAAAAATGCAAAATAAGCTTGCAAATCGCAAAAAAACTAAAATTCACGATGGCGGAATGTTCCTATATGAAATTAAGGGGGAAGATTGTAGATCCATGGTCTACGTGCCAAATAAAAGTAAACTGCATCAAAAACTCGCTACTAAATAATTTTTTTTTTCTTTGCACCAATTTGATCTAAATTTACTGGGCTAAAAATTAACTGCTCAAAACCTGCAAAATGTAATTTTTGACATGGGGGGACAAAACAACATCAAGTGCCGTTAAACTCTATTAAATTTCCCCCTGATTTATAGGCAATTTTGACCACTTTGTTAAAAATTCCATCAATTTGCTGAACTTAAGGGCCTTTAAGGCAAGTCTTATCCGTTATCCGATTTAAAAAATGTATTGCAGGTCACGTTTTTATGACCCAATGAACCTTTCCGGGAATGAGTCTTGCTTCGTAGGGCAAAGTTGCAAAATAAGGAGCAGTCTAATGTACATACATACATGCTTATGAGTGTATGTATTTAACTTTTGTTTTGTATTAACTTTTTTGTTGACTTTAAAGCTGTGTAATTGGAGCTGCTTGCTCAACGTGCACGCTTTGGTAAATTTTATAAATTGCATACCGACAACCTTAAGAGCGTCGAATATGCAGCCATCGAGCGAGTACATAAGTCCATATGAATGAGTGGGCAGTGGGCAAAGTGTATGGAGCACGGGCGTACATACATATGGAATAATGGTAAGTGAAGTTTATTGTAGGTAAATTCGTTGTATGTACATATGTATGTATGTATTTATGGTGCACTTCACCTTGACATTCACATCGTTTTTACTCCAGATGTTTTCAAAACGTAACAAAGTATGTAGCTGAATAGGCACTGCACTGCGTGTAAATACATACATACATATGTACATACATACATACATATGTAGAAAATGTTCAGATTTATGTGAAACAGCACTACTGAATACTTTGTTTTGATTTCCATTGTAAAAAAAAGTTAAAATAATAAATAAATTATACATACTCACACACATACATACATAGGTACATACATACTCGTAGGTAGTAGCTTGCATACATATGTTCAATTGTCAAAAGTATTCAGGTTACGAATACGACACGTTGGCGCACGAATTCTTGTCTGGCCGCCTACAATCCGCCAGTGAACAATAATAAACAACAACAACAATTATGTTCCGACTTTTGACTAGTTACGAAACGATTTGTTATACTGGCAACACAAAACTAATTCGCAGTAAATATTTATAAAGCTTGCGCTTTGTGTTCTACGAGCCACCATGCCCGTGACTTTAGTAACGCCGTCATCAAATGATGAAGCCAAGCCAATGAACATTATTTGACTGCGAATGTTTCTAAAGTCAGCGCGTCCATTCTATTCCCATTAAAGAAATTTAGTTACCTTTCTGTTAAAATATTGATAAGATTTTATAGTAATGTACGTATGTACATAAATAAAAAGGGGCCATTCCATTGTGACTGGTGGGACATTTTACTCCAGAATGTGATCAATTGTGAATTATAACTACATATGCCATCGGAACTTATACAACAGCGAAAGATAATTTTTAACATAGAACGATAACTAATGTATACAATTGATTTAACAAAAATACCACATGATTTCTTAGTGGGCCACTGATGAATATTGGCAAAGAAAAAACGTAATTTTCAAGCAAAATGTTTTTGTGTTGCAAAATTTGAACTATACACTTTCGTTTTCAATAAAAATTGGGCTTATGTATGTACACATGTAATCTTCATAGAAATATTAAAAAATATTTAAATTTGTGACTGGTGGGGTATGTCCTTGTGACTGGTGTATAGTAATGATGCATAAAGTAAAAATTTCCATACACAAAAATTATAACTTATTTTTATTTCTTTAATATTTTTCAACAGATTAATAAAATGCAGTAATTTAAAAAGAGATTACTACTGAAATAGAGATAATTAGGGCATTTTAAAATTGATGTCGCTTTCCTCGTTTGCATGGAATGACCCAAATACAAAACAATAACGATACTAAGCATGATAGATATACCGATAAAACGCCGATATTAATATTGATATCGATAAATATGGCAATTATAATTACGAAAACGGTGTCGACAATGATAACAGTAAAATAGGTGCCATTGATAATGATGAAAGATTCCGGTAACGATAATAATAATATCAATATCACGGTCGACTACGAGCTTTTAAAACGCTATGAAATGTATGCCAATCGGTAACTTGGCACTTGCGACTCCTTCGAAAACCCTCATATAATATCAGTTCATCACTTTTTGCTTAAACTGCACTATTTAGAAGACTAAGTTCTTATCAATATTTTGTTGCCGCTATAAGTTATTCCCGCGGCACCAATAAAAACAACAATGTTTTAATGGAACAACAATACCATTCGTTATTCGCTTTGGTTGAGCTGCTTTGACGTGTGGCCGGCCGTATGCCGTATCGCCTACCGTTTCAACAAAAATCATGGCTGCCAGCCAGTTCGGTTGATTGCTGCTGCTTTAATCCAATAAAAAAGGGAATCTATTGCCGCAGAAAATCGAACACAACTCGGAGTCGGAGGCATAGCAACAACAAGAATGTGTACAAGTATAGCATTATACATATTTATAATGATTTGTAAGTATATGTAGCAGCATAAACAATTGTATTAATACACCAACAACACATTCATACGTTCTTACCAAGCATGCAAATGGTTTGGCACACTCGCAAAATCCCAGAGATTCAACAAAAAAAAAAAAAGCTGCAATCAAATAAGAAGCTTGGAGGTATGTACATACATACATATATGTATATATGTCCTCGTTAAAGTTTACAGCGTCGAAAATAAACTTAATAATCACATTTGTCATAAAAAATATATCGTAAAACTTCACAAAAAAAAAATAAAAATCAGAAAAAATGGGAAAATGTTAATAAAACAGATTTTCATTTTATCAAAAATTCAAAAATGTTTTAAACATTTAAATTTTCGTTGCAATTTAATATAATATCGTAATGCAAGTTTTACTCAAAAGTGAATAACTCACGTATCCAATTTCAATAAGGGTAATTTTTTACCCATTTAAACCTAAAAAATTTCAAACATTTTGTCTTTCACTAAGAAATTGTGGCCGTTAATTTTTTAATGATATATTTTCTATGTATTTTTATTTGACATTGGGCGTTTTTGAATCGGCAGCTGAGATAAGGCGTTTTTGAACCGAATTCTGAGATAGGGCATTCTTCAACCAAATTCTAAAATAAGGCGTTGTTGAAAAATTTCTGAGATAGAGCGTTTTCGAGCTGGCTGCCGAGATAGGTCGATAGGTCAGCCATCGAAATAAAGTCACAAAATTTAATTTCAAGTGAAAATATTTCAGTTTTTGAAATAAAAAGTAAGTTTAATTAATTTGTTTATTATATGTTTAGCTGGAATAGACAAAGACGTCTTTTTGTAACTTTGGGTGGTACGAGGCCTGCATTGCATTCACGAAAAACGTGAAATTATTAAAACCCTTATTAAAAATGAGAAAATATACAAAGAAGTGGAAAAAATCGTTAGGTGTTCAAAATAAACCTGAAACAAGTAAGAGCAGCACTATCTTCGGCTATGCCGAAGCCTTCATACCTTTCATGAATATCTGAAAATTTTACTACAACAGATTACTGCATTTAAAAAAATGTATCTATTTACAGCATACATAGATAGAGGAGATACATATATGTATAAAAAATTATATCTAAACAATCAGATGTATGGAAGATATCCTTATCTAGCACCAATCTAAGTGATTTTCACTGCTGTGTGATCAGTATGTAAGCCGGTAACAAAATTTAATGGGCTTAGCTTCCTACATAAAGGAGATATATCGTAATAACTGGTATCTGAACAATTAGAGGTTTAAGAGATAAAGCTCATACAGCATAGATTTTGACAATTTTCTCAGTAGACTTTGTATTATTATTTATACAATAGCTTACGAAATTTATCTGTTTTAGCAGTCCAAATAAAGGAGTTTTACAGTAAAACCCCATATCTGAACAATCAGTTGTATGGAGGCTATAGGTTATAGCGGCCCGATCTTCGCCATTTTCACTGAAAGTATTCTTATCATAATGAGTGACAACAGTGCCAAATTCCTAGCTACTTAGATGGAGGAGTTATAACGAAAAATCTTATATCTGAACAATCAGTTGTATGGGAGCTATAAGTTATAGTGTCCCGATCTTTGTAATTTTCACTTTAAGTTTTCTGTTGATAATGGGTGGAAGTATTGGTAAATGGAGAAGTTATAACGAAAAATCTCATATCTGAACAATTAGTTGTATGGGAGCTATATGTTATAGTAGTCCGATTCTTACGGTTCCGACAAATGATTAATACATTATAAAAGTACACCCACCTACCAAATTTGATTAGGATATCTCGAAAACTGAGACACTAGATTGCATACAAACAGACGGACAGAGAGACAGACAGACAGACAGACAGACGGACATGGCTAAATCGACTCAGCTCGACGTTCTGATCATTTAAGTATACATTTTAATGGGTCTATCTCTTCTTATTCTGGTACTTACAAACATCGGACCAAAGTTATAATACCATTTCGTGCTCATGAAAGGTATAAAAAGGGGTGGTAAGCAGAAACTATCAACGACTATAATACGGCAAACTATTAAACATTCGAAGACACGTCCTATAATGTCAACTGTAGAAAATTTGAATAACCTAAAGTTACCATGTAGTATTCATACAGTAAGGAGACGGCTCCGGAAACGCAAGCTTTATGCCAGAAGTCCAAGGTCCCGCTTTTGAAAAAAAAAAATCATGTGGTACGCAGACTAGATTTTTCGCCAAGTGAACCCTCTAGTCTGGATCGCAGGCGGAAAGTCCAAAAACCAACCAGAAATTCGCTAAATTTATATGTTTCGGCAAAAAAATTTCGGGGAAGAATTCTTTAATATTACTAGCGAAAAAGGTTTAATATTCTTTCAAATGCTATTTATATTTAGCTAACAATGTTCCAGTTGAAATTACATAATAAAAGAATTTATGATCTTCTTCATGACCTACACTACTCAGAGGCATGGGTGCATGGATGGGGGCATTCGGAAAAGTAGGTCAGCCAGCCTTCAGTGACTTCAACCGCACAACATTTCAGCTTATTTAATGCGAATAATTAAACGTGTTGAATTGGATGCACTTGCATGCTTTCATATGTGTAGTAGAGAGCTGAAACACTGGCATGTGATTATACATATGTTTGTTTGTATGTATGTATGTAAGAAATTACTGCCTGCCCATCTGATAATGAAGAAAGCGTTGGAAGTAAACGATGCGGCCGTGGGCGTCACTCGCGCAGAGTGCCGACGTCGATGATGAGACAAAAAGGCAAAAGGAAACCACAACTCGGCTGGCCTTGTAACGCTTTTTGCATAATGACTAATATGGTCACTGCGTGCTCTTTGGAAATTGACGCCACAAAGAATGTGGAACACTTGCTGCAAGTAGATTTATCGTTTGAGAAGGATTCTTGAGGATTCGAAAATTTTATGTTTGCGATTTTCAGTGAGTAAGCAGATATTGAAAACTTATTGGCGAAAATCACCGATCACTTTTAAAAACGCATAATCAGCTTAATTCCACTTTTTTTGAATGGAAGTGAATTCAGCCTCCTAAATGAGCATCCACGTTATTTTTTGTATCTCGAATGACAAACAGATACATATGTACATACATACATATCGTCACCTGAAATGCAAAAAGACGTAACAACATCACAAATGAAATGGAAAAAGTCGTGTCTAATATTTTATTACTTTTTTTCATAAAATGGTGTGGGGAGCTGTAATTCGATGAAATCCGTCATATAAATCAAATAGCGAATTTTGATTTTTTTTTTATTAGTTATGACTTTTTGCTTTTCAGGTAACGATGTGTACGTAAAGTTTACACACACGAAACCCTGATAGCCACCAAGCCTTATCTGTGTGTTTAGCTTAGCCGTATACATTGATAAACCGGTAGAAAAATATTTAAAATTCGTTTGCCTAAGTAATTTCGTTTCAGAAAATTAAAAGATAAATAGCGAGCGAAAATAAAAATGCTAACGAATATTTGCAGCATGGTAAAAAAAAACAGTTTCATAGTCGTAGATACATACAGACACACAAGCGAGCAATCGAATTTATGTTGCTTATGCATTTGAATCTATACATATATACAAATATTTTAGCCGCAGGGAAGAGAACTATGTATGTATGTATGTAAATAAAAGAAATGCCCAGATAGTAAAAACTAAAAGGAAACGTCGAAATAAATAATAAAATCGAGAATAAAGAATTACTGAAACATAGCACATAAATATGGGCATTTATGTTTGTATGTACAGTGGCGCTTATGTAAATAGCACACAATTTTTTTACCACATTCAGAATGTTTTACGTGATACATTTTTTCGTAAATTTTTTATAAAAAATATAACATAATCTATAAAGTAAACCACATAAATCATAGTTTTAAACTTTGTGCAAAAGTCGCAAAAATTTAACAAATTTCAAAAACAAAAAGGTGCATGTCGATGCATGAACATACATGTATGAAATAGTGTTACTCATACGCCACATCGTACATATCCGCACTTGTACATACTACTACATTGCGTATGAGTAACATTTTCCATGTTAAAGTTTGAATTTTTTCATTCGCAATGCAAACCTAAAATTAAAATATCTTGGGAAAAATTATAACAGTCGTGAACGAGCAACTCGTCCCGTAATAATGCATATTTCCGATTACATATAACAGTCGTGAACGTACTGCTCGTCTTGAGTACCGAATTACGTGACGAGTAGTACGTTCACGACTGTTACGATTCGAGCCCTGGTCTGTGTAAAAACGGCAAACAGATCCCCAATCTACGACCCCAAATTAAGTTTACGTGTCTCGGCGTTTTTTTTCGTGTCATTTTAGCGTCCAGTGTTATTATACTAAAATTGAATAGGATAGCTAGATATTCTGGATAAAAAATGTTAAATTTCGATGGAATTTTTTTGAAATTTGCTAAATTTTCAGGAAAGTGTGCACAAAGTTTTAAACTTTGACTTATGTATGTACATATGTATATGGTTTATGTTATAGAATCTACTATATTTTTATAAGAAATGAATGAAACAAATTTATCACGTAAACATTGTGAATATTGTATTGAAAAACAAATGTGTGCTATTTACGTGGGTGCGACTGTACATTTGTACTATCTATGTAGTAGAGGTATAAAAAGTCTGAATTTCTCTTTTTTAAGCGTCCCAACAAATTTTCGAAATTCGAAAGTCTTATTTAATTAGAAACTGCTTAGAAATTCCCACAGTGACAAGTGATCAACAACTGGGCGACACTTGCGCGCCGAAATACAATCATAATTTGGCCAAATGAGATGAAACTTTTTGATATATGAGTAAAATGTTAAGAATGGAAAAGGGAAACGCTTTTGGGATGAGCAAAATAAAAAACCTATGAACACAATTTTAATTTTTGAATTTTTTTGAATCTCATCAAATGTCGACTCCTTCAACTGTCCGGCACGGAGAACGAAGAAATTAAAAAATAAAGTAATAATAAAAGCCAACTTGAGATCCCGCAGGCCTTCGAGGATACCAAGAGTCCTTAACAAAAAAGCCACGCGGTTATTTCGTAAGCGAATTGGCTGAGTAAGTGCATTGAAACATCCATACATTCGTGCTACCAGCTTTCGCACTCGCTTAATCGGCCACCTGATCGGAGGTGATCGGTATTAGAGACAGATCGCACTACAGAGTCGTGTATTCGAGTGACAGTGGAAAATTTGGAGATACTTGTTCGCTGTACGTCATTGTTGCTCTCACTCGTCACTTGAACATCATGCGAATGTTCATACACTAAATACATATACATATATGTATTTGCTTGATATGAATATGATAAAAATATATGTACATTTGTTGTTGACGCAAAACTTAAGATAAAAGTGCAACGTAAATAATCAAATGGCCAGCAGCATCTGGGGGGCGGGATTGGTAAAAAGGTCGAAAAGGGAGTAAAATAATGGTGCACAAAATGGCGATATGCAGCCATATAAACACACATGTATTTGTACAACGAAAGCCTCTTTGTAAACGAGCCGCAAAAGAACACTAAACACGGATAAAATTTCCTTTTGGCTATTTAAGCAACCCTGTTGCTATCTGGCAAGAAATACATATGTACGTATGTACTAGAGGCCTCCATGAATGCATTCAAAACGGCTTTTGAATTATTCATATACAAAACGAATGAATGATTTTGGCTTCAAATTTTTTTGAATTTGAGTGAATAGCTGTTCTGATATTTGTGTCGACATCACAATATTCAAACAAAGTGAAAATAAATTGAATTAAAATAAATGACAATTTTGTGTATGAATATCCAAAAATATTTTTTCTATGTACATATGTACAAATATACAATGTATGTATGTATGTATTGCTGTGCTCCTATTACATACGAAAAAGCCTGTTTATAGAAAAAAACTTTTACCGAACTGAGTTTGAATGATTTGAATGTTTTCCATTCATTCATTCACATTCTTCCATTTGAAGGTAGAAAATATAAAACAAAATGTATATTCATAACTTACAAAATTCCAAACGCTGAGTGTTTTGTATGTGAAGTAAAATATTCAAATCTACTGTACTCTGTGTGGCTAGAAGTTTGAATGAATTCATGCAGCCCTCTAATATGTACATATGTGATTAGGTTAATGGGTCTTATATACAAAACCAACCAAAAATGAGTAGTTTTGAGAGGCATTAATCATATGTATAAAGAAACAAAAATTTCCCTAAACACTTTCTCATCAATAATTCAAAATAGAGCATTTTTTCCACTAACCAAATAGCCGAGTTTGTGTTGTTACTTTACCGCAGTAACTCTGTTGCAAAAGAATGTACGTAATATACTTCGTTTTTGGACCAATTTAGCTAATAATTTGGCAAAGATTATAGGAAGATCAAATATCTTTTTGGTTGTTTGTGTTTCCGACAGGGTAGGAGTATAATGTATTGTGGAACGTTTTCCCGTCATCCCTTGTCAAATTTGGTTCGAACGAAAAATGACACTGAAGATGGCACAACCGAAACCGGTTTGTCTCCAAACCAAATTTGACAAGGGATGACGGAAAATCGTTCCACGAAGATCAAATTCTTGGATGTTTTGCAAATGTCAGTGTTGCACCAATGGTTCTCTTGAGATCCTGTACCTGAAATATACCTGACAGTTCCCACCATGCTTGGCCCTATAATTTTCCCGGGTCTAATTGAACGCTCCAAAGAACCGCAATTTGCCAATTCATAAGCCAGTTCGTTGCCTTGAGCGGCACAGTGTTCCGTTACCCACATAACTTCAAGCTTGTTTCGTTTTGCAGCAAAGTTCTGTCTCAACTTACATTCCGGAAGAATTATTGTAGACGCCTGGCCTCTAGAGCAGCTTGACTGTCACTGCAGTCGCCGACTTTCACCAATTATCCTGTCTACTATTTTCAATATTACATTCCGATTGAAGAACCGTTATAACTATTCCTAAAGCAGAAAATCTAGCCAACTCCAGTTGCATTTTTAATAGAAAGTTTTTAATGAAGTCGCCCAATAGTCGATGGATATTTCCAGCATATCTACTTTCAAAGGCAGCGCAGAAGCGCAAAAATTGTTCCACCGTCTCATACTATTCAGGGCAGGAGGGCAAATGAAGTTGTCATGTACAGTCAGGTTTTTGTGCCACGTGAAGTGTCCAGTCAGCAGTGCCGTCTGCTCAAAGAGAGCAACAAACTAAATAGATCTTCTGAGATTTAAGGCAACATGAGTTTTTCACACCTGCAGCCTTCGGTGCCTCGCAGTCATCTCTGAGCGACATTTCTGTTGGTGCCATAACTGGTTGTGACCAAATGCTCAGTTGTCTCATTGCCAGGTACTGCCGAGTGACCTGGCACCCAGAGTAAAGCGCGCCACCATACTACAGCAGTTGACTAAAGCTGTAAATATCCTAAGTACTCGGAGTTTTAATAAAGTTTCTCCCACACTGTCCGAAAACTTTAAGCGCTCGATTTACTTATAGCTCTTATAGCGTCCAAACACAATCCGGGTACCTAAGCTTAAATGGGATCGAAGTCTTGAAAAAAAAAAACCACCACAAGAGAGACGAGAGTACACCTTCCAGAGGGCATCCTCTACTAACTATTGATAGGGTACCAAAGGTCTTCTTTCGCCGCACAGTTAGCAATATTCTAGATAACGTGGAGTGTATCCGTGCTATGATCATTTAATCCACTCAATACCGTCCAGTTTATCATTGCTAACTATTTAAATAAGCCATATATGATGCTTTTAGAAATATGATAACTGCATCGATATTGATTTCTCTTTTATAATGCTAAGTTTATAAATTCAAAAACGAATAGCTATTGACAGCGAAAGTTACACGCAGTGCATTGCCATCGAATTGAAATTCAAAAAATGCGGCACATTTGCCTCTTTGGCTATTTTAATCGAACGATAATGAAATTCATAATATGACCACTTATAAAATGACAGTGTGTATATGTCGATAATTGAGCAAAACATAAATACTAGTTAAAAGTAAAATAAATTATTTATGCGACAAAATCACGTTTGACAAAGACACTCCGATAAAACTGCTGGCAATGAAAAGTGAAAGGGGGAAGGAATTGTTAATGTTGCGCAGGTTAAATTTTGATAAGAAATTTATATTTATGTATGTAAGTATGTATGTAAATATGTATACGTACAAGATATTAATTAAATATTTTTAAATGAAAACAGCGAAGTAGAATTAATACAGCCAGACAGCTGCTTGCTGTTACCGTTATTAAGTACAGTACAGTCACAAGCCCCGCTTGCTTGTGTTGTACGCCTTCTTTGCTTGGCTGTGTAAAGCCCTTAAAAGGTAATTTTGGTTTGAGCAAAAAAAAAAAAAAAAATATGTCAGACAGTTTAGTTGGCTTTTGTTGCAAATCAAACTTTACTACAATTTATGTAAATGACCGACGACCTTTTAACACGTAGAGACAGCCAGCAGCGACTATTCGTAGGTGTTGGTTACGTGGGAGTTTATTGCAATGCCGGCAATGGGGAAAATGTAGCATTGTTACTCGTTAGCTGTTAATAATACATACATACGTACATAGGTTATTATTTTGTTCTCTTCTATGAAGCGTTTATGGATGAATAAACACACCCAAAATGGAAATGAAGATGCCAAAAGAAGCAAAGACTTCGATAATTTTAGTGGAAATCAACTCTCGTTTCGACCTTTTCCAAGTCGGATTCATTGATGAGTAATCAATACTGACTTATACAACGTCAGCGAACTATTTCCGTAGCTGTTACCATTTTAAGAAGCAGAAGTTACGATTTCGCAAGATTTTTGATACTAAAAACGGAAATTTCACAATAATCTAAATATTTTAACACTCTTGCTACATATATGTATGTAAAACATACATATCGTCTTTTAAGGTACAAAACCGCGTATCAAGATAAGGCAAAACCGCGTATGCGTGGTTGCATAAACTATTTTGTAGAGAGTAAAAACACTCATATTTCAAAATTTATTCTCTCTTCTATAAAGCAATCGCATTTCTAGTTAGTATATTTCCTTTAGATTTTATTGGATTGAATTTTAAAACCGTTTCAAGTGCTACCCATCTTTTGAACAAGTGGCAGCCTTTTTTAATATTCCTAATGTCCAAGAAAAATATTTCCTAATACTCTTTCGTTTGACACCGATATTTTAATATTTCACACAGTAACCTCTGTATAATTTAAATAAGTTCAGCTTTTTAAAAATATTTTCAAACTAAAACCTTTAGTTAAACCTTTTTCGTGTGATACCCAAATACAAAATATTTAAATTATCTAATTCCCTTAAATCAAGTTGAATTTAAATTCTAAAACGGCTGGCAACTGTGTTACATGTGTATTTTCAAACTGAAACGTCTGACACCCGTATTGTGATGTATATTTACATACATCATCTAATTCCCTTAATTCAAGTTAAAATTTAAAACAGGTGGCAACCCTCCTACATGTAGTTTATCAATAGAATATCTTCAAAGCAGTTTCGATTGATATCCATGTTGAAGTAATTCATTACATTGAATTTAACTTTGTTAACAGGTGGCAGCTCTCTTTTAAATATTTTCAAACCACAATCTCTTTCGTCTGACACTCATATCGGGATACATATTTTAATTTTCTAATGGCCTTAATTAAGGTTTGAACTTGATTTTGAAACGGGTGGCAACGCTCCTACAAGCAGTTTAGAACTAAAGTTCTTTCAAGGCCATTTTCATTGATATCCATAACTCGTGGTTGTTCGTTTAAGCTATTGAATATAGTGAATTTAACTCGTGGCAACCCTGTTTAAAACAATTTCAAACTAAAACCTTTTCAATCCTTTTTTATCTGACACCCGTATTGCGATACATATTCAAATTGTCTGATTCTCTTAATTAAGGTTAAATTTAGTTTTTAAAACAAGAGGAAACTCTCCCACATGTAGCTTAAAACACAGTATTTTCAAAGCTATTTTGATTGATATTCATATTGTAGTAAATAGGTGGCAATCCTTCAACATATAATGGAGAAATAAAGCATTTTCAAAACATTTCGATCGATAACCACATTGTAATAATTGATTTTTACATATAAATAATTTGTATTTAAAAAAAGTTATTGCAATCTATATGCCAAGGCTTTTAATTTGATGCCTCAATTTTTCAAATCTAACTAACGGAACAGATCTAATGATATGACTATGTACTTACATACATACATATGTACACAGAATACTTAAAGAGAGAAATAGATCAGTTTAACTCCAATCAACTCATGTGCGTATGTATGTATGCTGCGCCATCTGTTACTCAAAAGTGGAAAAACACACACAAGGAGTATGTGTCCATACTTCCAGCGCATCTACGTATTTGCAAAATGATGACGAAGTGACTTTGTATGGCAAATCATTTATATCCATATATTTCAATCAAATAAACATACTCAGAAGATATCAACCAATACTTCCCCTATACCAAACGAAAGGAAAACACCTGCATTTGTGATTAAAGGAAACAAAAGCAAAATCATTCGCGCGGTTTTCGAGGTGGGCATAACTATGAAATGAATTGGGTTTGTGAAATAGTTATTTTAAGTAGAAGTTGTGACAACAAGGAGCACTAACAAGTAATTTTTAAGCAAAAAAAAAAAACAAACCCGACTTTAATTCTCATATAAAAATTTAAGAGTACCGTTAGTTTGTTTATGATCCAGAATTATAGAAGTCCTTTCAAGTGGTCCAAAGTTATGCGGTAACACATAAAAAAAATATATATATTTCGACTTATTGATAACCTCCTCCATTTTTGAAGTCGGTTAAAAACCAGCAAAATAACACAACCGACAAACAAGTGGAATTTCATTGCTTGGGGCGGCATTGCTATATTTTAGCACGTTTTGAAATTTTAGCCCAGTTAATCTCGCTGCTAGAAGGTTAATGTGGGCATTTTACAGAAACATATTGGCCACACAAAGCTGATAAGCTGGCAAAATGACCTTTAAATTATCAAATTCTAAAACATAAGTCAACAAATTTTTGTTAAAATACTTGCATAACTTGTAGGTACACACATATGTATCCACATATATATATACTCGTAGCTATCTATCTACGAACAGAAGATAAGCATATTTAAGAAGCGTTAACAAGTAACTGATAAAACCAAATGAGTCATAAGAAATTTTGGCATGCAAAAAAAAAGCAATTTAGAGTCTTGCAAAGCCCTTGCATGGTGCACAGATTGCACGGTCAAAAAACCCGTTTTTCGTATGGAACAGCTTTGCAAACCGTGCAGCAATCTGTGCACCGTGCAAGACTCAGAGAATACCCCTTATGTATTTATATATACGCATGCATTGGAACGTTGGAAAAGTGCCGAAATCACTGCTTCGAAGACCAGAGGAAAGTGTGCGAGCATTCGAAATTCGAGTTCTACACTAAATGTGTCACAGCTGCTTAGGCAAACACACGATCTATAAATTGCTCTAAAATCATACATACATACATACATACTTATGTATAAAACTATTTTTGAATATATGAAAGTATGTATGTATGTATGTATGTGGCAAAATAGGCAATCACCTCAATTCATATATGTATGTATTTATGTATGTAGTTGAGTGTAAAATAACGCAGACAGACAGCCTGTGCAAGTAGGAATATATGTATGTGAATATTTTCCATAGTGATATGAATTTTTAACCGCCCGGCCGGCAAGTTGCCATCGTCGACAAACTTGCGACATGCATTTTTTTTTTCCACACATCAGTCGACAACACATCGAACAAGTGCAATGCGCAACAATTGCTGCAGACAGCAAAATTACAAAACTATGTACTGGTATAGTGACAAAAGGAAAATGCGGAAAATGCCTGGGAAAGAGGCCGGAGGCCGGGCAACACAACAAGGCGTTTCGTTGGCTGCGAACTACAGAAAAGTACGAACGAGTGCATATGAAAATGTGCTGCAGTTAGTTGCCCTAGTTACCGCGCAGCGAACAGGAATTCACAATTTTGCTGTTGGCAGTATTTGTCAGCCAAGTAAGTCATTCGGTGTGGAGTGGCGCTGACTGAGTATAGGTTGCGGCAGCGGCAGCGGCAGCGGCAAAAAGAAGCACAGACAGTCGGGGGTCTACCTTATGAAGTGCGCGCATAAATACATAGTAAAAGCGCTCGTAAAGAGCAACAAGCAGCCGAGGCAGCAGCAACAAGTCAACAAAACCAAGCCAAGTGGAATAAGTTTTTGATTAAAAGCTGAAAATGCGCGCGCAGCAGCAGCAGCCGGCTAACAGTTGAGCATAAAATTGCTGAAATATAAGCATGACTTCCGTAAAACTGTCAGTTGGCATTTCTGAGAGGATTTCTGAGAGATAAAAGAAAGTACATATTCCGCAATTTATTGCTAATGAATGTCTGTTGAAAATTTTAAAGATGTACTCTTTATAGTAGGTTGGTTGAATGTTTTGAAAAAGTGCATTTGGTACAGTTTCATCCAAATTCTTGGTCAATTCGCCAGAGAAGCAGAAAAGTAAATAACTGAGGATCAAACGTCATTCCTTCTCTTCTGGCTAAAACAGGAGAAGCTAATTTTAATAGACCCCTATGACTGACCATGGAACGGATTGCTTCTACATATACGAGAATGATGTAAATTTTGTTAGGACTTAAGACCAATTTCCGGGAGCACAATACAAGCGCTGAAATTGTATCCACTTTTAAACTACACCGCGGAAATTTTATTATTGGTAGCAACCGGTATTTCTTCGCTTTGCTTACATACAAAGATAGCAGCGACTAATCGCGACTGCGTGTGAATAAATGCAGTTAAAAACTGTAGTCATAAAAATATTAATGAATGAAATTACAAAAAAAAAAATAAAAATCGCAGTCCCCTGCAAATAACCGCCAATTCATTAGGTGCCAGTGACAGGGGCAAGAAGACGCGGCACGAAAGAGGAATGAGATGCCATTCCACAGCGTTGAAGAAATAAAGTATGTCGTACGAGAGCATGTGGCGTGCGGAAGCAGTCAGTCACCCAGTCACCCAAGCAAGCAAGCAAGCAAGCAAGCAGGCAGGCAGGTGAGCCCGCGAGTCCGTCAGCCGGCGAGGCACTCACTCTGAAACAATAATTTCAATTGCAGGCGCACAAATTAAATTTATTTTACAATTTCTACGGCTGCCGTCATTGGTGCTAAACTACATGCATTTCTACATACATATTTGCTCTGCTTGTGATGGGCTGTGATGCGATGCGATGCGATGCGATGCGATGAAAAACTTACTCGCAAGTGTGCTGGCGCATAGCTTTAACCGAGTGCGAGCGTTGAAAGTGTCAAAAATAATTGTTTCAAACTCATTGCGGTTCTTTTTCGGCTATGGGAATTTTACGTTTGAGTGGGACTAGAGAATGCTTCTAATAGATGTCGCACGCGAACACATAAAAAACAAAGCACAAGTTCCGTAAATTCTTTGAGTCATGGAATTCATTGACAGACGGAAGGACGGAAATATGCGAAGATTTTAAAATCATTTGAATGGTCGGCATCTTCTTTTCTTCTTTTCTCACATTTGCCGCTGTATTATCTTCGGTACTTCGATAAACACGGGCGTGGTGATACAAAATTGCTTAGTCATTTAAAAAAGAATTTCCATCCAAGGAGAATCTTCCACAACTCCTTATTGAAATAATAACAAATTCGGATAAAATCACTTCAAACTTTTAGACGAAATTTTTTTCACATTTCTGCCAGCTTGTAGACTTGCGTTTTTAGAGATTTATGGAAATTCAGTAACCCCATTCATATTAGTGCTTTGACCTTAAGAAAATTGTGAAAAATTAGCTTGGCAGGCAAATAAATAACGACGTCTAAATATAAGAAAGTTGGAATACGAAACAAGTAATTTTTAAGCAAACAACAAAACCGACTGCAATTCTCATTTAAAAAATTTAAGAGTACCGTTAATTTCTTCATGATCATGTATATAAGCAAATTGTGGCATATTTTTAGGCTTATTTTTTAACGCAAAAATTAGAGCCGTGTTTATAATATAGTTGTGTACATGTTTATAATGTCTGCTTTGAGAGAATTTTCAGCCCTTGCATCGTCCTTTATTATATTTGTAAGTAAGGGTGGTCCTTAAATATATAAACATCTAAATTTTGTATTGGGCACCCTTTTATTTACGTACAAAATAACGGCATTCACAAAAAATTTAAAATAATTTTTAAGGCTCGCTACCAAGGTTTGGAAAATGAAATTAAAAAATGGCTACAACTCAGCGAGATTTAGTCCGGTCAAAACAAGTTGTATCGTGATTGAAGGCAAAAGCCTTTACAAGAAATTATAACCGGATAAACACAAAAATACCATTATCTCAAAAACCTCCTCATTAAAAACATTAAAAAAAAAATGCATTTTGTCAACAGAACTTTTTGTTTTACTTGGAACTTAGGGAAACTTTGCAAAATGCTGCACTTGTCAAAAAAAAACTTTGTAGCATAGTATTGCATGATAAATCTATTAGGCGCGGACTATGAATTTATACAAATAACTTTCAATAATACATATGTAAAATTTACAAGATTCCAATTTTTCAAACCCTGGTAGCGTTCTCTAAAATAAATAAAATTTGGAAATTTTCGTCGATGTCTTTATTTTGCACGTAGAACATAATTTAGATTTTGATATTTTTAAGGACCATCCTAATGCAATTACCCAATTTCATAGTGTGTTATTCTAATTTTTTTTTTTTTGTATGAGGGCCAGCGTGGTTAAGCTCGCACAAAACATCCACCATTTTTTGTCGCCGAGTTCTTGTCTGCAATCCATCAAATCGCTTTCAAATTTCAAATTTCATAATCTCCAATTAAAATGCTCCAGTAATGAATGAAAAGTTAGTGATTATGCACATAATTATCGATAACGATTGGTGAATTACAGTTTAAAAGTTACTAAAAACGCCACAGCAGCAGTATGGCAATTTTAATAATTTTGTTTTTCTTTTTCGCTATTCGAATGGCAGGCAGTTCAAGCATGTAAAAGCAGCTATGTAAACTATGATCTAATGACAAAAACAAGCCGACATTACTTAGATAAAAGGCATGTGTATAAATATTTATTTAACATATTCAATGAATAGCCATCAACCGAAGATCGTACTCGAAGAAATTGGCAGGTTAGAGCAGAGCGAAAGAAGGTCTACACTTTTCAAAAGCGCTGTAATAAGATTTCCAAATTTATCAAAAATTTTTTTTTTTTTAACTGCATTGTAATGAAAATCCGATTTCTATTCATTAGCCCAATCTTTAACAAAAGCGTAAACCAAACCAGCAGGGAGAAGAGAAGTGTAGCTTATGCGCGTTGTTTTTCATGAGACAAACACAAATAGTAGTATAGTTTGGTAAGTAAGTAAAATAAGCTCCTAAAAAGGGCCAATAATGAATACCAAAACACGCATCTCTACCTCACCCGGTTGGCGTTTGCTGCGTGTGGACAGTTATTTTGATGCTTCTCGCTTGGTTTTCTTTCCCGTATTTTGTATTTATTCAACGCCGCCAGCATTAGTCAGTCGAGTGACGAAAGTCAAAAGGTAAGTGATTGTGAGCCCAAGTAAAGGTCGCAGAACTCTGTGCAACGAGATTTACTGTAACTACACACCACCGACAAGTGAAAATAAAAAAATAAATAAAACAAAATAAAACAAATAACACAACAATAAAATGAAGCCGAGATCGTATGGGAAATCTAAAGCGCGAGAAATCAACAAATTCAATGAACATAAAAAGCAAAAAAGCTCTGCGTGCTTCTGGCAGTGGTGGCCAATAGCATAAAAAGGCCAATTAAAGACAAACAGGAAAGAATGCTTGAATTTGTTTGCTGTGCACATTCCAAACCGGGTTCATACATTGGTGCAGAAATTCTTACAGTGACTCAACTAAGTGTTCACGTGTTTATTTTATTTTATTTTATTTTTTTTTTAATATTCACGTTTTTCAATTTAAATTTTTTTGTTATTTTTCTATAAAATCATTGCCCATGCTTAAACAAAATCCTATAAATCAAAGCTTCAAACTTTAGATATACAAGATTTAACAAATGTTTATCAAAATTTCGAGATTTTTATACTTAATCTTTAAACTAAAAAATTGCGTTGATTTTTGATTTTTTTTTTTGATTTTTGTTTCTTTGGTGACTGCCATTTTTTTTATATAACAAGTGCTATTTAAAAACACAAAAAAAAAATATTAGAAAATCAACGCGATTTTTAGCCGCTTGAAACTCGCGTTTCATTAGACTAAAATTGTATGGGCTGTAAAACTGCATACCAAAAATGCTGTAAAGATTCAGATAAAGCTCGAAATTTAGATGAAAATTTGTTGTATTTTACTAAACAAATTATGTAACTTGAAAAACATTGTTGATATTTAAAAAAAAAAAAAATTAACACGTGAACACTTGTTTGAGTCACTGTATGTACGTAATATGCATGTATGTGCGTTCAGGTAACAATTCAGTAAAAACCTAGCGTCTATCCATGAGCAGACACCAAAACAAGACCAGTAACCCACTGAACAATTGGCCAATGGTCGTGTATGTGGATATATGTATGTACATATGTATTTGTGTTCAGTGTTTTTATGTAATGGCATTTGGCATTTGGCATTTGCCGCCACTAAGAAGCTTAAACCGGTCTCCCTACTCGCCTTTTTGCATATCTTTTTTCTTTTTATTCTTAGCCAATTTGCTGCTGTGGCGGTATCAAATTCCACTATTTATTCTTTGAATTTCTATTAAAATCTATAAACCTTTATACATACATACATGTATATGTACAGTTGTCCACAAAATAATAGGAGTCCGATATTCTGACCAGTTTTGACTGTTGGGCTTTAGTGTATAATAAACATATATTATAAAATTTTTTTTTCAAATTTACGCCCAAATTTCAAACTTTTTAATCAGAATCTTTAGAAAAAATTGTGGTATGTAGTTTTGTAGCCCATTTAATTCTAGTATAATAAAGTGCAAGTTTCGAGTTGCTGTTGATTTTTGAGATTGATTGTTTTTGGTTGAAGGTGTTTCACGTTTTTTCCATACAAAGTATCTTCGACAATTTTCTTTTATGTGGAGGACCAAAATCAACGGCATTTTTTTTAGCAGCTTGAAACTTGAGCTTCATTATACTAGAATTAAATAGGCTGCAAAACTGCATACCAAAATTTTTTCTAAAGATTCTGATTAAAAATTTTGAAATTTGGGTGAAAATTTGAGAGATTTTTATTATTCTTGTACCAAGTTTGAAATCTGAATTCATATGGTGATATAGACTTTTACAAAAAAAAAATAATAATAAACACTAAATAAACAAAAGAGAAATAGTCAAAACTGGTTAAAATATCGCACTCCTTTTATTTTGTAGACAACTGTATCTACTTACCTATGTTTTTATTCCAGCTATAAAATGCGTTAGAACGCTATATGGTGGGTATATTAAGCGCGTGTTTGTATGTAAAAAATCAGTAGTGCTTCTTTAACTCGATTATTTGCAGTTATTCAGCATTTTTTTTAAAAGTTGGGTTTTCTGAAATAATAACGGATGAGCCCCGAAGAGATAATTTTTTACAGAATTGTTCGATATTAAAAGGCTTGGTAATACACAACGGTTATGCAACAATATTTATAATTAAATTCCGAACAGAAAAGTTAGGCAGCCCCAGAGTGTCCAGATTTGGCGATTTTTTTGGTTATTTGCGCGTAAAAATTTAGGAAATCACCATTGGCGATTTTTCCCTTCAAATAAAATTTTTCCAATTATGAAAATATACAAAACATAGTTTTCCACTATAGCTTTACAGAAGAGGCTAATGAACTGCGTGTTAAACTTGACTTAAGAAGCATATTAAAAGGCTGTCAAAAATTGTTGATCACCCTTATCGAAGAAATTTTGAAACGATTACCTAGTCAATTAAATACTTTTAAAAAGCTTTGATTTTGTCACCAGAAAAGTGTGTGAATCACAAGAGGGCGAGCTTCAGGGACATGCCAATAACTTTTTTCGGAACCATTCCATTCGACTCTGAAGAATTTTGGATAATTGCTTACGGAGTGAAAACCGCAATAGGCAGTAAAATGTTTGGAAATATAAGTAAAGTAGCCTTCATATTATTATCCTTGCCGCACTCATAGGCTTTTGTTGAGCCACTTTTATTTAAAAAAAAATTGGCGATTTTAGGCGATTTTTTTTTCAGAAATTGCGGTTTTCTGGACACCCTGGGCAGCCCTGTCAACTTGGCAATTTATATGCGAGACACGAAAGCTAACAGTGACTCGCTTATGAACAAAATAAAGTTCATGTTAAAACTATATATGTATGTATGTATGTGTGTTTCCTGTTATAGGAAGGCAAGTTAATCCTGGAAATTTTTTACTAGAGTGGTGCGATCTCTAACAAACTGTTTAAAGCCGGCTATTGTTATCCTATCCTGTCCTTTACTGGAAGATAGTAGCTTTCCTGTCCGACTTTGCAATTACAACACAACATGCCGCTGTCCAGCTATCCATATGGGTTGATATCTATGCTGCTGGGAAATCTACATATGCGTCCATGCGTAAGCCTAAAAGTTTCGGGCTACCTGATTGTCAAAGAAGTTGAACCAGGACCTGGCTACCCTGGGAGTTGCATGACTGAGATACATACCCCTGCTATGTCAAGGAACGCTACTAAACGGTGTATTCCTTAATTTCTAGTGATCTACCATATATAGAAACAAAATAAGGAATAGCAATTTCCGACATTCACAATACCATGGAAAAGCGATAATCGAATAATCGTCATTTATCTACTAATAGTCGACACTCTCAATTGGGGTGTAAATATAATTTTGGCCTCCTTCGAAAGCATTAGAATATAGCAGAGCTTCGGCCAGCTGGTAAAGAAAGTCTTCAACTATCCTAAGCCACTTTGGCCACGAGCTTAACTGTGTAGCTTTGGCTTTCTGCCAAGTGAATACCAGTGATGAATCAAGAAATATTCACAATTTCAAGATCTGATCATGCTATGCTATTTTTTTTTTAAATTTATAGTCCGTAATTAATCGCATACGATTATTTAAAAAAAAAAATCGCTTCAATATGCATATGACCCATTTATAAGAGAGCTTTCGCTAAATCATACCGCCAGCCAATCGCTCCTCGCCTTTCTTCATTTAACACCTTTTTGTGTTGATAAAATAATTAATGAATATTCAAAGATTTCACCACACTGCAGTAACATTTATTCTTAGTGAAATCGGAAAGTGACCACTGAACGGTGCATTGAACCCAGGCAAGCAGTTGGAGACACGCAAAACACCGATAGGCGGATGATTAAGTTGATCATCAAATCACGCATGCAGAATGTTCAAATCGCATACACATTTACACACGTACATACATACATACTTAGGTACATTCTTATGTACGTCTGTGATCAGCCAAGCCACTAATTTTTTTTTGCCACTCAAACATTTATTGACAGTTTTCTACATTTGAGGAATTTCTATTTCATTAAAACTACCAAAACAAACACGCGCTGAACGAATGGAGGGAGGCAAACGAAAACAAACAAAACCTGATGAGTCGCAAATCGACGGCTTGGCTTAGTGACCCACCCCGCTTGCCACCAGTTGTATGTAGTAGATGAGACGACCTGTAGGAAAAAAGTGAAACTTCCGTCTTCCACGCACCGCAAAACAACAAAATACATACATTAAAGCAGTTGAAGAGTTGGGTAAAAAAAATATCGAAGCACATTAAAAATTAAATTTTTTTTTTGAACGGCCGTCCTCTGTACACTTGGTCAGCATGCGTCTGCTGCCACTCAGCTGGCTGGCCGGTTAAGGGTCAAATGACCCAGTGCTAGGCTCGAGTGAGTTTTGGTTAAATTATTATGTAAAGGTAGGCATCGCAAAAAGGTAGCAGCGAGGTGTTGTGACGTGACAACTACAAAGTGTTGGTGGCACCAATTTTGGATGAAAACAAAAGCGGCAAATTTACAAAGCGACGATGTTGTTGCGCAAGTGTACGGGCATACATATGTACATATGTAGTACATGTCAATATTAATTAGCAACTTTTTCTATGCACTTACTTTATATGTATGTATTTACATATTTACTTCAGATATTCGGTTATGTCTTTGCACTTTTCGCATTCAGTTACAATTATTTGGTATTAGTTAGAAATAAAATATAATATATAATCATTGTCTAAGGAAGGTCCTGGGATAGAAGTTTTTGATCCGAGGTTAAGAAAGTTAGAGCTTATGGAAAAATTATGTGCATTTTCCAGTCTGAAAGGCTATTGAAAGATGCGAAACTACCGGAATCAGAACATTGCGATTTTGACTGACAGCTAAGCGGCTATTAAAGCCCTCAGATCTCATCAGGTAATATCTAAATTGGTGACAAAGTCACCAAGGACCAATCGAGTTTCGGTTATTTGTGTTCCAGGACACATTGGTATTGAAGAAAATGATATCGCCCGTTTCATCGGCGTCCCAGAGTCATCTTGAGGTTTAAGGAACGATACACTCTCTAATTTGGTAAAACGAGAGGAAGAAGCTCACTAGTTATTACGGAAATTCTTAAAAGACATTCCTGGCTGAACTATCACCTAGCTAAACTAGAACAGACAGCACAGTTGCAACGGTACACCGCGTTGGTTCAGCAACGCAAAAGGCCCTTGGGTGATCATCTATTCAGAGATTTAGGCTCAATACTATATTTAATAGATACAATAAAAATCCATGAATGGGACCATAATAGTGGCACTCACTCTTTCGTGTATACGTTGTTCTTGTGCGAGTATTGAATGAGAGTATACAATAGTGTGCAAAAGAGCGAATACCACTATTTATACCAAACGATGTATATGGCCAACTGGAATAGTTTAGCTTTCAAGCTTTTTTGCTTTCTGTGACTGTGAAGTTAACGTTCCTATACCATCAATGATTATTTTATACAAGTAGAATGTTCATTATAATGTTTTGGCGATCACAAGATCTTCAAAATTATTCATTGTCAGTTATGTATGTATAAGTGTACATACTATTCTGAGCGTTTCGTGTGGGCTAATCCGTAGTCGTATTTCACTTTAATCTCGCTTACGAGCTTTAGCCGCCATTTGATTTAAGGAACTAATTTACACAGAGTTGTTAATCAGAATACACGTAATGAAGACGATAACGAAACCGCAAATAATATGTTTGTATGTACCTCCATACATACGTATGTATGTACAATATGTATGAGACTGCTTTGTGTAATGTACTTAAAGTGCTAAATTCGAGCTCATGATTGCCCCAAAAAAAACTACATAATACACATCTCCATACAGGTGCGTACAGTAGCGCCAAAGTGTTATTTCCATGGAGTAACAGAGGTTGTAGAAAAGTTTTAATGTACGCATGGCACCGTTTAAAAATTTTAAAATGATATACATACATATCGAGGGTCCTTTGCAATAACGACACAACTCCAGTTTCAAAAAAAAAAATAAAATCCCTTACTACTGTTAACTGGCTCAGGACTACTATTTGTCTAATCTATGTCCAATCCTTACTACTTACTGTAGTAATCCTTACTACTTACTTTAACAAGGATTGGACATAGCTTAGACAACGATTAAAGACATAACGAGTTATTTTTTGAACTTTGAGTTGTGTCGTTTTTGCAGATATATATTGCGGTATACGAGTATCTAAAAACGTCGTACATTTCTTGTTTATTCTTTTCACTCACACAAGTTTATTTAGGCCGTGAAACATTTAAAATGTTTGAGCTTTGAATTTAGGCGACCAGCTTCACTCTAGAAAATTGCTTGAGTGACGTATGTACGTACATATGTATGTACTTATGCATTTTATATATGTAACTACTACATTACTGAAAATCTGAGATAGCTTTATTTTGTTTAATTATTCCATATCTTATCTTTAATGGCGATAGTTAATTGCTGCAATGAAGGTCGCAACCAATTTACATTCATGACGAAATTAATGAGAAAACAAGGGATAACGAACCGATTCCGCAAATAATTTGCGGCTACTTTACATGCGGAAATATTAGCTACAATGTATCTAATGGGCGTGGTAAATTTTGTTTTCCGATAACTTGGGCATATTTGCTGGTTCCCCTTTACCACCATCGTAGTCTTTCGGAACACCGAAACCTGAGTCGTGAGATTTAATTGGTTTCATAGGGACAAAGTGGAAAAATGGAACGCAAAAAGCTAAGGCGCTAATAATGCCAGATAAAGCCTTCCGACACTTGACCGCCTAGATGACTCTGGCTGTCGAAATTCTCGAGCAATAAAATACCAATTACCTGATTACTTATGAATGCAGAATGGACGTAGCAAGGCAACGTGCTTCGAATAAATATTTTTTAAAATAGCGGCATTAGCTGTTCACTTATGTAATATTTTATTAACTTTAAATCATTAACAAATACATATATATAGAAACATACATACATAGGCTTTGAACAAATAAATAAGTTTTAGGTATCTTCGTTTGCGATAACGTTTGACGAGTTGTCCGCTATCAAAATCATTAAACCGGTAATACAAAAGTTTAAAAAAAATGATAAGACAAAGGCATGGAATATAAACAAAAGCAGTAGTAAATACAAAAAAAAATACACACAATTGATACCTTGACACCAAATAAATTACATACCGAAAATAGGCGACCGAAAAACGTGAGCAAACACGCAATAAAACGAGCATTGAATGTGAAATGAGTAGGCGTCTTTTATTTTTATATTCATGTCATGACCAGGGAACGGATTTCATAGAAATTGCCTTTTTTTCTGCTAAAAAGCTCGAGTATATTCGATGAAGAATTTCCACGATTTAGCTTTCCCTGATTCCATATATTGCCTTTTTTGCTGTCTTTTAAATATTTGCCTTTTTTGCCTATTGTACCTTTAAAAAAAGTGATTATAGCGAGGAAAAAGCCCTTATTCTTGATAATATAAAAGTTTCAGACATTCCATATTTAAATTGGACGCCACTTGTATCAAGTCACGTCGAGCGCACGTTTAGTACATTTAAGGCTTTTTTTAAGCCTGTACTGTTACAAAAAATCAAGTTGATAATGAAGAAAATCGATGGATAAATAAAAAAGTAATAAGTGGTCATATGAAAATGCGCAAAGCTTTTTTGCAGGAAAAATGAGCAGGAAATAATGTTACTCATACGCCATGCACACCTAAAAATATCTCGAAAACTTAACCATAGAATATTCAGTAAGCAATTTTATATAGGAATTGGATATGTAGTGACGTCCGTTGAATATTTTCCCTGTAAACCAGTGTTATTTCTCAGTTTTTGTCTTTTTTTACTGACATCACAAAAAGAAGGAAGGTTACCAATTCGTCGGAATAATGTATTTTATTTTATTTTATTTTTATTTTTTGTGTGTTACCGCATAACTTTGGACCACGTTAACCGATTTCTATAATTATTTTTTTTTTTAAAGGAAAGGTGTTACCTCTAATTTGTTTTAAATCCCATCATTGGATCATGACGAGCTTAACGATAATCTTAAATTTTTATATGAGAATTGAAGTCGGTTTTTGTTTTTTTGCTTAAAAATTACTTGTTTGCTATTCCTAGTGCCTTTTCCTGCCTCTTTCGTTATTTTATTTTGACTTTTTTATAGGTTTTTAGATTCTAAAAATCCGTTCCCTGGTCAGAAGATTGTTTGCCGAACAAATTTCTTCGCCTGCCAACTGAAGCATTTTATAAAATTAATACTTAATAACATTTTAGATGTAAATTTGTACTAATTTTTTTTTTTAATCTTTCAAAACACTATCCTTATACTACATACTATATCAAGGTAAGCTCTTTTTGAGAACCTTTTTAGGACAACTGTTCTTGCGAATAAATTGCCAGCCGAATACCCACATCTTTGCTTAACAAAAATCTCTTTTAAAACTCCGTAGGATCTGGGTTCGATCCCTCGTCCTATAAACATCTATATAAATTATAAAAAGTTTTTCTAACAGCAGTCGCCACTCAGTAGACAATGTATGTATGTTTGTGTTTACAATTTGGTAACGCTTGGTATCATTCTATTATCTATTTGTGTACTACATATGTATGTATGTATGTATGGATATAATTAATTTGAAATCCATATTACGAGAAAATATTCGTGTAAGCCCCGATAATATTTTCAGTGATAAAAATATTAAAAAAAGTAAAAATTCTGAGACAGTAATGATAACGCTTGTAAGAAAAAGTGTTTTTTTTTTAATGATAGGACAGGGCGTATGAGTAACATAAATGCTTTACTATGCGATGCTCGACCCGTCTGGAAATTTTCTTTGCAGTGCCTTTTTTTAAAAACTGTGCCACTGCGCTTAGTTCTGCAGCCATACATATATTCGAAAATTGATTTAAGCCATAAAAAAATAGGCATTATTATTAGGAAAGAAAAAATTTCAAGTGCAAAAAGACGTAACAACATCGTAGATGAAATGGAAAAAGTCGTGACTAATATTTTAATTTTTTTTTTTTCATAAAATGATGTGTGGAGTTGTAATTCGATGAAATCCATCAATTTAATCAAAAAATGAATTTTGAATTTTTTATTAGTTATGACTTTTTGCATTTCAACGATGCTGTTTGTTACGTCTTTTTGCATTTCAGGCGACAATATATGTATATGTAAATCTATATACATATTTTATTTGGCGGGCGACCCGAAGAAGCTCAAATGCAAGTACACAATTTGTTTGTGTGTGTGCTTAGAATACAAAAATTACGGTCAAGCTGACAATGTCCGATTACAGGGTCAAATGTCTGCAACTAAATACATATGTACGTATGTATGTACATATGTACGCGCACTATTGTTGGCCACATTTTGTCTTCTTCGGGCATTGCATTTGTGCGCGCTTTCGATTAACGAGTAGACAAGAAAATTTCAAATGTTTCGCCGGTTGTGTGAATTACTTGAATGAAAACAAATTAAAAAAAAAAAAACCGCTCGTTGCGTGTTTATATATGTATGTACATTAGGGTGATTCAGAATTTTTTCGTTTGTTCCACGGAAAGTCTCAGAAAATATGAGCCCTTAATATCAATACTAAGAATGTCCGCATCGCACTTCGATTTCCCTTAAGAATAACACAGGATAATTTTTTTTTTTTACTTCAGATTTTTATATTTAACGAACGCTACGTTGTACTGTAAAGGTCTTGGAGTATTTTTGTAGAGGATTGAACGTTCTGCAAAAAAAGGTCTGAAGTTAAGTGGTGAATTCGACTTCGACCTCGAATAACTTTTGACCGAGCTGACTTATCGAAAAATTACTTCCGCTCAGTAGAACGTTAAATTGTCTACAAAAATACTCCAAGACCTTTACAGTACAACGTATCGTTCGTTAAATTAGAAATCAAAAGTAAAAAAAAAAACATTTTCTGCTGTGTTATTCTTAAGGGAAATCGGAAAGTGCGATGCGGACGTTCTTAATATTAATTTTAAGGACTTATATTTTCTGAGACTTTTTTTTTCAATATTCGCAAATTTTTTATGCAAATATAGTAGATTCTATATACATACAAAAGTCAAAAAAGGTTGAGCACAATGCAGGCAAATTTAACAAAATATTAAAAAAAAAAAATAGCATCAAAATTGTGAACTTTTTATTCAAAATTTTTAGAAACTTATTTGGTATGCAGTTTTGCAGCCCATTCAACAATGAACATTTGAACATTGAAAATTCTGAAAAATCCCGTTGATTTTAGATATTTTTTTTCTGACCGTGTCACAAATTTTCTTCCATGTAAAGTATGTTCGAAAATTTTGTTTATATGGAAAAAAGTTGACAACCTTGATGAATTTTTTTTTTTTGAAATTTGTTATATTTTTCTGAATTGTGCACAAAATTTTAAACTTTGACTCACATGGGTTTATGTTATAGAGTATGCTATATTTGAATAAAAAATTAACAAAAAAAATGTATCACGTAAAACATAGTGAATATTTAAAAAAATAATTGTGCTATTTACGTGAGCGCCACTGTATGCATACATACATACATATGTATGTGCATATATGCACAGCAATGCAATGTAAGTAGTATTTCGATTTCAAAAAAAAAAAACGCCTAACATATTTCAAAAGTAATATTGGCAGAGATGCTGAGTTTCTTTAACATTTTCGAAATATGTAAATAATACATAAAACTTGAAAAAAACTAACGAATAAATAAGTACGAGCATAGTACTGCTTAGAAACCATTTGCACATGTTTATAAGCTTATGCATACGCCACTCGTAGTCTTGTGACTTTGATTGAAGGGTACACCGAATATCCATCCATCCAATCGATTGCAAAGCTTTTGCTTTTATTTACTTCATTTTTATTTGTTTTGTTTTCTATGTACTATCTATGTGTGTATGTAAATTTTGTACTCGTACTTAATGAAATTGTAGATGTGCAACTTTTCGCACTTTTCGCAATTTCAACGTGCCTTGTTGTTTTTTTTTGTTGCTACAATCTTGTCGTTTATGTGTTAATCTAAATTAACATTATTTCTTAAAAAATTCAACAACAAAAGTATGTGGCTCTTACAATACATACATATACGATATATGTATGTACATATGTACGTATGTATGTATGTGCAATCACATCACAAGAAACATGTAAAGCAGATAAAATAAAAATTAAAAAAAAAAATAAAATAAAAATAAATAAAAAAGTAGTAGAACAAGGCATTTTGTTAACAAGCGCATTAAGCTTTGGCAGTCGCGCAACTAATGTGACACACTTATGTACCTTTCTAGGTAAAAATACATATATACATAAATATATATTTGGATGCATACATATGTATATATGTACATTTTATTACTACACATACGTATGTATATACAAATTGTGCAAATATTGAATCTTAATGCGACTTGAATTTTTCCTCTAACCAACCGTTGTTGGCTGACTTTTCAGGTCAACTTGAATATCGCTAATTGCACTAACAATTGGCATGTAGATTTGTATGTAGTACATAATATGTCTGTCTGTAGTTAATTTTACCGAACGTCGAAAGTAAAAACATTCATTAGAACACTTGTACTACTTTAATGTTGATTTTTTTTTTAGGTCTTTTATTTTTTTTTTTTTTTTTTAGATGAGGAAGTGCTAATTTGAGTAACATTTTTTTTCGGCTAGTTCTAACAGGTTTGGCATTGAACTGAAATTCGGCCATTAGCATTAATTTTGTTTCGTAATTCTTTAGCAGGC